>NC_000068.7:170364349-170676849 GCF_000001635.26 Mus musculus | reverse complement strand
AGCAGTTCCAACTGGCTACCATATCTGGTTCAGGAATACGCACACTGGTTCAGCAGGTAAAGCAACTACTGTGCAAACCTGGTGACCTGAGTTCTATTCCCAGAGCCTACATAACAGAAGGAGAGACCCGACTCCACAAATGTGTCCTCTGGTCTCCATATGTGTGCCTGGGCACATCAATAATTTTTAAGTGAGGGATACATGGATAAGCTAAACCAATCAGACAACCTCAAAAGAGACACAGACTGAAATTGTTGGATCAAAAACCTCACTAAGACACAAGTAGATGAAGGCAGAAAAGTGGGGTCCAGACGAGCCCCTAATGATATGACCTGCGTGCCTGGATCATCCATGCCTGAAGATAGCCTGAACTTTTCTCATGTGTTACCTGATCTGTTAAACATGCCTTACCGAGGACAGTGACTGTCGTTGGCACACTCGTGCTTGTATCGCATGGTGATCTCATCACTGGCCTGACTTACAGAACTTAGGAATATATCAGGTAATTTGTAGCCACTTCCTTAAAACACAGGTATCACATGCTCACCCAGAATAAAGGATTCATGGGGAATTTATTTTTAGTTGGGGCTGTTGTGTGCTCGCCTGGCACGTGTTTAAAGGCAGAGGATTTGTTCCACAGGGCTGAACAAAAATAAACCTTTAACTGCTTCAGAACAATCTCATCTTAAGAAAGAAGACAAAACGGGACGCTGTCTATGTTCCTTGCGAGCTGAATTATTGATGGACATTCATAATGAAAATGTACATCTCAGAGTTGTTTTTAATGGAGCCAATCCACACGCAGCCCTATTTATCTTCTTTACTTTTTTGCTGTTTGGCTTTACTTAGTTCCCACTGCAAGTTCAAGCCAACTTTTTGCAGATTGCAGGGCTGATGCAATATGCAGAAGAGCAGTCCAACTTTCCGCAGCGTGGCTGAGGCACCATCTGCAGTAAATGAACCCGACAGCATCCCCGGCTTCAGAATTCAGGCGAGGCCAAGGTCTGGGAGGGCGAAAAGCGATTCAGAAGTGTTGCCCTCCCTTGCATTGCTCACATTCTTGGGCCAAGGAGAAAAAAGAGAAGAGAACATCACCTCCCGGTGACAAATGATCCACACGGCTCGCACCTTCAGCGAGGCGACTAATCTATTGCCTTCCGAGATGATTTTGAGGAGTTACTGAATGAGCTTGCCCATATTTCTCACTCACTGGGGCATGGGGCGATAAATTCTGTATATGCTCCATCACCTTGTAATAAGTCACTCAGTCGCATCACCCTCAAACTAGCTGATTGCCGATCGAATGGCTGGATGTCCATGATCTAAACTGTAGGCACCCTCCTGCCCGAGCATATGCGCCAGACATATTTTCCTAGCAAGAAGACTCAGGGAAGATGCAGTTGGGAGTTCCTGAACTCTGACCTCAGGGGAACTGACACCATTGTTGCAAATCGCAGCCCATTATTTGTAGGCTGTATCGCTTGCAAATCACTTCGAAACAAGGCAAGAACATCCGCATTTTATTTCACTGGTATCCATAATTTCTCTGATTGGGAAAAATGTCAGGGCTGACTGAGAAGTCTGACCCATGTCACCCATGTTCTGTAAATGAGGAGACAGCACAAAATGGTTAGGTTTGCCCAACGGTGGTTGCGTCAAATTCTAAATCATGTGGATAATGTTCATTTTCTTCTTTGCTATTGCTTCTCAAAATCCTGGTGATGGCTAATCTTAACTGCCAGCTTGTCTGAATCGAAAATCACCATGGACACATATCCCTGACTATGTCTATGAAGGTGCTTTTATATCCATGAGGAAGGAAGACCTCCCCTCAAAGTTGAGTGGCACCAGTCCACGGGCTAGGGTCCCATGGAATTGAATAAAAGGGAGAGAGTGAGGAACCATGCAGGATTCAATTCTCTCTCTGCTTCTTTCTGAAGATTCAGTGTGGCCAACCACTTCCTGTTCCTGTTGCCCGGCCTTCTGCACCATGGTATGATGTATCCCTGTAAACTGTGAGCCAAGATAAACTGTTCCATCTTCAAGTCGTTTCTTGTTTGGCATTTGATCACAGCAACGGGGGTGGGGGGATGGTGATGGATCTGTCTGCTGTGGGTGGTCCTGACCTCCGTACCTCGTGTCAACCCTCTGCTCTCTCTGGATTCTCAACTGCCCAACTCAATACATCGTGTTTGTGTTCTTGTCACCTGCTCTGTGATGGAGACTGGGAGTGAGGAGACAAGGACTCTGCCCTCCAGGGCCGACCTCTTCACGTGCTGGAAAGTGTTCCACACACCAAAAGCAGAGTTCAGCATGTAAAAGATACAGTTAGGCATAGCAAGCCCGAGCAAGATACAGCTGGACTCGCAAGAGACACAGTTAAATATATAAAAATTAACACTTAACATCGGATTAAAAATTGGATACGATTTACCTCGCGTTTCATTTCTTCCATGTAAGAAACGGAAATTAAAAACAAGAACAAACTTACAGTTTCTAATTCTAAACATGAAGCAATATTCTAGTCGGACCAGTAGAGAACACTGCCCACCTCTTTCTGTTTTAACCAGCGTCTACAAATTTTTAGATATGGTTTTGTTTGTTAAGTGCCATTCTACCACGTAATAAGCTACACGTTAAACTTGCTCTTTTGTTTTAGTACCGCTGTGGACAGCCCCTTATAAACAGAGAAAACTAAGTTTAGGTAACTGCAGAACATTCGTCATTATGAACGCACCGCACTGAATTCAATAATCTCATCATTAGTGGGTCAGTGGTATTTCTTGTGGGTTCTTTTTCCCCCAATAATTAGATTGACTCCTTTTTCTTCATCTTTCCTCTGCTCTCTGTCTCCAATTTCTCTCCATCCTCCTCCTCAAAGATGAGGGTAAGTATAAGGGGAGGGTCTGATGCTAACCCTGTTCCCCAATTGGTCCTTGATTTGTCAATAAAGAAGGCCGGGGTCCAATCGCTGAGCAGAAGGTACAGGCGGGACTTCCGGATCCCAGGAGGAAAGGGGAGACACAAGGAAGGAGAAGGGCCTTTTCAGAGCCTGCAGCGCTATGGGAGAGTGACCAAGGATGTTTGACAAGGGCAGAGGGAATAAGCTACTAAGATTAGGGTAGGAGGAGAGGCAGAGATAAAAAATTGCTAAGGGCGCACTCTTCCAGGTGGGAGTTATCTGTGCTCAGCAGCAGTTGTGCCTAGTAGGTAAGTTAAAGTAACAAGGCTGTGTGTGTGTCTTATCCTCAGATTCAAGGGTCAAGAGAGTGGCTGGAGCTAAAGGCAAGAAAGTCAAAAGAGAAGCCGAGTTAGGGCTGGTGGCAGCTGATCCCAGAGCTAAGTGGAGTGGAACAAAAGAGATGTTGGGAGGGGCTGTTATCGTGGCCTCGGAAAGGCGGTAGCATTTTAAAACTACATGCAACAGGTAAGAAACTGTACTTAACAATTCTACTGATACAGTCATTAATATATATCCCCTAAAAGTGGAAAGTGGCATTTCAGGAACAAGGCGTACTTTAAACTTTAACCTCAGTGTCTTGAGTTAGGAGCTTATTGTGAGCAGCTTGTTTATATTTACATCTCTGCTTTGATTGAGTGACTCTTTGGATGACGAGAGCCTGCTGTCTGTAAAGTGTTGGAATACCATTACCACATTTATCATGCTTTGACTGTACCAGCACCTAGCCATGGCCCCAGCCCTGTCTTGACTGTACCCACCAGCTCCTTTGATCTTACAAAAGCCTAGGTGTTGTTACTATCCCTGTTTTTATTATTATTATTATTATTATTTTAAGTATGTGAATGTATGACTGTCTATGTGGGTATGTGCACACGGGTGCAGTTTCCAGGGGAGGCCAGATGAGGGCAGTAGATCCTCAGAGCTGGAGTTAAAGGCACTCATTGGCTGTCCAACATGGGAGCAGAGAACTGAACCCAGTTCCTCTATAACAAATGCTTTATGGTGGTTTGAATGAGAAATATACCCCACAGGCTCAGGTCTTTGGAGATTTGGTCCACAGCTGGTGTCACTCAGGATGCTATGGAACCTTTAAGAAGAGCATCACTAGGAGTGTGCTTGGAGGGTTTAGAGCCTCACCTCATTTCTACTTTGTTCTCTCGGCTTCCTATGTGACAGGATGTTATCAGTCAGCATCTTGCTCTCTGGCTGCCTCCTTCCGTACCTTCCTCACTTCTTCAGAGTCTTCCAAAATTAACTTTCTTCTGTAAGATGCTTTTTGTCATGGTGCTTTATCATAACAATGGAAAAATAACTATTATGGGTCCTGTATTAGTTGAAGAGCTGAGCCATCGCTCCAGTCCCTACAGAGAAAGAAGCAGAGAGAGAGAGAGAGACAGAGAGACGGAAGTAGAGACAAAGAGAAGCAAAGAGAAAAACAGAGAGGGAGGGAGGGAGGGAGGGAGGGAGAGAGAGAGAGAGAGAGAGAGAGAGAGAGAGAGAGAGAGAGAAACACCTGAGTAATTTGCCATTGGGCTTGCAGTTCAAAAGTCAGAGAGTTAGCATTTGCTATAGAGCAAGGAATTCAGACTGCATATACACATGTGATTCGTTTGCTAGCAAGCACAGAAAGGTCCTGATACCTACTAGGATCTGCATAGCTCTGTCATCGCCTCACCTGAGAAAGCACGGATTGCATGTAAACTGTCTTTCATCTTTCAAATGGACTGATGGCTCCCATTTGGAAAGGTTGTGGCCCAATGAGGTCGTTTGTGAGTTCCCTTTGCATGGCTGTGGCCAAAACACCCGACAGAAATGACCGAAGGGAGGAATGGTTTATGGTGGCTCAGGGTTTCCTAGAGATTTGATCCCATCCTGGTGAGGAGGGCATAGCCATAATGGGGTTCAGTCTGTGGGGGGAGCTCGCCTGGGGCTCTTCATATGGTGGCCAACAGGAAGCAAAGAGTAGATCAGAACCAGGGCAGGCAGCTCTAGTCTCCGATGGTCTTCTAGTACAACCAGTCAGATCCCACCTCCACACACTCACTCCATCGCTTCAAAGTCACATCGCCAGCTGGGAACTAAAGTTCAAAACAGGAAGTGTAACAGGTGTTCTTTGTAGAGAGTCTAAAAAAACACAGCCACCATTTGGCTGTTCCTTTCTTACCCTCTGCTCCTCCGTCTTCTCTCTTCATGTACTTGTTCTTGTAACTTTAGACTCTTGCTCTGTGTCTGGTCATAGGGTCTTCAAAGACCACACTATATTCCTCTTTCCTCTTCCTTGACCATGTTTAATGGCTCCGAACTATTCTTTGACATTCAAAGGACACCAAGAAGTAGGGATTGAATGTAGCAAACTCTGGATTAGCAGTGAATCACGTGGAGAATTGACTAGAATGTCAAGCATCTATGTGTCTTCCAATTAGAAGAAGGCATCCGTGCCTTGAGAGTTAACTGAGTTGGGAAAGGTATCAAGAATGACTATAAAGTTCCTGAGCTGTTTGGAAACAGGGTCTTATGTATCCCAAGCTGGCCTTGAACTTGTGACATAGCTGAGGCTGACATTAGACTTCTACAGCTGGGATTGCTGGTGTGTATCACCTCATCAGCTTTCCTGTGGAACTAAGGATGGGACCTAAGATTTTGTGATGGTTTGTGTGTTCTTGGTCCAGGGAGTGGCACTTTTAGAAGATGTGTTCCTGTTGGAGTGGTTGTGACCTTATTGGAGGAAGTGTGTCACTATGGAGGCAGACTTTAAGACCCTCATCCTAGCTGCCTGGAAGTCAGTATTTTGCTAGCAGCCTTCAGATGAAGATGTAGAACTCTCAGCTCCTCCTGTACCATGTCTGCCTGCACATTGTCATGCTCCCACCTTGATCATACTGGACTGAACCTCTCAACCTGTAAGCCAGCCCCAATAAAATGTTGTCTTTGTAATAGTTGCCTTGGTCATGGTGTCTCTTCACAGCAGTAAAACCCTAACTAAGACAGATTCCATGCATGACAGACAGGCACTCTCTCAATATGCCCTCGTCCAAGAACTTTTAAAATTCTCTGAGGTTCATAATTGAGACCCCATGGCCTGCTGGGAAGGACGTTTCTTCCCTGATGTAACAGTTGCCCTTAAACATGAGAAAGTGAGAATTACTCACCAGGAGGGTTTACTAAAACAGTCTCAGAGCTGGGGAGACAGCTTCGTAGTTAAGAGCACATCACTTCTGCAGAGGGTTGGGGTTCCACTCCTAGCACCCACATTGGGTGGCTCACGGTCAGCTGTAAACCCTAGCACCAGGAGACCTAGTGCCCCCTTCTGACCTCTGCAGTCACCCACGCTTATGTGTATATACCTCACACAGACACTCACACACCAGTACAGGTAGAATAAAACGAACATTTAAAGCTCTATAAAAATACAAGTCTTTCTGATTCACTATGTCCGAAGAGGGGTGTGTGATGGTATTCATACCAAATTCCCAGGTGAGGTTAATGCTGCCACACAGGGAAATGCATTTGGAATCAACTGAGAATTTTTAAATACTTACTTATTTTATGCTCTGGGGAAAAAAAAATGTTGCCTTGCCTCTGACCCAGTAACTCTGCATTAGATGGAAAAGACCAGCTCTCTCATTGGAGACCATGTTTGTTTGTTCTGCATTCCCACAACACCTCACAGTTAGCCTATTCCTGATACACGGTAGAACTCATAAGATACTGGACTAGTAGATGATTTCTACCTTTAGGTTAAGACTGACAACGGAGTTTCTGACTCTTCACTTACACAGCCTGACTTGAAACACCTTTAAGTCGGTTGAGTTTGCTGAGCTCAGTTTGGCGTACGGGTCACAGATGCAGGCAGAACACCAGCTAGAACTCGGAGGCAGCATGGGAGGTGAACTGCTTGATACACACACACACACACACACACACGCACGCACGCACGCACGCACGCACGCACGCACGCACGCACGCACGGGGACCTCAGGCTAGATCCCTGGCACCCACGCAGAGACCAGACATGATCTTGCATATCTGTGACCTGGTGTGGACAGCCCTGGGGCTAATTATAGCTGGTGTAAATTCCCTTCTCTTGTGAGTGCTTGCGAACACGGGATGAGTCAGCACTCAGGTGATTTCCTGTAAACCTGCTTCCCACCTTAATGTATAAAATAAAGGCTAGAGCCAGGTGATTGGGCAGAGAAAGAGAGGAAGGTGGAGCTGAAGGTTTGGGGAGAGAAAGGGAGAGAGGATGACGGAGGACAGAGGAGGAGGTGGAAGGAAAGTGGAGTAGAGCACGTGGCCTGGAGAAACTGTAAGTTATACGGGGTCTCTAATATGGGGAAGATGGCAGTGTAGTGGTAGATCTGCCCAATCTAGGCGCACAGCATGGATTCATATTAACTGAGTTGTGTTTTCTTTGCCTGGGCTTATTTGGGTTGGAGAGTTACCGCAACAGTGACCCTGATGCTGAGGGGGAGAAGACAGCTCCCTGGCACTTGCCAGCCAGCTGACCAACCCAACCAGTCATCTCCAGTCTCAGTGACAGACCCTGTTCTGAGATGAGAATGCAGAAAACCATATTGGAAGACAGTGGAGATCAATCTCTGGCTCCCACACAGGCATGCACGCACTCGCAACCTCGAGGCACGTGGGCACACTGGATGCCATACTGCAGTGCACACCATTAACTGCTGGTTTGCCTAGGCTGTATGTAGACAGCCACCTCGCCCTGAGCTTCCAGGTAATGAAAATGAATTTCCCATCATCCCCGCAGCAGTGCTCCACTCTTCCGTGTTCCTCGACGCCCCCAGCCCATCCACTTTCGCTTAGCAGGTGTTTAATGGTGTGTAATTATATCTCACTGCGGTTTGGGATGGGAAAATTAGGAAGCCGATTTGCATTTTAGGAATAATTTGGGAGCCTGAAAGCTAATTATCTGAGATCGGGTTTGGCCCAATAGAATAAGCAGGTTACCATTCCGTGATAAAATCTCCCATGCACCCAGATAAATCCAGGTATAGAGGCGGAACCATCTGTGAATTAATTATTTGAGGGGGATGCTCTTGCTGGAGGTTACAATGTCCGTGACGACCCATGCTCAGTCCCCTGTTCCCACTGAAGGTTCTTTTGCTCCCTTTGTATGCGGGCTTGACTGTAGAATAACCCTGAGGATTGCATCTCCCTAGGGATGCGAGAGCAATCCACACGGGGTGGCTCCTTACTCCACCAGCCTAGGAAAGCTAGCAGTTGCTTGTGCATGCTATGTTGTAGTATCCTCTGTGTGTGTGTGTGTGTCTGTGTGTGTGTGTGTGTGTCTGTGTGTATGTATGTGTATGAGTGTGTGTATATGTGTGTGTTTGTGTGTGTATGTGTGTGTCTGTGTGTGTATGTGTGTGTGTGTGTGTGTCTGTGTGTCTGTGTGTCTGTGTGTGTGAACCACTAATGGGAACTCCCTTTCTGAATTTTAATTGCATCCATTGATAAAACAGATAGAAGAAAACGTTAGGCTGGGGAACGTCTCAGCGGGCAGAGTGCTCGCTGTGTGAGTGTGAGGACCTAACTCTGAATCCCCAGAACCCACATATAGCTGGGCACATAGCTGCGATCCCAGACATGGTAAGACAGGAGGAGAGAGGAGAAACGCTGGAAGCTGGATGGCCACTAGCCTGGAGTGCTCAGTGGTAAATATCAAGGAAATACTGTCTCAGATAAAGCAGAAGGCAGATAAAGCAGAAGGCAGGGGCTGATACCCAAGGTTGTGCTCTGACTTCCACATGTGTACTGTGTGCACTCATATTTACACACATGAACGCACACACACACACACACACACACACACTGTATATACACACAAAAAGTTAAATAAAATGTTGCAAGCATCTTGACCCCAGGTCACTCCTGAGTGATGTAAGGTGGCTGCCGAGCCTCCTGCATCCCTGGTCCTGAGTGATGTGGCTGCCGAGCCTCCTGCATCCCTGGTCCTGAGTGATGTAGCTGCTGAGCCTCCTGCATCTCTGGTCCAGGGCTGCCCGAGCTGGGCTGCTTCCCTTCAGCTCTGTGACTCTTCCTCCTTTCTCCTCCTGGGACACCACCCTGTTCTCACTGATTCCCTTTCTGCCTGGGCCATGTCTGGTTTCTGCTGCAGCAGCTATGCAGCCCTCTCTAGCTGGGCTCTGGCCCCAGGGAGCTGTTTTACTTATCCTTTCTCCGTCACTGTTTTCCCTGGTCAACTCATTTGGGCCATTAACTGGGATTTTGTCTTTAATTACAGGTTTAAGTATTTCAAAGGAAGAAAGCATGTATTTTATATTTGCATCTTATCTTTAGTTCTTCCATAGCTTTTCTTTCCATGTGTTTCCCTCACCTGAGTTGTAGGGTGATTTATTTTAACCTCAATGACACTGCTATAAGAGCTGGTAGCTGGCTGTGGAGGCATACCCCTACAGTCCAAACTTTTGGGAGACTGAAATGGGGGAGTCGCTGCATGTTCGCAGCCATCTTGGATTACATGGTAAGTTCTAGGCTAGCCAGAGTAACATAGTGACACCCTTTTTCAGAAAAACAATAATACACAAATACACACATATATGCACATATACATACATACTCACATATACACACACATAGACCTATAGATACACATACACAACTTTACATACATAAACATATATGCATACATACATACATACACATACATGCATACATACACACACATATACAATACTCCCACACATATATACACCCACATATATACATACACACACATTCTCACATACACTTCGAAAAAGAACAGAATGCAGCATATGCATAGTTATACATCTGTAACCTGAGTGCTTGAGCATCTAAGACAGGACAGTTGCTGTTGAGTTCAGGGCCAACCCAGGTTATTACCCGGCCAGCCATGGCTATGTGGGAGATGCTATCTCTAACTAAGTGAATAAATAAATAAATAAATAAGTAGATAAGCATACTATGTTAATTATTGAAACTTCATGCCTGACAATGTTTTTGCAAGAATATTTTTATCCTCATATCTATTGTTCTTCCGAGTACTGGGTGTGTTCTGCATTCCATGAGAAACACAGACCTTCATTTCTAGAATAATATCCAGGATTAACATCCAAGTCAGTGGAACAGAGCAGAGATCTGGCACGTGATCAAGGCGAATCCGTTTAAGGAGGAATGTTATTTCAGATAGACACTTGAAGGCATACTAAGAAGAATTAATATCACACTTCCTTAACCACTTAGAGAGTGGGGTTCCAAGCTGATGATTTCTCTGTTCAGTGTCACTCAGAGTCAGCTTATCAACCAACATGAGTTTTTATCTATTGTATCTGATGGGTTGTAGGTGGTTTTCCTGTATGTATGTCTGTGTACCACGTGTGTGCCTGGCGCCTGCTGAGGTCAGAAGACACAGTTTATCTCCTGGAACTGGCGTTAGAGATGGTTGTGAGACACCACACGGGTGCTGGGCACTGAATCCTGGTCTTCTGAAAGAGCAGTCAGGGCTCTGAACTGCCTAGCAAACGCTCCAGGCCCCGTAGAACCAACATGAATCTAAGAACACGCCTTTGGTCCAACCAGACTTGCACACTGCACACCGCAGTTAGCACCTTGAGCACACTCCATTCCCTCAAGCTCCCTGTGTCCATCTCAGCCTCCATTCAAAGCCAATAGAGTCGCCAGTGAACGTGTCCCACAGTGAGAGCTAGTAACCAGTGCCTGGAGTACTACTGCGGTGAGCGACTCGGTCTTTCCACTCCACGATGCCTCGGCTGGCTGCCTGCATGGCGGCAGCTAGAGCGTAGGCATGTAGACTGTAGTAATGTTTTGTTGCTGGAGTCTTAATTAAATAACTACGCTCAGAGATGTTGACAGTTTGGGGAGCGTGTTAGGATGGAATGCCAGGAAAGCAAACCTAGGGATTTCCTAGCCATACAAGTGTCTAAGCTACTTTCAAGATGACTGCCGATCATATGTGAAAACTACATAGACATCGAAGATGTTCTGTTTCGAGTAGTCAGAGAAGGCAGAGCCTCTTCTGCTTTGTGGGAGGAGATCAAAGATGTCACAGACAAATCTGGCCCCAGACATACTTTTGTAAATAAAGATTTATTGAAACACTACCAGGTTTCTTCATAGACATTGTGGTCTATGATTGCTTACCTGTGAACACAGCTATGGTGACAAAATGTGTAACCTACAAACCCTAAAATATTTACTCACTAGAAAAGTCTGCAATCCTGGAGTCCCACTATCACCCAGTTGGTGACATTTCAACAGCTACCAATTTCTGACTTTGTCTTGGTCTGAAATGACTCTCTCTCTCTCTCTCCCCTTTGGCACTATTCACTGCCTTTCACACAGCCTGTGTGACATGCTTGTCTTTATTCTCACTATAGCTAAGTTGTCTTTGTGTGTGTGACTGCGTGTATGTGTGTGGGGGTGTCTCTGTGTATGAGCCTGTGTGTATGTGTGTGTGAGAGTATATGTATGTATGTGTATGTACATGTGTGAGTATATGTACGTGTGTGAGTGTGCATGTATGTGTGAGTATATGTGTGTGTGAGTGTGCATGTATGTGTGAGTGTGTATATGAATGTATGTGTGTGTATGTGTGAGTATATATATGTGTGTGTGAGTATGTGTGTGTGTGTGCATCTGTGTCACTTTCTTTAGCTCCACGTGTTGAAACACCACTTAATTGTGGCTGGGGAAAATAAGTAGACTTGCAAACAGATGTAAGGAGAGAATTACTTCCAATGGGCATTGTTAGCCAAAGACATTACATTCCTGTAACTCTGAGTTCTGAAAATGGCCAAAGTCATGTCTCCAAAGAACTGACCAAATCATAAAAGCCTGTTTTAAATTCCTGCCACGCTGTGAGTGTTCTGAGGGATTGTGAGTGTTTCGGAATAGTTTTTCGAGCGCAGGTTTATAGGGCTTGTCTAGGGGTGTAATCACAAGAACCGCACAGCAGAAGGCACCTCCTCTACCTCTTCTCCGTCTCCATATGGATACTTAGCACACAACGAAAATGCCCTTGAAGAATATCAACCTAGAGAAAAGACTGGTGGTTACGAGGCCCATGGACAGAAGGAATGACAAAGAGGACCACTGCGGGTTGCCCCACTAGAAGGACATTCATTTAAAAGTCAATTTGACAAATGACCGGCATGCTTCAAAACTAGGAGAAATGAAACACTATCAAAAGAATTCATGGTGGCAACCTAGACTTAGGGGCCTCTGTAGGAACCCACACCATCCCTAATTGTCCAGTGGGTATGGGTACCACTCATGACAGTGAGCTTGTGGGTCAGCAAAGCCACTAACAGAATCTGCTCACACATGACTCATGACCACAATGACCTCACAGAAGGTGGGCCCGGGAGTTTATCTCACTGATGCTTAGAAAGGTTGACAGGGTATTCATGATGGTGACACTCCAGAGTGCCAGTTTCCTACACTGGAAGACAGCAGCCATGCCCACCATGATAAAATATATAAGATCAGGGTAAAGCATACCGAAAACCCATTAAAACTATCGGCAGAACACAAAGTACCCATGAGTTGCTCGTATAAACAAAACTGGACCTCTGAGATCTGCTGAAAATGGTGGCCATGATATTTTTATACAGCTGAAGGGTGTCCCCAATGATTCTCCAGGAGTCAAAGGAAGCAATCGGGGTAGGGAGTTCAACAACTCCACACTGATCTCACCAATGTGAATTTTGAATACTTAGAGGATGAGGGATTCACAAGAGTTCCGCGGTGCCTTCTCTACTCCCAAGTTCAGCATGTGACAATTGTGCATCTGTTTAATGAGCACCTACCTTGCGCCAAGCACTGTGCTATAGTCCTTAGTCGTGGTATCTCACTCGATCTTTACAACACCCCCTCTTAGTCAGTGTGGGTTGAATGAGGCTGTCCCTGACAGGCTTGGCATCTGAACACTCGGGCTCCAGCTAGTGGCACAGTTTGGGTGGATGCTATGAACCTTCACCATCATCATCATCACCACCACCATCTCCATCATCATCCTCATTAAATAAATATATATAATTGCCTCCTCTCCATTCCCTTTTCTTCCTCCAACTCCTCCCAAGCTCTCTTCTCCCCAGTTCCCTCTCACATCCCCTGTCCTTCTTTAGTTGCTATTGTTACATTTACACAGAGGAGCTCATGATTATGTAAACGCAGCCTGCCCGGTCTGCTCATCCTTGCTTGCACGTGCATGCCTTCAGGGCCATCTACCTGGGACTCACCCCATTGGGACAAACTCTAGGTCCACTACTCCTAAGGCACATATCTGATCTAGCAGCAGTGATTTCTCTAGCCCCAGGGCTGCTATGCCATTCGACTCCAGACTCTAATAATTTTTGTCAATGGAAAGTAGTAAGTCCCGCTATTGGAGGGTGGATAAACTACAGTTGATAAACCAGACCTCTTGTCACCACCTGATAAAGCTTTTGAAGTAAGCCCAGCCGAAGGGGTAGGGTAGAGACTGTATAGTTGGTGTGGTGGTTTGAATAGGTATGGCCCCCATGGACAAGTGTGTTTGAATGCTTGGCCCATAGGGAGTGGCACTATTAGGAGGCGTGGCCTTGCTGGAGTGGGTGTGGCCTTTATGATGAAAATGGGTGGTGGGCTTTGAGGTGTCGGCTACCTGTGGATTAAGATGCAGAACTCTCAGCTCCTTCTCCAGCACCTTGTCTGCCTGCGTGCTTTCATGCTTTGTGCCATGGCGACAGTGAACTAAACCTCTGAACCTGTAAGCCAGCTCTGGTTAAATGTTGTCCTTTCTGAGTTGCCCTGGTCACGGTGTCTCTTCGCAGCAATAGAAACCCTGAGACAGCTGGTAATGCCCAAATTTACTGTCTGTTTTGAGTTTGCTGTCTTGCCCAAACTTGTACGTTGAGTTCAGCGGGGCACAGAACCTTCAGTAAGCTGTTTACAGTAGTCCAGACCAGGGGGAAACGAAATGTCAAGAGTGGCTAAGAACAAAGAAAACGTCTTCTGCCTTTCTGAGGCCAGCCAAGAGCACAGCGGCTCTGGCTGCCCAGCATCTGAGTCACAGCTGGCTTTGTCATTCTTGCACTGCGCATTTAAAAATATCACTCACTTCAGGTCGTAACCCAGACAGGCAGAGGCTGGGGTTCTAGGGGTCCTGTTGCCCGGGAATGCTGTGTGAGAAAATAATGTAGTTGCATCCTGCTCAGCCCCACAGCACAATTGGGGGGGAAAGCTTAATGAATGGATCGGTAATGACTGACACAACCTACAGCAGGCATAGCAGGGCAGCTAGTTTCACTGTAAGAATATTCCCTATTTGTGAGCATGAAAATCCATGGCGGGGGGGGGGGGGGGCGTGGATTGAGTTGCAGTGTTAAGTCCACGCCCACACGTGCCTACGCGCATGCGCACATGTGTAGCTTTCCGTGCGAGAACGGCTGGACACACGAAATCATGATCTGTAAAGGAAGTCACCCATTTCTTTTAGGTTGGTGTGCTCCATCAGGAACCCTTCTCATACCTTCTTCTTGTTATCCTCCTAACAGCGTGTCTATTAACAAACTTTTGGTTCCTTGGGAATTGCTCGGCCCGCAGCCCTGATAAAGGAAGCCAATCAGAACCCGGGTTTTAATGAGTGGGGATCACCATTATCTCATTTTAATTTGCATTAATCTAACAGCCCCGGCTCTCCTTCATTCCTGTGTTGCTTTGTGTTCCTCTGGAAAATCTTGCTTTTCTTTTCATGTTCAGTTTGGCTGCCCTGCCTCTCTCTAAATGTCCTTGTGTGTATTAATCTCTCTTCTGATTGTTCTATCATTCTGAATTGGACTTTACTCTGTGGCGTTGCTTTGTTTTTGTTTTCCGAGGATGTGGCATTGTTTGCTAACACCGTTTTTAGCCCATGGGAAAACTATTGATTTTTGTCATCCTGGCTTGCTGGAATTTACGCTAAGATCTGCTTTTTGCCTCACTAGCTCTCAGGAAAAATGAATCTGAAAATAATTACGATTCTATCTTTTATATCTTAATGTTGATATGTGCTTTATTTTCTTTTTAAAATTTTGATCCCATTACACAAATCACCCACTTATGGAGTTTGGCCGTGCTGTGTGTGCATGGATGTAGGTTTATTAAGTCACACAAAAATGAATGAGCAAAATCTGCTCTGCCAAGACATCTGTCTGCCTGGAGTCTTCTCCCTGAGTCTCAAGTTCTCCATTTGTGAAAGTTCTCCATTTGTGAAAGGTGGGAATCCATTCACTATATCGTATTTCTAATGTTTGATTTCACTACTAGATGCTGCAAACTAACAAATATATATTCATTCAATAAAGTTGTCAGGGTGTTACGGGAAATATACAACGCATATACACATTTAAAATGGTGCTGCTCATGGCTGCACATGCCTGTATAATCTCAACCCATGGGAGTCAGAGGCAGAAGGATTGCAAACCCAAGGCTGGACTGTGCAGCAAATCCTAGTGTGGCCTGAGCTACATAGAGAGACTCTGCCTCACTGGCCCCTGCAGACAAATGAAGGAGTTTTTCTAAGGAAGGGCACCACACTCTTAGAGTTGTTATCCAGACATTGCCTGCACGAGTGCGGAGCTGGCAACACTCGCTTAGGCAAAATCTATTTGTGCAGGGATAGAAACCCAGACTAAGACAGATACCTAAATGGATTTATGGCCTAAGAGAGGCCTCAGCCCTCCATCATGTCTTGTTGTAAGTGTCTTTTATGGACTGTGGCTTTGTGCCCACCGTGAGTTCTCTCCCATAGAAAGTGAACCTAAAACCAGGGACAGTGTCACTTATAGCTTGAAATCTCCCAAACTGATCCTACCATAATTCCTGACCAGAAACAAAGTCAAGTTGTTACTGATTCAATAAGACCTATTTTTCTGTTGACTTTGATACAAGCAAGAGATTTCTGGAGTTGGTTATGAGAAAGTGAAAAACCATCAGAAAATAAAAAATAAAAATAAGGGGTTAGGGATATTGCTCAGTGGTTAGAGCACTAGAAGCTCTTACAGAGGATCCAGATTTGATTCCCAGAAGCCACACGGGAGCTCAAACATCTGTAACCCCAGGTCCAAGGGATCCGATTCCCTCTTCTGACCTCTGTGAATACAGGTAGTGCAGACACGCATGCAGGCAAAACACCCATGCACATAAAAATAAATGAAACTTTCTAAAAATGAAAATTACAAAAAATTAATTGTCTAAAAACTATGATGAAGGCAGACGACACTCCCGTGAGATCCTAAAGTTATATTTGCAGGTGGTGCGAAGTTAGCTTGCACAGATTAGAGTCCAGTAAGGATGTTTAATGCCATTCTGAGCAATCTCTTCAAAAAACAAAGTCCAAAAGAACAGGCGAATAGCAAAGAAAATACAAAGTCACATACGCACTGAAAGGCCTACGACCAACTCAAAAGAAAGTAGAATTGGGAGAAAATAAAATCAGAGAAAGGAAAAGAGAAAACGGAGAAGCCGGTCAGGAGACATAAAACAAACCATGTTAATAATTGCTTTATGCAGCGCTACCAAACCAGACACATTGAACAAAGGGAAAGACTTATTAGATGAGATCTTATCAAAGCAGGGCCCAACTCTGTGGATACTAATAAAGTACAAGGATGGAAAAGTAAGATTCACAAGACCAGTGAGACAGCTCAACCTATGAGATGCTTGCTGCCACTGGAGCACCTGAATTAAAATCCCCTGGGAACCATATGGTGGAAAATGACAGTCGATGGCTGCACATTGTCCTCTGACCCCCGTTTGCTACTTCGGTCTATGCCTGCCTGTGATCTCTCCTCCTTCCCCCACCCCCCCCCCCTCGCATGCGCGCGAGTGCACACACACACACCAATAAGCACATAATCGTTAGGAAAACACAGAGCACAATCACAACAAGATGTCCCTGTGTGAATCCAACAGTACAGAAACAAGGAAGACTGGCAGCGTCACCAAACACTGACAAAGCTATGGAGCATCTACACCACACTGGAGTCTGAGGTGGGTATGGAGCATCTAGAACTCTTCCACACTGGTGTGTGAGGTGAGTAAGCAGATTTTTAGAAATCTAGAATTGTTTTAGAAAGATGATCTGCATGACTCGCAAGAATTTGTATGCACCCCCACCACGCGATCAGGTAATTCCACTTGTCTTCATTTGTTGAAGTGAAGACACATACTTATATGACTCTTCTAGCCATGTTCTCTGAGCATCTTATCAATAGCCACCTTAAACCGGAAACAACACAGAAGTCCATGGCTAGGAAGCTGAGAACAGAAGGGACAGCCCCTGCTGTGGCCCTTCAGTCAGTGAGAAGAGCAATTAGCTGCTGTGTGCATTCGCGCTTTAATCTCTAAACAAGGCGTGCTTGCTGAAGGATGACAGCAGACACAAAAGACTGGTGTGAGTTCACCGCCAGAACATTCTAGAAAAGGACGAAGTGTGACAGCGGCTGTTCTTGTCTGTGACACGTGGAGTGTGGGGAAAGGGAAAGGACTTGGTTCTGGGGATGGTGATGTCCTGGGAGGCTGACATACTTCATGTCTAAGCATGTCCTATGAAGCCCACTGAGCATCATTGCGTGGCATTGCATAAAGGCGGACTTCCTGTGTGTTCTCTGTTGCCCCTAATCGTGTGCGGTCTCTTGCTAACCCGTGAACATTAATTATGAATTATTTATTCTTGTAATTTATATGGTAATACAGACATCGTTATACATAATTACAATGAGCCCCATTTCAATCTGCTAAGTATGTGGATAGCTGATATATTTCACAAGCACAGCCTGAGTTTACCATTGCCTGCTCAGCTCATCAACTTCATACTTCCTGAAGAAAACACTCGGGAACAAACGATCAGTGTGTATAAAAACTGCGCTCCACCCCGCACGGCTCCTCTAAGATCAACGGGATACTGTTCATTCAGATGTTGACTGAGTACTCTTGGTTAACTTTGTTAACGACAGTTAGCAGTTAATTTGATAATGGAGCCGTGCGTTCCAGAGATCAGCATAGGTACTACCTAGTGTCGAGTAGTTGCTGAATAATGGGCTAGAACTGAGCCCTGGAGGGAAAAGTTGTGCTGTCAATCCATTTAAAGCACACAGTTTCACTTTTCTTTTTCACGACAGGATGAATCAAACCCAGGGCTATGCACATATACACACAGCAGGCAAGAACTCTGCCATCAAGCTCCACCCAGGCCTGGATTGTTTTTGACATCGGGTTTTGCTATTTATCTCAAGCTAGCCTCTAACTTACAGTGCACCCACCCCAACCTCCTAACTACAGTCAATGTGCCGCCAAGCCCAGCTCCTAACTATCCATTCACAGCTCTTGTGTGCTATGGACATGTGTGAAAGGGACAGAGTATTTTAGAGTAGCGAAATTATTTCAATGTTAAAATGTATGAGGCCGTTCAAAATCCATATTTACAATTTGAAGAAAATCAAAAGCTACAGCAAGGCTATAGAGTAATCATTACAGACATAAATGGAAGGGCTAAAGAAAAACATTTTGCTTGGGTTAAATTCCAAGTAAACATGGACTATAAATCTAACGGTGGCTGTGTGTTTAATCAAAGTGCCTTCCTTTCACTGAGGTACTGGATTCAGAGGGTGTCAACCCCACGGTTTACCAGCATCGGATGCTCCTCTGGGGAGGGGGTAGGAACGTGAGGCAAGACCCCTAGCAGATGAGAGGAGTTTGAGCAGTCAGATTGAATCCCTGGACATCACTCCGAGCCTTAATGAGCTTGGCTTTATCTGTGGCTAACAGCAGGGGAATTAACTTCCTCACCCCCTGCATTGGGACAGCCTGATTTCCAGATGTGGAGCCCTGCTCAGCAGGGTTTTGGCAGCTCCACACATTTCTTAACAGATAGTTCTGCTGCTGCATCTGCCCTGCAGGGGGGCGGGGGAGGGGCAGAAAATGAATCGGTAAATTCAAAACACCATCTTTTCAAAGGAACGGAGGAAGGAAAATGACCTGCATATTTACGAAGGTGTTGGTTACAATTTCCCTCATTCTTTTGCTGTTTTCAAGAGCTTGCCTCACAGGGGAGAGGGAGAGAACAGAACAAAGGGACTGGAATCCACAAAGACCCAACAAATGTCTTGCAAGCGGTTTCTCTGGACTTGAAGCCATCAAATGTAAAGTGACCATTGTGCTTTTCCTAGGAGAGAAATCAGAGTCTGCCTGTTTATCTGGGGGAGCCATATGCCGGCTGTAATGACACTGGGTTTATGGGAGAGCTGTTTCTCTTTGCTTTCCAGAACCCTATCCCAGTACAGCGTTGGCCTGGAAGCAGTAATGGAATCTAGCTTCCCCTGTCTCTCCTCTCAACCTTGATATGTGTGTGTGTGTGTGTGTGTGTGTGTGTGTGTGTGTGCGCGCGCGTGCGCACACACACATGGGCATGCACGTGCACACGCATACACGCAAACATCAACTTTTATCCTGGGTGACCTTTGACAATATCTAAGGGACATGCTGACTTTCCAAACGACTGCTGAATGTGAGAGTATGGGATGGCAGGCATCATGAGTTCTAAGACGCGATGCAACAGCATCTCCTCCATCTTTGCACACGACAGAGCTCCGCTACTTCACCTAAAGTGTGGGGAGAACTTGAAAAGCACACGTCTACATTGTCGTCTTCTGGCTTCAAAGACTGAAGAGCCTCTGATGTGTTTCAGTCTGTATTCCTGAGATAACACGGCCTTCCTTGTCCTCAATGTCTATCAAGGCTGGGAAACAAGGATCGAATTAGACTTTAAGCATGACTATTATTGGGTCCAAAGAAGAAATACTATGGTGGTGAGAAACAGGACAGACTCACAATGGGGTGACATGGCTGTTGCCATGGTAAATTATAGCAAATAGGGACTAGTAACCCCTGAGGGCATACTGTGTTTTGGTGTGGGTGTGATGTGATCAGATATGCCCAAACTTTTGACATTGCAACATGGCGTTGGGCATCGCCATTGTCCAAAGCCCAAGGTATGGAACTGGGTAACTGAGTTATACGACAATAACCCAAAACTTGACTGTTTTGTAAGCATGTTTATGATTCTGTGTTGAGCAGCATTCACAGCTAGCCTTGGGTACATATGGCCTGTCATCTGGTCTAATCCCAGCACTTAGGAGGCAGAGGGCAGAGGCAGGTAGATCTCTTTGGGTTTGAGGCCAACCTGGGCTACAAAGCAAGTCCGCTGTTAGCCAGAGTTCTGTTACACAGAGAAACCCTGTCTCAAACAAACAAAACAAAACAAAAACAAAAAAAATGTTCAAATTGAAAGATGATGAAAAGAGCTTGGTTTTTGGTTTTTTAGAGTTTAGGAAATTTATAAAACACTGAAGATATTATGAATGAAGTGGGCACCATCGATCAGCCATCCAGAAAGAGGAGCTGCTCATTTCCACAGCTCCCTTAACACCTAGGCAGGCTTGTGTTTTTAAACCCAGGCTGTGCTGACTTGATTTTACTCATTTTGTTTCTCCTGAGATGAGCTGCGATTGTTATCAAAAGTGATTCCAACTAGGCCTGGTGACACACAGCTGCCATCCTTACAACCCAGATAAGATGCAAGAGTTCAGGGTCATCCTTGGCTACTTAGTAACGCAAGGCCAGCCTGGGATAGATGAGGCCCTGTCTCATACAGAAGAAAAAGACTCAACTTATTTACTTTAGGGAGAAATTGTGAAGAACAGATCTTTTGTAGAGAGTCCATAATGTAAGAACTGGAGTGTAGAAAATGGTTTTAGAATGTTCCGGATTAATCTCCAGTGATGCACACACTGAAGAGGTTGCAGGGGTATAAAGGCCAGGTGGCAAAGCCACTTAGGGGCACAGTGAGAGCTAGAATCCTGGCCCCTTCAACTCCAAATCACTTTCTTTGCGTTACTCCCCAGCTCCTTTCCCGACAATGACGACAACGACGACGCTGCCTCCTTAATGAATTGACCCATGGCTGGCACATCCAAGCTGTATTTAATCAGTTATTCTAAGTATTGATTTATCTCTCCACACAAACAAAAGCTGGACATTCAGCAGGGCGTGCCGCTAAAATGGCAATGCTTTCTACCTCAGTAGCAAAGCATTATCTAGATAAACAAAACAACATGTCCTCCTGCCTGCTCCCAGCAGGCCGCAGCAGGAGTTCCTTGTCACTGAGACTGAATTACTCTACGATTCCCAGAGAGTTTTATGACCAGAAGCATGCAGGAGCATTGATTTTATGCTAGATCCTTCTAAGCTATAATAAGATAATAGCGGCGTGACCAGCTTGACTTCAACCCACAGCTCTGCAAAGGACCGTCAGCCTGTGTGGTGTATCCCGTGATGCCAGTGGGTGATGGAAACCTCATCTATGGTCTCACAAATATCAACGTAAGGGATGCAGACACACTGTGGGATGTGTTCCGGAAATGGTCACCATGGCCCAAGCTAGTAAGGGATAGATGCACAGCAAAGATGGCGCCTGCTAGGTTTGGCCTGGGGGGACATTCAGACCATGCTCACATGTAGCGGCATCTTCTTCTCTTTGCCCTCACAGCTACTATAAGAGAAATGGCAGGCATCCTACTGAGAGGCTGCCTGCAAACCTAAAATCTCCTCTTCAAAGGAGGTGTACCAACTATCCAAGAGCTGGTGCTATGGGTGGGGCATCTTGTTTAACGGGTGCACATTAACTGAAGAAAGAACCTTCCCCTATTCCTCTGCCATTTGCAAATCAGAGAAAACCTGAATACAAGCGTTTATTAAATAAGCTACCTATCAATTAGACGCTGCCCCCAACTTCCACGTTCACTGCCACCCTTGAAAACTGCAAGAAGTGACCCTCACCTTGCCCCAGGGACCTGAATGCTCCTCAGGGCCCTGCCATGCATTCTTTCCACGTTGGTAACTCCCCTGGTAAATCTCAGACCCAAAGAACAGGTCTCAGTGACCTTTGGGGAATCCTAAGTCTTGAGACCCATATATTATGTGGGTCATTGAGTTGAGGAAGGTCAAAGTATAAAACAGAAGGAGATTTGCAATTAGTGACAGCTCAGCAGAAGGCAGAACTTGCGCTTAACTAGGGGAAGCCGCCTACTAGAGAAATCCCCGGGTCACAGGTTGCAGATCAAGCCTTTACCACCCCATGGCTAATGATGGCAGAAGCTCCCTGGCTCAGCTTCCTGCCTCCACACTTGTCCTCCATGGGAGGATGTAGTAGGGCCTAGGGAACCAGTGTAGCTCAAAGCCAGTGTCCTCCGCTTCTGTAGTAACCTTAGAGACCCTGTGACTCAAGTGGAAGACACTGCTAATTGGCGTTAGACTGGGATGTACCGAGCCCACAAACTTTTACTGTTGTTCCAACACTTGAGCTCTGTTGGGGCTGTACAGTACTCGTTGTTGAAGCAACGCCGAGCTTATCCCGACTAATTTAGCCATTATCTTAAGAAGTGCATGCTAAACCTTGGTGAGGTTAGGGTACTATCCTTATGCCCTGCATTTACTTTGAACTGACACTCTGTTCTGTAAAAACGTTTAACACAGACTAGAAAAATGGTTCCATTCCTGAATGCCACCAAAGCTTGAGGCCTTAAGGTTGAACCCTAGCACCTGTGTCAAAAAGCCGGGTGTGGTGGCATGTGCCGGTGATCCAAGTGCCGGGGAGGCAGAGACAGGAAGCTTCATGAAGCAGGCTGGTCAGCTGGTCTTCCTGAATTGGTGAGCCCCAGGTTTAGTGACTGATCTGGCCCTCCCCCTAAAAATTGGCTCAGAGTGATAAAAACATTAAATACCAACCTTTAGTTGCTGCACACACATGAGCAAAGCATGAGGGGGGAGGGGAGGGAAAGGGAAAAAAGGAAAGGGAGGGAGGGGGAGGAGGGAGGGAGGGAGAGAAAGAGGGAGAGAGAGAGAGATTGATTGATTGATTGTATTTGTCTAGGGAGGTGTATCCAATCTTGTACTTTTTTCCTGGTGAGTCTGTAGGTGCTGTTTGCAGGGCCCATTGAAATTCAGCTTTGAAGGAAAGCCGGTTTTGTTTGACTGTTTCATTAAATATTTTTCCCCTCTAGGAATTAGAAAGAAAATCCAAAGACACAGGCTGGTTAAGGTGTTTCCCTTAATTATTGATGGGTGCGGCTAAGGCTGTGATCAAACAACTTAGCTCAGCTCTCCTAAGAAAGGAGGCTGTTGCAAACCCGAGCAGGAATCTCTCTCCTAATGTGGGTTAAATGTGAGCTTCCTGGGGCTGACCCCAGCTTCAGAGGAAACAAAGCAGGCAGGCTGCTGCTGTGGGTTCTGCACTGCTGGGCTCACTGAGAGAGGATCAAAGGAGGCCTCTCTGGGATGGAGAGGAGGGATGTGATGGTGGTCTGTCAGTCCTGGTCCCGCCTGTGATAGCTTGTTATTTAGAAGTGGTAGATATACTATCCTCTTTTTTAAAAACATTCAGTAACCAGGCTCTGCCTTTACAGTGTGTATCGTGGCTCTCCAGAAAGTCTCCAGGCCTTCGGCAACTGATTGGAAACACTAAGACATCCCCTCTATGGACTGAGCAGCTACTGGGGTTCCAGATCCTCCAGGTGTAGACAGGAATTGTTGGACTAAGCCAAATCAGTAAATCCCATTTTGTTACATACACACATACACACACATTCTATCAGTTATGCTCTTAAATAACTCTGATATATGTGCACGTATGTGTATATATATATATGTATATATATCACACAAACATACACAGACACACATATATATGTATATATACATATATCCTTATGTACATCCTGTATTTATTGGGTATCTACAATGGGCTAGGGAGTGCTTTCATCCTGACAACTGAGCAATTAAAAGAAAAAAATTTAACTAAGCATTAAAAATTAAAAGCACTATTTTTTTTTTAAACTGAGTTGATGAAACAACATTGTAGCAAGTGGAGACAAAATAATCAGGTAAAAACTTTAATGATTGTGACCATTTTTGAAGACAAGAAAGAATCAAAAAGGAGGTATACACTTTGAAACAGGACCACTAGGAAGGTCTCCTGGGAGAAGGCGGCATCTGTCTCGGACACAGGAGGGAAGGTGCAGGCCTCTGCAGGGTTAGCACCATGCAATCTGGCAGACTGAAGCTAAGATCCTGGGTGAGGACATGGCCACAGCCCGTGTCTAAGGAAGAGCAACAAGAAAGGTTATGTGGTTCCGGGAAAGGAGAACAGAGCCAAGCCGTGACAAACAGCAGGCTGAGATTGGCATTCGGGGATCTTGTTTTTTTTCTGGAAGAAGTCGGATGGTCCAGGTTTGTGGCATTCTGGACAGCACACATCTCTTAACCAAGATACCTCACGCGGCCACAGCAGCATGGACGCGGTCACAGAAAGCACTGAACACGAATGAGTGGCTGTGTGCCAATAAAACTTTATTTGTGGACGCCAGTATTTGAATTTCATATCAGTTTCACAAGCTACAAATGTTCTCCATTTGGGGCCTTTCCAGCCATTTGAATTTTTTTTTTTAAAGTGGTTTTGGAGCTTGCCAACTGTACTGAAATGAGCACAGGCGGGATTGGGCAGGCAGGCTGACATTCACCAGCCGGTATCCCAGGGACCAGGCAGATTCCAAGGCTACTTTGTTCCTACTCTGAGTGATGGGAAGGGAGCATTGAGGGAGGCTCCGCAGAGACAGGAAGGGCCCGACCCAGGTGTGTAGATAGCGGAGCAAGTTCTCTCAAGGGCTCAAGGACCTGACAGCTAATCTTTATTATCAGCATCCACGGGGTTAGACTCACCAAGAGGACCAATCTCTGGCCGCATCTGTGAGGGATTTTCTGAGGTAGGAAGATCCACATGGAATGTAAGCAGCCCTGCATAATAAGGAGAAGATGAGCTATGCATCCATCATTCTTCACTCCCTGCTCCCTTACTGTGGGTGAATGTGACCTGCCCCCTCACTTCCCCACAGTGACGGTGATGCACTGTATCCCCTGGAATTGTAAGGCCCCCAAAGCCCTTCCTCCCTAAGTTGCTTCTTGTTGGATATTTAGGCACAACAAAGTAACTAATACAGGATTTGGACAAGTAGCTTAGTGGGGAAGAGCACTGGCTGTTTTTCCCAGATTCTGGTTCAATTCCCAGCATGCACTTGGTGGCTACAACCAATGGTACGTCTAGGTTGAGGGATTCAGTGCCCCCTTGTGGCCTCCTTGGGTACTGCATACACATGATGTACAATACAGTCATGTAGGCAAACATTAATTCATGTAGAATAATTACAAAACAAACAAACAATACTTTAAAACTACATTTCCAATTCTCATGGTTAAGATTGGAATGAGAACCCATTGCTAGTTGCAAACACACCTTGTCAGTTCCCATGTAAAGGACAGTGACCATTTATGATGTTGACCCATTATAAGTTTGTACACTAAGTATGTATTACAGAGAAACACATCCATGGGTCAAGCAAGAGATACAGGACAAACACGCCACATTTATTTACGTTTCCTTGCTTTGGGGACATTGTCTTAGAGGAGGAGGGCCCACCTCTTCCCTCTGTTTGATTTTTATCTGACTGCAAAGGCACGGCTCTTTGGTTGTGTTTTTAGTATTGTTGTTTACATTTAACTAAAAATCAAAGTTGACAGGAAAGCCCCAGGTTCACTGAAAATGTGTCTTCCAGTGCTCACGTGGACTCTCCCTCGGTCTCTCCCCTTCCCCCCCCCTTCATGATTCTGGATTTTGTATTGAAAACTGGGAAGGCTGTTGCAACTAATACACACACACACACACACACACACACACACACACACATATATATAAAATCATGATATATAAAACGATTTCATTGGATATGGTTGATATATAACTGAGTGATCTCAGTCCAAAGCCAGCGTCTCCCACACAGCAGAGGAAATGGTGCTATTTGGGCAAAGCTGTCAGAAGATGATTAATTCTTCTAACTGGCTTTCATTTCTTTTAGTCTTCACATCTGAGGAGGCCATTAATCTGAAGCTGCTACCAATACAAGTGTCATTTGCCGTGTTTGTCTGTGGGGACCAAGACGTCTTTTTCAGAAAGGGCAAGGATTAACAAATTGAGGTTGGGGTCAGGCTATGGCACAGTGGTTAGGCTGTGTGTGTATATGTGTCTGTGTGTACGTGTGGTGTATCTATGTGAGTGTGTGTGCGCTTGTGCATGTCTCTATTTGCACATGTGCTTGTGTATGTGTTTTGTGTGTGTGTGTGCATGTGGTATGTGTATCTGTGTGTGCTTATGTATGTGTATGTATGAGTGCATATGTGTGTGTATGTGTGGTGTGTATCTATGCGTGTGTTTGCACATGTGTCTGTGTATCCATGTGTGTCTATGTATATGCCTGTGTGGGGGTCTGCATATCTCTATGTGTGTCTGTGTATATGGTGCGTATGAACACACTCGTGCATGTGTCTGTATGTGTCTGCGTGTGGTGTGTGTGTGTTTTGTATATGATGGACATGAACACATGTATGTGCATATGTGTGTCTGTGTGTATGTATATCTATATGTGTCTGTGTGTGTGTTTGTGTCTGTTTGTTTGTTTTGTGTGTGTGTGTGTGTGATGTTCTACAGGTGCAACGATTGCAAACCCCAGAGCGTTCTCTGCATGCTCTAGTGATGTATCTTTCCTCGGTGTACTCAAATGGAATGTGACTTTCCATTTCTTCTCATCGGAACAAGAATTGAGAAACATTTTCAAGCATCCAGCCCACCGTCATCAAGATTATTTTTCAATCCAGAGTGGGTTTAAATGTAATTTATTTAAATGTACATGTTTACTTCCACTAAGAACTTTATTAGTAAGGAAGACTGATCTTAAATTGAAGTCAGGAGAGAAGGCAATCGCTTCTTGTTCCTGTGCTTCTTGGTTGTTGGTGGTAGGGTTGTCTTTTCTTTGGTTTTGTGTTTGGTTTTGGTTTTGGTTTAAATAGGGATCTTCTAGGAGATACAACCTAAGACCAGCCACTGCCTGTACCAGTTAGTTTTTTAACTCTCTGTTTGACACAACCGAAAGTCACCTGGGAAGAGGGAACTTCAATTGAAGAATTGCCTCAATAAGACTGACCTGTGGCCATGCTTGTGGGAGCCTGTCTCGATTAATGCTTGATGTGACAGGGTCTAGCGCACCATTGGCAGCACCATTCCTAAGCAGGGGGTCTGTGCTATATAAGGAGGTTGGCTGAGCACGGGCCAGCCAGTCAGATAGTCAGCGCTCCTTAGTGGTTTCTGCTTAAGTCCCTGCTCTGACTTCTCTCAGTGACGGATTGTGACCTGAGAGTCCAAGCCAGCTAAGCCCTTGCCTCCCTATCTGCTTAGGTCTGTGTCAGCTTAAGGTGAGCTAGAGTCATCTGGGGAAAGGAGACTCTCTCATGTGAGGCAAGTCTGGAGTGTATTTCTTCCGTGCCGATTGCTGTGAGTGGGCCTAGCTCACTGAGGGCAGTGACTCCCATGTGCTGGTCCTAGACAGCATAAAAGGCAGGCTGAGTAAGCCATGGGGAGCAAGCCAGTAAGCAACCCTTCTCCATGGCTTCTGCTTCAGTTCTTGCTCCCAGGTTCCTGCCCTGACTTCCTTCAGTGATGGAGGAACCCTGGAATTGTAACTTCTCTTCTTGAAGTTGCTTTCGGTCACAGCGTTTATCATAGCCACATAAAGCCAACTAGAATGCCACCACATTCACACGGGATGACTTCAAAGCAGGTTCTATGACAAAGAACAAATGACCAGGACATGCATTCACCAGAAGAAATGTCACCTTGCCGATACTTCTCATCCAACTGCAAGAAAATTTTCAAAGAAA
Source organism: Mus musculus (assembly GCF_000001635.26). Lineage (NCBI taxonomy): Eukaryota > Metazoa > Chordata > Mammalia > Rodentia > Muridae > Mus > Mus musculus. Next base: position 170,649,029 of record NC_000068.7, on the reverse strand, counting down.
GAGACCATCCCTGGGCAAAGCAGTTCCCTTCCTAAGACATACTCCCAACAAAGCAACAAAACAATGGCAACAACAACAACAGAACACCAACATCCAGCTGCTCCTCCAAGGCTGGCACTGGCTTTGCGGACGCTCCATTTCTACCGTCTCCTCCATGATGCAGAAACGTGTGATGAGCTGAGCAGATTCTAATCCAGGAACTCTGCCGAAAAGAAGCTCCTGACAACGGCCTCTGCCCGTGGAGTAGCAAGCAGGATCAGACTCGAGAGACCGTGGGATGCAGTGGTGTTGGCGGGAGCTGGACCCGAGCCCAGTTTCTTTCTGAAGAAACACTTTCAGTTGTTTATAAGGCTTAAAACAAAACATTAAAATTAGCATGGCTCTCCTCCTACAACTTGGCTAGCTGCCTGAAAGAAGTGACAGAGGGCAGCTGAGGTAAAAACATTACAGGAAAGGGAAGGAGAGGGAAACCTTAAACTACCTGGGCAGGAGTGTTTGGGTTTGTCTTGGTTGATTTGTTTGTTTTTGGATACGGCAAAAAAGTTCAAACACCACTCAGTCTAAAAACAATAAATGTGGGGCAAGTGGAACCGTATCACCAAAAACTCGGGAGGTTGAACGGATTCAGATACCCTGGTGTTCTCATATCTGAGACAGGTAGGCACACCGGAGCACGTGACCACTGGCACCCCACACAAAGCTTGTGACCATAAGTCATGTGGCACAAGAGTGCTCCGTGCCAATGAGGTATCTAGATGGGCCAACCCTGAGGGTTTAGCCAATAAGCGTCCCTTTCCCCATATTCCTTCCTGTAAAAGGTATTTAACCTCTGGGGAGTTGTATATACCCGTTTAAGGGGGAAGCCATGCCATCTAAGTCTCCCACAGAAGGTCCTTCGGTGCTCACTGCTAAGCAAAGCCAGAGTTCCCCATCGGCCCCTGGTCATCTGCCTGTGCAGAGTTCACACACCCCAGCGGCCAGACAGAGACGGAGCACAGAACTGCAGATGACATCCAGGTTGTCCTTCAGCCTTCACATACACACATTGATCGTTTAGATCACCTGCTGAGTATGCCTGTGAGAGATTGTTTTGATCGCATTGATCAGTGAGGGTAGACCATCTTGGCTGTGGGTGGTACCATTCCTTAGGCAGGAGATCTTGGACTGCATAAGAAGGGCAAAGGGAGGTGACTGTATTCATTTCTCCTGTTGTGTTTCTTACCTGTAGCTATGATATGAACAGCTCCCTGGAGCTCCTGTTTCTGTGGAGTCCCTTCCATGGAGGATCATGGTCTAGATTTCAAGAGTCAAGTCAGCCCTTCCCCTCCTGAAGTTGCTCTTGTCAGAGTTATTTTATCACAGCAGCAGAAAATGAAACACACATGAGCACACACATGAACACACACACAAGAACACGCAATACAAACACACATACATACACATGAACACACACAAGAACACACAATGCAAATACACATAAACATACACATACACACACATGAACACACACATAAACATACACATAAGAACACACAATGCAAACACATACATACATGGACACATACACACACACATGAGCACACACACAAACATACACATACAAACACATACACATACATGAAAACACACAAACACACATGAACACACATATGTTCAAACAACAAAAGCAAAGCCATGGGCCCTGATTTCCTATGTCTACGATCCTGGCATGCTGTTGCCTATCTGTCTGCCCACAGCATCAATAACTCTTTTAATAACCTCCTTACCCACCCCCAGCAATCCATCTCAGGGCTCCCTTGAACTTTCAAAGACCTCTTAATAATTCGGAGAAACACACACTGAAAATGGCGCATAATTGTGTCTCCGGGTAAAAGGCCGTTGCCCTGAAGAAGTGCTTATTTAGCAAATGTTCTCATTTCAAAATCAATATAAACACCCGAGCATCCATTAAACAAGCAGAGACAAAGAAGCAATGATCGATTCTCTGTTATGTGCGGAAATAAGAAGACTCTGGCAGGGTTGGCTTCACCTGTTCTCAACAGAGAGGTGATAAAAACCCACCTACCACTAACTCTGAGCCAAAAGCACAGAAGCTCGATCGAAGATTGGCCAGTATGGTGGGGAGGCACCGGAGTGAGGTCATGTAGTTCCTACTTCAAGAGCACGTTTACCGCTACGCTATCTTGCCTACCCAGAACAGATACTTTTAAGTATAAACAAAGCTTAGCAATCACTAGGGCTTGCATCTGTAGGCAGGAAGGATATGAAGCAAAAAGATATGCATACAGTGTGTTTCAGGCAGCAGAGGACACCAATTACTCGATTGGGACCTAAACTTCGGGATCACTCGCTCAGGGAAATCCTCTCCGGCCATCTTGTCGAAGAGCAAAACCTGGGGCTCCAGTAGTGTTTCCTCTTCATGTCACTTGTTCAAAGAAAGTAAATAAATAAAACGATCAGGATATTAAATTTCAGGGCTTATTTGCACAGAGAATGACTCATGAATCGGGCAGCCCTGAGAACCAGAAGAGGTTGGGAGAGTGTGAATGGTGACCTTCTGTAGGCTGGACCCAGATGGAGTACAGATGCCGCTTGATTGGTTGCGGCTTAAGCATCCGAGAGTGGTGTGATGGGCCCTTGCCTTATGTAGGCAGGGTGTGGTGTGATGAGTTAGCTGACTGTGATTGGCTGAGACTCAGCTTTTTGCTACTCTTCTAGGTTAAGCTTCAGTATGTTCAAACTGAGGTTGCTGTTGACTCTAGGAACTTAGAATACGGAACCTGCCTCAGGATACCAGCCTCCTGCTCTGGAGAGTTTACATTTCTCCCTATACGGTAGATCACGTGATCGCCCGCTGGTTGTTTGTCTCCCCTTCCGGAATACTGAATCAAGAAGTGTTTACTGTTGATGAAATGGATGGAGAAAATAGAGAGATGCTAAAAATAGGAACCGCATACATACTGAATAGACCGCATCTTGCAGCTTTAAACATCGAAGGATGAGTTAAGAAGTGGAAGTCAGAGTATAGAAATCCTAGAAAAACATGTTTTTTTAAAACTAAAGCTGTAGCCCCAGAGGATAGCAAATCTCTGATATTTAGTTCTTCCAGATAGGAACGGAAATTCAGGAAATGCTTGAGTAACTATTGAGGGGGTATGGCTGCTATAAAGCCGCATGAAGCTGCCCCTTAAGCAGGAGATTCAGTGCTAAGTTAACAAGCCATGGGTGGTCAGATGAGAGAGGACAAGCAAGGGAACGGTGGCTCTGCAGAGCACAGATTTCATCTGGGAAAACCTGCAGAGGACACTGTCTGGGTCAAGAGAACAGAGGTGGCTGTCTGCTTACAGGCTACAGCAACTGCAGAAAAAGCAGGAGGAGGCATGGCCATTGAAAAGTTTCTGTTTGGGCCCAGGGTCGCTAGATAACCACCTCTTGTGATCGAGGGTTGAGAGGTTTCGAAGTCAAGAGGCTAGCGAAATAAACACTCTCCTTATGCAAACCAAATTACTGTAATTTCTAGAATTCACAATTCAACCAAAATGAAGGAACTTTACAAAATGATGTAGCTCTGTCTAGCAGCCAAGATCCAAGGTCATGATAAAACTTGAAGATGAAAGTTAAAGTACAAGTTCAGAATTAAAATATACCAGGGGAAGTTAACCATCTTAGTAATGTGGCCAATTGAATTGGTGTTGAAAATCAAATTAAAAAGCTATTGTATATGAAGGGAGAAGCCAAGAGATGGAGGACAGACACTATGAAAGATTGGAGTCTGAAGTCCCGGTGCATTCTGTTATCTCTCCTTCAGTGCTCTGGATAGACTGCAATAGGGGATTCAATTTAAAAGATCAATAAAACAAAGATCTTACAGATTTGTGTATGTGTGTGTGCTTCTGTGTGTATGCATGTGTGTGTGTGCCTCTGTGTGTATCTGTGTGTGTATGCCTCTGTGTATGTGTGGTGTGTGTGTGTGTGTATCCATGTGTGTGTGCCTCTGTGTATGTGTGTGCGTGTGCATGTGTGTGTGTGTGTATAAAACATCTCCATTGTGATATGATGAAGAAAATATTTTAATCCAAGGCATAATTCTCCTAAGACATCCATAGGGAGAGGATCTCCTTTACATTTTTCAATAGGGATTATGAAGATGGGAACAATGGTGGAACTGGATTGGAGAGCCGTCTGCTGGCATCCCTCCATCATGTTAGCGGAGTGTGGAAGGAAGGAGGACCAAAGGGTCTGAAGGTGAATATGCCAGAAGAACTTTAGGGGGGGGAGAGGTACATTTACAAAGAGCTTCAAAGGAGTTCCTCGGGAGAAGCCAGAAGGGCATCCCTCCTCCATCCTCTGTAGCCCGGAAGACAGAGGCTGGTGTGCCTGGCTGCCATGTGAGTCAAAAAGTTGAGGTTGGGCAGAAGAATGGCAGATTCGGAAGACAGACAAGAAGATAAAGAACTCCATGAGAACCTTTTATTTGGGAGAAAAACCTGGAGGGTGGGGTGCTCTGCTGTAGGAATCAGAGCCCAGTGTCTGCTTGTAGACCAGGATATTACAGGGAGAGGAAGGGGAAGGGAGAAACACTTTTTTTTTTTTTTTTTTTGGTTCATAGTTGGCCATTGCTAGTGGTAACCAGGGACTAGTGAGTTAAAGACTGCTGAGTGATTGGTAACCAGCTCTCTTGGCTGCCCATTGTTAGAAGCCCCTAAAACAGGGAGGGAAGAATCTAGAGAAACAAACTACTTTAATCCTGGAAACCAAATTATTGTAGTTCCTAGAATTATCACTGTCCAATCAACATGGAGGACCCTCACAAAACTTCATGTATGTGGCTCACATACATGATGAAGGCCACTTGATCACGGTGACAGTGATCACATACAGTAACAAAGGCCCTTAGATTTAAACCTTTGACGTCACATCTCCAAGTGAGACGTGGCAAGCATGGCAGTGATGTGTTTGCAACATGGAAGGCGACGTTTATCTGCATGGTCCCAGATTTTAACTAAACAACCTGTACCACAAGCTGGCATGTTACGATCCGGTCTGCAATTATGAAAGCTGCAGGTGCTTTGCATTATTCCTCTACGCCTCAAGTTCATTTGCCGGCTATTAAATATTTGGGATATAAGTCACTTTTCATAATTCTGGTATATCCGTTTTTTTTAACATATTAGTTTTCCTGGCATATTATTACATAGACAGGACATTTCACAGATAATTCCCCAACTCTACCCAGATAGTTCAGAACATCTATGGAGTTTCTCTGGGGTCTTTGATGACCTCCTCCACAGGCCTAAGTCAGAAAGTAGTGCTTCACAATTTTCTATTATGTTGACTTCTTTAACCCTATGCCTACTAGAAGACAATACACCTTTAGTCAATGATGTATTTTCCATTGAATTTGATTCACCTGTTTCCAGTGAACAGTAGTTCATTATTGTTTCTGCTGAACTTTAGTAACTTCATCTCCAAGGCCAGAAAGAGAAAGAGCATCCTCTGCTGTAGGTCGAGTTTTAAAGCATGTCTGTCTTTCTGTTCCTGTATCTCTTGTGACCACCCTTACAAGCAACAGAGTCTCCTCTGGCCCATGAGCCTGCATTAACTCTGTGGTTCAGCTTGCAGGTACGTCATGGATGTGGTTCTAGATGAGGATTTAAGGAGCATTCGTTTTCCCCAGGCATCCTGGCTCCTTCATTTAAACAAACCTGGATCAGATAGGCAGCAAATAAGGCCTCATGTGAAAAGGGGGCTGTTGTTTGGGCCAACACCATTTTGGACCATCCTAAAGCCAACAACTTCCTTAAAGCCCTGGAAAAAGTGATTGAACAAAGCCACTGGGTAAACATGTGGTCAACACAAAGTAAGGTCAACCGAGTTTCACTAGGCTTCCACAGCTGCCCCGCCCCGCCCCCCCCCCCCCCAGACACTCAGCTCACTCACAGAGCCATCACTAAGAGATGCATATTAAGCCACTGAGCCTGAAAGAGGAGAAGAGTTACCAACTGATGGATTTGGATATTGCATAAGTCAAAATACTGAGTGCATCTTAATAAAATTATTTGAGCTGTGGCACACTCATCTACTGCCTCTTCAGCCACTCAAAAGAAATTAGGGAAGAGGCACGTGGCCTGTTAGGATGTGTCTTTCCAATCATTTTCTCTTCAGTAGCATTTAATAGCATTGACAAATGACGCTGAGAAACTATCTTGTGTTTTTGTTCAATACTATTTGCATACTATTATAAGCCATCTTGCTTATGTCTAAGGATTAGTGTGACTGACACGCTATAAATTCTTCCAAGTCTTCCAAGTGTAGGGCTGAAAGCAAGGCATCTTTCATAACAAGCATTACTTCATGGACCAGCAGGGTTTATGGGGGATTTGAATTTTTTTTTTTTTTTTTGAATAGCAATGTCCAGAAATGCTTTCTTCCTTGGATTGTGTTACTACGACAACCGTCCCACATGGCTCTTTAACTCAAGTTCATTCTTTTAATTAGCAGACAGAATTTCCTCCTCCTCCACCACCATTTCCCCTGGGAAATTTTTCCAAACATCCCTGACTCTTCCTCTGCCTGCCTTCCCGTGGAGGAGACCAGCAGGAGTCTGCTAATTAGAATATCTTCCAATGGCCTCTGTAACTGAGAGAACAAGTGGAGAGCAGAGCCTTCTTAGAGGTCCTTCTCCCCCAAAGGGGAAATCCCTTGGTACCTGCCTTTGTGGCCACTCTCATTCCCCAGTAGGGAAGAGAGACTGGCCTAAGGGAGGAAGACAGAGAGTCAAGCTGACAGGAGGGGCTTGAGATGAATTCATGCTGAGCTGGGCTGCACCAGTAATGCTGAGTGTCTCTGGGTGACCTTTATTAAAGTCATGTGTACATCTACCTGTGTATACATAAATAGAAACTCTGAAATGCATCTTGCTTAGATCATGTCACCAGGACAAGCATATCAAGCATGCATGCATGTGTACACACACACACACACACACACACACACACCCCAACTGGTCTCTAACTCATGCACTCTTCCTGCTTCGGTACCTCAAGTTCTGAGATTCCAGACATGAATCACCAAGCCTGCCCTACAGATGTAATTTAAGGAGATACAATGAAGAACTGGAGACCAGGATAAATAAGGCCCTCTTTAACTAGAGCTTAAACTGTAAAGTACCGACTGTGGCACTCACTAGAAAGACCAAATACATAGAATAAGGACATCTTCAAACCACTAAACCACTCTGCAGAGCCAGAACCGAGACAATCAAGGAGACCACACCTTGGCCAGGACTGGCTAACTGTGCATATCTCTTGTTCTCTCCCCCAAGTCTTCAGGTATGTAGGCCTAATGCCCCTGTCAGTATCCTGAAGATAGACCTGGACTAATCCAGTTTGTCTCTCCTCTTCCCAGTGTGGCCATGCTGGTAAACTTCTGTTCTGTTCCTCGCAATTACTCTTCTCTCTGATTGGTACTTTAGAACTAGAGGCTGCGTCTAAAGGCTCAGGGCCACTGCAGCACAGGCTTTTGCCCTGAAATCTTGTGATGCTATAGGCTCAGTTGAATCACAGGGTCTCTGCTGGTAGTAGGGGAAGCTGTAGGTGGAGTAGCCTAGCTGTCCCAGCCCCTGAAAAGGAGATTTAGAAGTAGATGCTAATTTTGCCTACCTACTGTGTTGCCTGGAAACATTTTACTCAAAACCATAATGCAGTTATGTACCCAATCTTTATCAATTTCTTCTCATTTTACTGAAGTTCTAAACACAAAAGCGTTTTCTAGATGAAATAGTCTGATGCAGCCAGCCAGGAAATTAGATTTTTATTGACCCAATCAATTTGGGATCAGCCAGCAATTTCCTGGGCCTGAGCATAACTGGATTTTTAAAGAGAATTTTAAACAAAAGGGCAGCCATATTCAGGTGTATCTAAAAATGTCATTTACAAGAAAAAAAATGAATGGTATGTACAGATTAATGGTTTTAACTTTGCAGTCTGGACTCCGTAGAAGCTTCTAGAAGACATTGGAATGCTGGAAATACTCCCAAGGAGACCTTTATAAGTTTGGGTCTTCGTTTACATAACATCCCATCTTAATATAGAGTTTCTGCATTAAATTCGAAATATCTATGTTTCTGCGGCCAAATTCAATTACGCTGCTGTGACATAGAATTTTGAGATCCCATGACGTTAAATGTGTCATGGTAGGCTATTGCTAGCCCTGTGCTGAAGGTTGCATTGCTCAAAGATGTTCACCCAATCAGGACAGCTGGGAAGGGACAGGAGCACATGGTCTGATTCTATTCATGGCTCGTCCCCCCCCCCCCCCCCCCCCCGTCATTACGCCGAGCCCCACATTGAGGAAGCTGGTCTTCCTGTACATTTCCGGCCTGGAGTGGAGACTGAAAACATGGCGGCCACGTCTACGGCACTGCGGGTCTGAGCAGGATCTCCTCTTCAGTGCCAACGTATGCCTGAGATGCTCTTGAAATCAAGTCACTCTAACTCTTTACAGAAGGAAGAGAAACGGAAGGGGCGGCGGGCTGAGATGGCTCAGTTGGTAATGGGCTTGACACATCAGCCTGAGGACCTAAGTCCTCTTGCCCCACACCCCACCCCAAAAGCTGGGCTCAGTATGTGCATCTTTAATTACAGCATGGTTGCAGCAGAGACAAGCTCTCTCAGGCTCAGCTGACCGGCCACCCTAGCTAAACATCTGGGCTCCGGGATTTCTGAAAGACCTTGTTCCAGAGAAGGTGGTGCTTCGGGATTGATTAGTAACGTTTGTTTTTTCTCACCCAGAAGAGGACAAAGCAAACTGCTCTTATGTGACCTTTGTCCAGCTCCCCCATCCCCCAACCATCCTTTGTCTCTTCTTTATATCTACCTGTTAGAGCCAGAAACAAGACATAATTCCATTTAAGTACATAAATATTTATGGTCCCATGCGCAGAACATCATGATAATAAAATGTAAGAGTGGTTTCTAAAGTGCCAACCACTTTAATTTGAGGTTGACAATTAGGATTTCAAAACACAGAGGCTCTGAATATCTAAACGTGCAAACCGCTCTCAAATGAACCGCCTCTCACAGCAAATGCCCCATTCACACTTTGCAAGCAGCAAAGGCCTTGACAAGCCATAGAGCAACCAATAATTCTCTCAAAAGCCACTTTCTTAACACCAGGACCCTATGTCATAGCGTGAGAGCCGACTAATGAATTTTGTCCCCAGGTTAGGATTTTAAATAAAACTTTCCGGATCAGGAATTTTGCTCACCATGTTGGAACTGGGATAATTTTATGAGTAAACACAGCCTTCCAGAGGTAATTGGTAATAAACTCGACAAATGCCTCGCATCGTCCCCAGCCTAATTTTCAAATTTGATTTTCCAATGTAAAACTCAAGGCACAACAATAACAAATCACCCAGCTAATTGCTCTGAAAGACGAAGGCAGCTTTCCACCGATTTATTTTGTAATATGATTTGGTTTTATTTACCTTCTGATGCACTCAGAACATTACGACTTGTTTATTCTTACAAAAATGAATGATAAACAGCCTTAATGTGGCGGCGAGAGAACCGTACTTCTTTTGGCTTGTTTACAAAATGATCTTTCCTCCTTCCTCCAGCAGCAGCAAACACACAAACACAGAGTGTGCTCTTAGGATAAAAGGTGAATGGATAGTCTCCGATGGAGTGCAAGCCAGTGCCGCACAATTGAGCACTAGCCAATTCTGAATGCCCAGTTGATCTTCAGAAGCGGGGACGGGTCAAAATGGCTTTCACTCAGTATTCATACCTCTTTCTTGAAGCTTAGCCAACTCAAAATTCTAACGTTATCATGTTTTAAAAATCTCTCTTGTTCTTAGCCACCCACACACTCTAGATTCCTGATTTTCTTTAAAAATTAATTTGAAAAAAAAAATCTAGGGCCAACCAGGAAAACACCCCAGAGCCTATTGCGTGCTGGGCTCTGTAAATGCAAATGAGAAAAAAAATAATGATGATTCCTTCCAAAGTCATTTAAAAATAGAAAATCCTTAATGAGCTCTGCTGGGAAGCTGCCAGGCAAGGGTCTCCAGCACTTCCTGGTTACCAGCGCTGTGTTCAGAGGCACAGTTTCAAAAGGTTACACAACTACCTGTTCGAACGTGCTTCCAATAAGCTCGGTCATTTCCACCCAAACGCTGGAGGCTTGTCTGTCAGCCAGTGTCTGCTGTGCAGTAAGATGGGTTTGTAATACGAGTGCTCCCATGTTGCAGAAGGTCGCACATGTATTAGAGACAATGGCAGTCTATCTCAATAGGTCGCAAGCCCTTCAGAAAAGACGGCGCTTATTCATCCTGCTCCCTCTAGGCTCCTTTTGGCATCTGGAGCACAAAATGGGAATTCAAAATGGTTTCTCTTTTTATTTTCAACTACATGTGCGTGGGGGTTGGGCAGGATACTTGGCCGTGTGAGCGTAGGTGCCCACAGAGGCCAGGGGGTGCATCTCATGGAATCAGAGTTATAGGAGGTATAAGAGTAATTATTATTCTGGAGTGTTGGTCCACCCCCTTTTACTCCTTAATATCTATTGGGTGTTTCTATCCTACTCCTTGTTTGTACGTTCCCGAGTAAATGACAGAAACACTCATTTATTAAAAAGCTGTCAGCACTGAGCTGGGCAGGCTCTGAGCTATGCTGAGCCCTCCACCTGTTAAAACCCATGAATACCAGTCACTTGCCAATTTTCTGTCTCCCGAACTACTTCTGCTCCCTCAGCCTGTCCTCAGGGTGTATTTCTCTTGGCCATTTGCTCCTGGCCCATCCCGTCTAATGGTGACCTCTTGCCCTCTCCATCTTCTTTGTCTCCCTTTTCTCGTGGTCCCTCTGGAGAACTCCCACTTGATTCTCAAGCCCACCTTTCTCTCCTCTCGGCCCCATCATTAGCCCAGCCACTTACTCACCAATCAGGAGTTAAACTGGGGAGCAAGGTTTGTACAACAAAGGTCGGTGTATGTGAGAATTCACTCATTGGGACGGCAACTAGATCATGGGGTTCCGAATTTATCATTTATCATGTGTATACATAGCACCAGACCAACCTCAACCAGGAGGTGATGAGTTAACTGACGTGTGTGTGTGTGTGTGTGTGTGTGTGTGTGTGTGTGTGCGCTGCGAACAGAATCCAGATTTTCTGTGGGAGCAGCAAGCACTTTTAACTGCAGAGCCATCTCTCCAGCCCCCAAGGATGGTTTTTTGAACCAATAGCTCACAACCTTTTATTGTCTTTTTACTCAATAGGTTTGGTTGTAGGCTCTGAAGACGCCATAGAAACAAGAGCAGTGGACTTCTTGATTTCATAGAGACGATGTTCTCATTGAGATGACAGAGAATAGACGATTTTTTTTTTACAGTAGAGGTTTTGTTAACAGAGTCTGGGCATAAGTTTATCACATTTATGAAAGACATTATTTTTATTATCATGTATTAATTATACACATGAATTGATTGTATTGTAATAGTTCCAATGTATTTTGATCACATATACCCCTATTGCCTTCTCTTGCCTCCTTCCCATTGCTGCTAATCGATCAATCCCCTTCCACTTCCAACTAGTTCACCTTACAGGAGCAGACCAATATTTAAAGAGAGAAGAAAAATATTAAGTAATGCTAAGCATCATTCAGACAATTAACATAGGATGGCATGGTGGGACTGGCTTCTCTGGGAAACTGACTGCAGGCCAACAGCAAAAAGATCACTCGGAACTTGCTAGAAAGGCTCAGGGCATCAGGTCCCTCCAAATCAGAAATGCTGGGGTCGGTGAGGATGCCAAGAGTTCACACTTGAGCGCCTGTGACAGACACCCAGGGTGGCTCCTTCACAAAGACCTGTGAAGGGCTAGGGGCCTGAGTTGATTTCCTCTGGCACTCCATTAAAAACAAAACAATACAAAGCCAGGCAGTAGCCCTTATGTGTAAGGGAGGCAGGAATTCTCCAGCGCTCACTAGCAAGTTGTGAGGCTGGGTCCAGGGAAGGCTGTCTCAGGAGAGAAGATGAAGATCAATGCTTGAGGATACCTTCATGACAGTAGCCTGTGGCCTCCACATGTACACACATGACTGTGCACATACACTATACATGCAGCACAGAGATGGCCATGGAGTCAGCAGGTGGGGGAGTACTCCAGGAGGAGGAGCCAAATAGTGTAAACCTCACAACAGGAACATAAAAGAATTCAAGGAGAAGCAAACGGCCACCTCAACTGACTGAAGCAGGTCCAGGAAAAGCCATAGGGCAGCGCACACCAGAGTTCAGGAGGTCAGCTCTCCAGGCCACGGGGCTGCTTTGGCTCTGACTCTTATGGGAATGAGACGCTGGGAACCGTGTTAAGTAGAGGAATGGTGGGGGATGAAAACACAGGACTTTATAATGCATATGGAGACCCATTGTGATTCCTGGGTACTGTGTACATATATCGTGCGTATAAAGCAAGACATACCAGTAAAATTACATATACACGTAAAATTATATTCAACAAACTCTTTATTCTACGAAATTTCTACAGGAGTATTTTTTTTTCTTTTCTTGACAAAACACATTGTTACTTTGATGGCTTCAGTTTGTAGAATTATCTGGGGTTCCAACTTCTCGTTCAAGTTGAAAAGAACCTGGTTTTGAAGGAGAGTTGTTCGGTGGACGTTATACCTGGGTAAAGTCCTTATTTTTCAGATAGACAGGCAGGCAGACAGACAGACAGACAGACAGACAGACATCACCAGTTAATTGCCATTTTGTTAAGCAAATATTCACATATGCTTGAAAGGCTCAGCCCCAGCTTAATGGAGAATGACCCAACATATACATTTGCTGAGAGCAAATGTGCTGTACACTCCGTGCCCTCACGTCGCTCTGCCTCCTGTAATTATACTTCATCAGGGTGTTATTCTTCCGAAACACAGTGCCTCTTACACGGTAGAAGGCAGAACAGGGACAATTTACGAAGCTGGAAGTTCTCATTTTATTCTGATAGTCGCAGTAATGAATAATTTACATACTAATGTTAATTGGGTGAATTAATAATTTTTCTCACGTGGCAAGATTATTATGAAAATAGTTCATCCTGAGCCATTTCTTCACCGCTCAGGCCCGCGGTGTGTCGGAGATGCCATCAGTCTGAGACTCTTGTCTCCTTTCGAGATCTGACACCTATTAAAAAATAAATCCCAGCATACATACTTTCTCTTATCCATTTGCATGTAAATTAGAGTTTTCTTTTAGTAGTAGAGAACGCTCTCCTCTATCCCCATTCACTGGCCTGCTAATATGTTCCTGGATATCTGTTTCCCAGTCCACAGCTCTACTCATTAAAAGTAAAGCCACAGACCGTATCTGGCCAGAGATAACTTCAGGGGAAAAATAAACAGTGAAAATACTGTAAGTTCTTAAAAACGTGGTTTGCTGGATTGGAAGCCTTTCAGAATTTCCTGCTTTTAAACAAAAATTCAAAAGCGAACATGGAAACCTACCTATTGCCAGGTGAGTTTACCCACTGCCATTACCTGCTTTTTTTTTGCTAAAGACCTCGTTAATGTTATCATATCACAGTGCCTCCTACAGTTATCCTAAAGGGGAGCCCTGAGCATCAAGACTCTCAATTTACCAAGCTTCCTTTTATGATGAACAACTGATTTCTTGGTTACCCTAATGATGCCAATAACAACAATAACCATCCCTGACTCTGAGTTGTTTATAGGCTAATTAGGAAGCTGCTGTAAATTTAAAACAGGATAATGAGTACCACAGGGGAGGGGAGATGCTATGGCTATCAAATAAACAAGGTTTCTTAGTGCTGGTTTCTGGGTGTGGCCAACTGCTGGAATGGAAGGAGAGGGTCCCGAAAAACAGATTCTTAAGCAGCGTCACCCCATAACTTAACCCTGCTAATGATGCCGAGACAGAATGTCTAGGAGGCCAGCCAAGGGTGCATGGCTTTTAAAAATACTGTTCTGTAAGTTTGCACTCAAGTACATACTGTTAGAAAGTGACCACAGTGAAGCCTCAGGAAAGCACACACACACACACACGCACACGCACATGCACACGCACATGCACACATGCATATGTGCACACACATGCACACACACATACATGAACACATATACACACATGCACACACACATACACACACTCACACATACATACACAGACATGTATACACACACACATTCACGCTCATACATGTGCACACATATGTACATGCACACACACATGCACACACATACACGCATGCACACATACACACATGCACACACATACACACACATGCATACACAGCATTTATTGTTTCAATCTCTTTTCCATTATTATATAATTTCTTATCCAGTTCTGGGCTGAGAGAGGTTTTAGCTCAGAAAGAGAGCACTTGCCAACCATGCTTAAGACCCTTGGTTCAACCTCCTGCACTAGGAAAAAAAGAAAAAAAAAAAGAAAAAGAAAAAGGCATCAGGTCCTGCCTGGTCCATGACCCCACTGTCCTGCAGTTCGGGGGAAACAGAACCTCACTCCCATCAGAAGCAGCCCGGGAGGTCTTTGCAGACATGCCTGCATTCTGGGAGAGCCCTCCTATGAGAGAAGGCTCTTACAGGAGCCTCACCTTCCACTGAGCCTTCTGCAAGGCTGGGTGACTGACTAGGACTCCAGTGACTGTGGAGGAGTCTGAGCTGTTGCAAGTCTGAGTCCATCTTTACAAGGGCCCTTCAGAGCCATTTAGTGACGTCCTCTTTACGTGAGCTTGCCTTTGTGAGTACTGGATAAATGCTCTGGAACGTACAAACAAAACGGCCTCCATCCACCAAACGGTTGGGCATCCAGACACACTGAATTTGATGTTTCCACGAATGTTTGGAAAGTGTCTTGATTTTTTTTTATTACCTTTGATCTGTTACTATAAAAATCTCACAAAGCCATTCCCACACTGGTACATGGGTGGGAGGGAACCTACATCTGTGTTCCTGGGCCATGGTCTCTCACATGTGACACCAAAATGAGTTCTTGCTCATCTCCTAGGAGGATAATTTATCTTTATAAATGCTGGGAAATATGGGAAGAGAGAGAGAGAGAGAGAGAGAGAGAGAGAGAGAGAGAGAGAGTGTGTGTGTGTGTGTATTAGAGGGAGCATCCAGGTGGTGTGACATGGCTGAGCACAGACCATGCTAATTGTCAGCAAAGACAGGCAGGGACAGGCAGCTGGGCTCCTCCTTCTGGCCTGGAAGCTATGTCGCTTAACTAGTAATGCTTATTTTGTTTAAGCATGTATTTAACTTGAGCATATTTCTAATTCATGCTTACAATGTAAAACTCAGACAAAGCATAAAGAACACAAACAGCTCCCATGATCCATGGCTCAGGAACAGCCATCATTATTGTTCTATTGTGCCCTTGTATTTAAATATAAAGAAAGATGAGATTGTTTTTGTAATTGTATGACTATGGGCATGTATATATGAAAAGGTGAGTGTGAGCTCATGGACTAGGTGGGGCTGCCTGGACTGTAAGGCCTCTCTGTCCCAGGGTTCTCCTATCTCTACCCCTGCTCAGTGCGCACCTACCCAGTCCACAACTCCACACCTGCCCAGTCCACACCTGCCCAGTCCACACCTCCACACCTTCCCAGCCCACACCTGCCCAGTGCACACCTGCACACCTGCCCAGTGCACACCTGCCTAGTCCACACCTGCCCAGTACACACCTGTACACCTGCACAAGTCCATACCTGCCCAGTGCACACCTGCACACCTGCACAGTGCACACCTGCCTAGTCCATACCTGCCCAGTGCACACCTGCACTCCTGCTCAGTCTACACCTGCTCAGTTCACACCTCCACACCTGCCTGTGCACACCTGCCCAGTCCATACCTGCCCAATGCACACTTGCCCTCCTGCCCAGTCCACACCTGCCCAGTCCACACCTCCAGACCTGCCCAGTCCACACTTTCCCAGTGCACACCTGCCTGGTTCACACCTGCCCGTGCACACCTCCCCAGTGCACACCATTATACACGGAACTTTTCATGTGGATTCTGGCATTCACCTCAAGCTTTTCTGCTTGCTCGACAAGCACTACCCATTCTGCCACCTCCCTGGCTCTATGGATAACTTAATATAAAAAACAAAACAAACAAAACCTATGGTAGCATTATATACTTTCAATCTATGTATAATCAGAATGTATGAAACAAACTCATATTGATGAGCCACAGGTAATTATGAGCTAAAAGATTCATAACATGAAAATTGTTCCTGGGTAGAGCTAACTTTAAAAAATATGTATACATTTTAGATTATACATGTGTGTGTGTGTGTGTGTGTGTGTGTGTGTGTGTGTGTGTGTATTTGTGTCTTACCTGTATTATGTATATGCACCACTTGTACAGCTGGTACCCTCAAAGGTCAGAAGCAAATGCCAGGCCCCCTGGAATGGGAGTGATGGATAGTTGTCAGCTGCCATATGGGCTCTGGAATTGAAGCTGGGTCCTTTGGAAGAGAAGCCAGTGCTCTTAATATCTGAGCCAACTCTCTAACCCCTAGAGTTGACTTTTAAAAACTGACTAACATATTTTTCAAAATATAAGCAAATGTTCTCAAATGTAAATGTGTTCCTGTAAAAAAATTATTTCATTAGAATAAATTCCTAAAAAATGAAGTCTCTGAACTCATATACACATGTGCAAAGATTTTTTCTTTTCTCCAAATGGCTAACATTTCTATTATACATAGTATGAAAGGGGCTGGAGAGATAGCTCAGTGATTACGAACAGACTGCTCTTCCAGAGGATTGGATTTGGCTCCCAGAATACACAGCACAGCTCACAACCATGTTAACTCCAATTCCAGGAAATCTGATGACCTCTTCTGGCCTCTATTGGTACTGTGTGCACAGACACACACATACACAGGCATAACAGACATAAAATAAAATAAATAAGTCTCTAAAATGTTATGTAAGGAAGGATTAATTCCTACTTTGTTCAAAAATTAGCAAATAAATACATACAAAATTGTTCATCAAGCAATGCTGAAAAAAATCTTCAAAAGGTGTCTACAAGCCCTGCACATAAGCCAGCCTCTATACAGGTTTCCTATAGCCCTTGTACATAAAGTCTCAAAAATACTGGTAGCCACTGAGTTCAATACACCAAGACTTTTCAGCTCACAGTCTTGTCTATCTGGTGCACTGTGGACTTTTTAATAGCGCCTGTGATCTCTGACCACTAGAGGCCAATCCCCATAGCCCTGATGTAACCATCAAAAATTATCTCAAACTCATTATCTACAAAACAAACAAACAAACAAACAAACAAACAAAAAGAGCTGTCAAAATGCTTAAAAATGTTTGCTGCTCTTTGGAACCAAAGTTTGATCCCTAGCTCACAACTATCTGAAACTCCAGCCCTGGAGAATCTGATGCCCCCTGCTGGCCACAAGGGTACCTGCACTCATGTGCACGTACCACCTCATACACATAAATGAAAATAAAGCAAATTTTAGAAAGAGCAAGGCCTGTCTCATTCCAATAGAAGGTATCACAGAAAACAATGCTAAGTGAATTTTCTTCAGTGGGAGAATACATGTGTGGGTAACTCCTTCTTTGTTGGTGACATGCTCTTCCAAACACAGAGAAATACATGTCACTTGGTGCTAGGACTTGTCACCAGTGCCCTTAAGCAAAAGAAAACAGCTGCTGGCATGGCATGGCATGGCAGTCTCTAAATTGCCTGGTTTTGAGTATTTAACAATAAATAAATAAATAATTCTGTCACAGAGGGCTCTAAGTTAGCAAATAATTACAGAGAAACTGCCAGTAAGCCCGAAAAGCATGACAACGCCCATTAGCCTGGAATCTCTGTCTACAGAACATCTACGCAGAGTGGGAAGGTAGCTATTTTTATCCATGTCATGTTCAGAAAAGCGTCAAGTGTAAAGCCCATATTTGTTCTTGGACATGACAGAATACTCTGAAGTTTTGAGCTGTGCTGCACAAAAGGGAACTTTCGTGATATGGACAACGTCTAACGCTATCTTTGATCCTGGTAGAGAAGACCGACTTGGGCCTTTGACACAGACATCTATTCCTGCTGACACCTTATCTATCTAGTGATGATGACACCGCTGAAGTCTCCCCGACATGTCACACTGCTCCCACCCTGCTCACCGAAAGCAGATTTACAGGCCTGGAGGCGGTGCCAAGCCCTGTCCAAGCAGTTCCTCCTCCCGTCTGGGGCCTGCGAGGAGTGATCACGCTCTGTTAGCCAGAGACTGGGCTGTCATCATAACTCAGAACGGGCTGTGTGGCTTATGCCTAGAGTCCCAGTACTCAGAAGGGTGACAGCAAACGATTGCACTGAGTTCAAGTCTACCCTGGACTACATAGTGAATTCAGGGCCATTCTCAACAACAGAATGGGAGTCTGTCTGGAAAGCAAACAGAGCACGTGTCTGCTCTGTGGGCTCTGCCGTGCCTTAAGCCATTTTGAAAAATGTGTTGAATACTGTTTGTTAGCTCAGTGGGTGAAGAGGCTTGCTGCCAAGCCTGACAACTTATAATCTACCCACCTCCACCACCAGCCCCAGGAATTCCATAGCAGCAGGAGAGAACACACGTGTAAACACACACACACACACACACACACACACACACACACACACACACACACACACAGATGCCTCTCAGATGACATGTTTCCAGCTACCTAGGGACCATTAGCCCAGCAAGGTCACAGAAATTAACTACAGCCATATATGTGTGTGTGTGTGTGTGTGTGTGTGTGTGTGTGTGTGTGTGTGTTCATATATATTCATATATATGTATGTATATATGTGTATATATATGTATACACATATATGTATATGGCTATTATTTAAAAGACTTTGAATAAGCTTTCAGTTCATGGATAAATCTTAATCTCTCTATGAGCAGATAAATCTAGACCTGACCTTTCTCCCCTCCTCTAACCTGCTCAACAAGGCTGCCCACCATTCTCTGTCTGCTGTGCCTACAATGGCATCTCCCTTCTCTGGGCCCCCATTTGAGGCTTTGCTTCTCTGTTCCCTATTTCCCATTCTGGAGCCATTGGTGATCTGATAAGATGTACACTCGATGGCATTCCTCCTCTGCCCAGATCCCTGCCATTTTTTTCTCATTTCACCCCCCCCCCAAAAAAAAAACAACCCAACAAGGGCCAGACAATCCCTGTCTTCTTGGTTCTGCTTCCCCTGCCATTTTCCGTGTTTATTTCATTCTACATACAGTTGCCCTGCTGTTCTTTCTACATGCGGGGCCCTGCCTGAACCCAGGACCTTTGCCACTCTGTCTGCCTCAATTACTTTACCTCCAGTGCTCTTATGTCACAACCACTTCCCATCCTCCTTCTGGTCTTTCCTCTGTGACAACCTCCAGTACAGGCCCTTCCCTGACAACTTTATTTTACATATCTCTATCAGATTTTTAATTCCCTTCTCACCATCTAACATTATTTATCTTAATTTTCCTGCTTATTTCTTGGCTTTTCCAATAAAAAACACATGTCAAAAAAAGAAGTAGAAGTAAAAAGGAGAAATAAATTCATAAATGATAAAAACGTTTAATTCAGCTTATTTCTAAAACTATGAGGCAGGTGTAATGGCGCATGCTGTAACTTAAGACTCAAGGGTCACAAGTCTGAGGGCATCTGGGGGCCTCACAGAAAGCCCTGTCTGCAAACGGTCTATTTGAGCAATGAGTTGCAGATAACGGGAGCATGGTCATCCTTAGCATCTGTCCTCGTTAGTCTGCTAGGCATTCCATTCTTTCTGATGTTGAGTCAGAAAAGGAAGTACTAGTTTGAAAGCAGATAGAAGTTCCCAGAATATAAACCTCTAAGAAGCCAACAGCAACAACGTTTCAAAGCCGAGAATGAACCTGAGATTTCTCAGGATTCCTGCGGCATGGAGTAATCACAGAATTGGTACCAGTAAGGGGCCCGGGCTTAGTTTCTGGCAATTGCAACAGAAAATGCAATAGAATCTGCCATCCTCAAGATGTTAAGAAATTCAACCACAGCATTTCTGGTGTAGACGCCACTCAGTATCCGAGGACAAAGCCAAGAGATCAACTAGAAGAATACTGAATGGTTAACAAAAAAGAGTATGCAATGGGCAACAGGGTAAAATGGGAGCAGACATGGTCTTATGGCCGTGGCTGCCACAGCCCAGCAGCAATGCTCTGTCAGCCCTGTCACTGTCATGAAGGTGCCAGCAGAGTCTCCTCATGGGGTGGGCCAAGTCACGCTTATCAGCTCCCTAAGTGTCTTATCCTGTCCAGCTGGGAGAGAGCACCCAAGCCATCAGACCGTCCATTTCAAACCAGACCCAGTGTCAAATTCAGGGCTATGCAATTAAAAGTAACTAGAGGGACTCCACTCCAAGCCCGTTCCACGAGCCCAACGTCAAAGCCATCAAAGCCATCAAATGCTATTACGTTTGTTAGGACTTAATTACATCATGAAAACTGCTTCGGGTCTGTAACCAAAACACATATCCATATGCAGGCACATACACACACACATATGCAGACACCCTGCATATATAAATATGCTCCAAATTTGCTAGACAGCTCAAAGTCTCTCTCTTGGATGCTACAACCATAGCTAGAGTATACTGCGGGAAGCAGGTGCAGCCGCAAGCCCCGTGAAACCCACTTGTTTACTGCCTTGCCCGAGCATGCACAGTGAGGCTGCATGCGTGGGCTGCCTGCCAGGCTGGACCGTTCCTTGTGATCTGGACCTGTCAGCCTATAGGTGACCGACCTGAGCTCGTGCCTGGAGCGTGTGTGAATTCTGATTGGATGAGGTGGGGTGGGGCTAGAAGGAGGTGAGTCGACTGGAGTAATGAGGAGTTGTTGTTTAGCCCTTGCCCTAGGTAGAAGTCAGTAGTAGTGAAGAGAGTAGTTTTAGCCCTTGCCGTGAGTAGAAGGAGTAGAAGTAGAAGCTAGTAGTTGCTGTAAGTAAAGCTGCAAGAAAGAAGAACGGTAGAAGAAGAAGCTGCTGGGGAAGAGAGCTGTAAAAGAAAAAGCCCGAAGTAAAGTTGCTGCGTGAACCGGACTTGGTGTCCGTGTCCCATGTTGTTCCTGTCGCTGCGGGCTGGAGACTGTGGAGACCGGAGACCAGGACAGTATACAGTCAGTGAGATCAGCATAGACATGGTTCTGACGGTGAACTACCCTCTTCGAGAGTTGTAAAAACATGAACTCTTGCTATTTCTCCATGGGCTGTTGCCCAAAGTTCCACTTGCCATCTCTATCATTTGAATATTTTAGTGTCTACAGCAGGAACTTGAAAACTCCAGGTTGCCTTTCATGATGAGAAACAATGAAACAAGCTTGCAGGGGAGAGATCCCCTCATTCAATAGTCAAATGGGTCAGAACCCAACACCCCAGCACATACCACTGTGGCATGAGGGTTGTTTTGAGCAGAAGGCAACTGAGAAGCAGTGGGAACAGAAAACTTAAGTTCTCTCTGCTTGCCCTCTCAGACCTGTGTCTGTTATGGTGTCTATAAAATCGGGGTTCCGTGGACACCCGCCGGGAGTTCCAGGTTCCTGTATCTCAAACAAAGAACTTAGAGTTATGTCCTCCCTTCAGGAGAGAGGGGATACGAGAAGCAGAGTAGCTGGAGACTGGGGTCTAGAGGCCTAGAGAAGTGACACACAGCTATGGCGGAAACAGAGACAGACTATTTCCATAGGAGGATACAGGCTGGGGCAAAGGGAGAATATTCACTAGCTCAAATAGCCCATTGCTGGGAGGTTTTGTGTCATGTGACTTAACTGGAGGTATTTTGGGTTCTCTGCTTAGCTAAGGCTTTGGGCTCCTTTTGAAGGTGTGGGTTTCTTCCCATTACATAGAGTTCTACATACAACGTTGTCTTATTAGCATCTTACCTTTCCACCAGGGGAGGAAAGGAGTTTATTTGGCCCACACTCCCAGGTCACAGTCCAGCACTGCAGGGGAGCCAAGGCAGCAGGACCATGAAGCAGTCATGCAGAGCCACAGGCAAGAGCATACAGCAATGAATGGATGCACACATGTGCTCATTCACTTGTGGCATTCTCTGTGATCCAGGATCCTCTGTCTAGGGGATGGATGTCTCCCTCGGTGGATGAGTATTCCCATCTCAGTTAACTAATCAAGATTGTCGCCCACAATTCAAGGCTCTATCCGCCTCTGCAAGCACCCAGGTGCACACCGTGCACACACACACACACACACACACATGAGAGAGAGAGATGATAGATAGATACATAGATAGATACATAGATAGATAGATAGATAGATAGATAGATAGATAGATAGATAGATAGATAGATAGATGATAGGTAGATAGATAATAGGTAGATAGATGATAGATGATAGATAGATGATAGATTCATAGAAGATAGATAGTTGATAGATAATAGATGATAGATAAATGATAGAGAGATGATAGATAAATGATAGATAAAGGATAGTGTGATGGTTTGTATATTCTTGGACCAGGGAGTGGCACCATTTGGAGGTGTGGCCTTGTTGGAATAGGTGTGTCACTGCGGGTGTGGGCTTAAGATCCTCACCCTAGTTGCCTGGAAGCCAGTCTTCCAGTAGCAGCCTTTGGATGAAGACAGAACTCTCAGTTCTGCCTGCGCCATGCCTGCCTAGATGCTGCCATGCTCCCACCTTGATGATAATGAACTGAACCTCTGAACCTGTAAGCCAGCCCCGATTAAATGTTGGTTTTTTTTTTTTTTTTTACAAGACTTGCCTTGGTCATGGTGTCTGTTCACAACAGTAAAACCCTGACTAAGATAAAAGTTGGTACCAGGGACTGGGGTATTGCTGTGAATGGCCTGAGCACGCTTTTATTTGAAAGAATGTGGATTTGGGGGCTTTGGATTTGGAAAGCAGTGGAATGCTTTAAATGAGGCTTAATGGGTTGTCCTACTAGGAATATGGAAGACTTTGTTGCTGGAAGTAATTTGAACTGTGTTGACCTTGCCCAAGAGGTTTCAAAGGAGAATAATTTCAGAATGTGGCATAAAGACTGTTTTTGTGGTATTTTGGTGAAAAATGTGGCTACTTTTTGCCCTTGTCTGAAAAGTCTGCCTGAGGCTAAGGTGAAGAGACTTGGATTAATTGCACTGACAAAGGAAGTTTCAAAAAAGCCCAGCAGAGACTTTGTTCTCTGGTTAAGTCTTATGAAGAGAAGTTTGAACAAGCATAGCAAGCTTAGAAAGGAAAAATATAAAATATTTGGTTCAAGTATTAAAGGAGTACCAGGAAGTGAAATGGAGCAAAATCCCATGTTCTAGGAGATAACAGATTAAGGGAATGGGACCTTGAGGCAAGATCCTATCCAGCTAAATTTAGATCCAGGCATGGTGGTACATACATTTAATCCCTGGAGGCCCACATGCTGATCTCCCCTCTGCCTTCAAGGTCAATCTGCAGAGCAAGATCCAGGACAGCCAAGCTTAGGCAGTGAAGGATTTGGAAAACATAAAGCCAGTGATAATGTAATAGTACAAGGAGGTCATGTTCTAATTCCTGCAAGCAGCAGAACTCAGCAGCTTCAGCCATTTGGCTCTGGCTCTAGAGTTAAGAATGGAAGGAACTACTGGGATGATTGATGCTGGTTAGCTGGAGCTAAGAAATTAGCAGTGATTAAGAAGAGACGGAGCATCCCTGAGGTGACATCTTCTGGGAAGTGTTTTCTGAGAGCACAGAGAGGCTGTGTTCCAGAGATAGCCGAGGTTGTACCTGGTGCTACAGTGGGACTTGGTAATATGTAAGAGTCACCCAGGTGTTACTGGTTTTGAAGGCATGAAGGTATCATGAAGAATAGCTGAGGCTTGGCACTGTGAGAGGTCATGGAAGGCCATTGGAGAAGGTATAGCCATAGCCTCAGTTGTAGTTGATGGCCCAGGACTGAAGGGGTCATGCAATGGATTTGAGGCTTGGCACCATGAAGAGAGCCTGTGAGAGGCTATTGGTGAAGCCTAGTTGGAGTGGAACATCCCAGTGTATTGGAGATGTCAGTACCATGGGATGATCACCAAGAACAGCAGCTATAGTGGAGTGGATCAACCTGACCTTAGAATGCTACAGAGGCCAGAGCTGGAGAAGTGATGCCAGCCCTTAGGTGAAGCCTAAAAGATCAAGTGGAATCCCAGACTCTGAAACAAGAAGCTGTAACATTGAAATTGCCTTGGAGACTCAAAGATGTTAAAGATACCAGAGCCATGGGATACCTGCTGAGGGAAGCTGCTAACAGGGAGTGGTACCAGCCCAGGAGAAAGCAGTTTGTTACAGTCAACAAAGATGAAAAAGGAGTAAAGATCTGAAGACTGCCTTGACATCAGCCATAGAGATGCAGAGTTTGGAATTTGCCCAGCTGGTTTCCTGTCTTGCTTTGGGAATTACAGTTAAGTGATTGGATGAATCTCAGAAGAGACCTTGAACTTTGGACTTTTAACATTGTTGAGACTGCTGTAGACTGTGAGGACTTTGAAAGTTGGACTAAATGCATTTTGCATTATGCTATGTTTAAGTATGTCTCCCGGCCCCACATAGACTCATGTGTTTGAACAAGTCTATGGGGGCCAGGGAATGGAATGTGACAGTTTGTATATTCTTGGACCAGGGAGTGGCACCATTTGGAGGTGTGGCCTTGTTGGAATAGGTGTGACCTGGTTGGAGTAGGTGTGTCACTGTGGGTGTGGGCTTAAGATCCTCACCCTAGTTCCCTGGAAGTCAGTCTTTCACTATCAGCCTTTGGATGAAGACATAGAACTCTCAGCTCCTCCTGTGCCATGCCTGCCTAGACGCTGCCATGCTCCCACCTTCATGGTAATGGACTGAACCTCTGAACCTGTAAGCCAGCCCCAATTAAATGTTGTTGTTTGTTTGTTTGTTTTTTTTAATAAGACTTGCCATGGTCATGGTGTTTGTTCACAGCAGTAACACCCTGACTAAGATAGATAGATAGATAGATAGATAGATAGATAGATAGATAGATAGATAGATAGATAGATGTTAGATAAATGATAGATTGATAGATGATAGATACATTCTAGAAAATTAAGCATTACAACCCCTGTATTCCATACATTTTCCCATTTTTTTCCCCACCGTTCATCTCCACAAGCTTACAGCCTTCTTAACCTATCTACAAGTTTTCCACAAATTCATGGCCCTTTGTCAAAATGGTCCATAAACCTCCAGGTCTTATCACACCTTTGGGGTACCATATCTGTGGCACTTCTCTTTTGGTGAAAAGAGGGGTTTTGTTTTGTTTTGTTTTGTTTTGTTTTGTTTTGTTTTTTTTCTCCTGGTGTTCTGTCTTTCCTCACTTAATTCCTAGGACCCCGGAACCCAGGAGAAGGGGTTTTGTTTTGTTTTGTTTTCTTCTCTGTCACAGGTAATTATTTCCTGATACTAGCCAATTCCTCTTCAAGGCTTACCAAATGCATAGTACATGGCTTTGGAATCCAGCTCAATTGAGCTGCTTGGTGGGTTTTTTTTGGGGGGGGGTACCTAGATGTTGTCACCACTTTCTGATCTCATTTTCTCATCTTTATCGGCTCTGGGTTGTCTCTGGGTTTCTGGAATTATTTTTAACTCATGTTTACTCGAGGCAAACGCATCAGTCACTCTGCTGCTTCAACCTCGAAGCGACTCAAGACATATGCTACAGGTATCAACGAGGGCTCTCTAGAGGAACTGATAAAGTGAATTTATATTACAAAATGGTTCTTTAGATTGGCTTACAAACAGGCCAT
This sequence comes from Mus musculus, assembly GCF_000001635.26. Lineage (NCBI taxonomy): Eukaryota > Metazoa > Chordata > Mammalia > Rodentia > Muridae > Mus > Mus musculus. The sequence continues at coordinate 170,623,200 of NC_000068.7, read as the reverse complement.
TCGCCCGCCCTCCAGAGTAGCCTGTCAATCAGGAGGTGGGACTCCTCAGCGGGCCAATCGGCCCTGAGAGGCTGGAGCCACATGGGAAGAGCGAAGAGGCCTGGTTCTGACAGCAGTAAAGGATTGAGGCATCACAGCGTGGATGCCCTTGCCCGCAAGAGTCTGGGTAGGCAGGCAGAAGGCCACAGCTTTCCCTTCAGACTTGTTATATGCCGTCTGTCACCAGAGGTTGCCTCTCCCTCTCCGTTATTCATTCAGGAAACACCCACCCAGACACACCCAGGGGTCTATCTCTTGGTGGCGGCAGATCTAATCAGGCTCACCATCAAGATTAACTGTGACACTACAAGTTTCTGATTTATTTCTCAGAATATAAGATTTATTGGAGAAAAAAAAATGAATGGCTCATATTCACACAGCTGACGGGTGATATATTTGTGAGGGGAACTCCAGACATCTCTTTGTCTCCCAGGCAGCTAGGAGAAGGGTCTCAAAGCCCATGCCCACAGGGACACACTCCCTCCAACAAGGACACACCTCCTAACAGTGCCACTCCCTGGGCCTAACATATTCAAGCCACCACAATGACCACCATCGTCACCACTATTATGGTCATCATCACCACCACCGCCGCCGCCATCATCAACACCATCATCATTGTTGCTCTAGGATCCATTTTCTCTGCCTACCTCACTTGTCTGTTTTATGGATTTCCTAGGTAATATCTTCTAAATGCTAAGGGTTCTTCCTATTTTTACTGCTGTTACCGAACAGTACATTTGAGATGTCTGTCTGTTTGTTGTTTTGATCCATTAAAATAAAAATCCTAAGAGGCTAGAGAGAGAGTCAGTAATTAAGAACACTTGCAGCTCTTACAGAAGTCCTGGGTTCAGTTCCCAGCGCTCTACTGGACACTCACAGCAACCTCTATCTCCAACTATAGGGTATCTGGCGCCTGCATCTGGCCTCCATGGGCATTGTACTCACATGCACATACAGATGTGTCCATATACACACATTTTAAAACCAATAAAACCATTCTTGAGAAGAATATTTGTCTGTGCTTCTCGTCAGGCCAAGGCTCTGTCCTGATCCTGCAGTCTGACCTAACACAAACACATTCCTGCAAAAGTGTCATGCCCTGGTGTCTATTACTGAGACTGGTGGCCAAAAAGGAGCTACTTGCTTTAAAGCTTTCCAGACATTGGAATCAACTGTATTATAAATTGTGCTCTTTAATATGTGCTGACGGACAGAGTCTGACACACGCCACACACCGTTATTGAGGCAGGGTCTCATGTCCCAGACTGAACTTAAACTTTGTGTAACTGACTGAGAATGGCTCAGCGCTCTTGCTCCTCCTGCCTTCACCTCCAGACTGCTAGAACTTACAGACACACGCCATGACACCCAGGTTACACTGAGCTGAGATCACCACCCCCCAGACCCCCCCACCCCCCAACCCCCAGCTTCACACAAACTAAGCAAGCACCCTGCTAGCTGGGCCACACCCTAGGCCTGAGTCTCGCACTTCTAAACAAACCTCTGCTTTAGCGTTGAGAACAGCCCCTACTGGGGAAAAGAGCTGTGCTTCATAAGGTGTTTAGCAGTGTCTCTGACCAGTAGAAGCCAGTAAACAAGTTCTATCCCTACTTGTAAGAAACAAGGTGTATCTCCAGGCATTGCTGAGCGCCCTGCAGGAGCAGAACTGTCCCACTGAGACTCGAGAATGGTACCCTGCACAATTACTTAAGAATAAATATTTATCAGCTTTTTATACTGCTCACATTCCAGTATATATTTCCACATACAATTAGTGGTGGTCAGGGGTGGTGGTTGTGATTTCTTGGTGATGCATATAAACATATTTTGGATCCAATGCTGCATTTACAAATGGTGCTGACAAATGTTTACTGCAAAGTGTAGGACCACACGCTATTACAGTCACATGGACACAGAACCAGTTTGTTGCCTGGTTTATAATTTGCAACATGAGCCAGGCTCTTCTGAGATGGCAAAAACCACAATGGTCTATGTACATCGTCTGAACCAGCCTTTCTGCTGCTACACCTGAAAGAGCCATGACTTTCTCCACCTCAGATGAGGAACAAGAGGTTCCTACACCGTTACCCAAAGTCAGCAGATGAGAAAGAGCTGAAAACAAAGGGCCAAGGGCCTCACTCTGGAACCAGTGTCAACTGCTAAGCTATAGTTCTCATCTCGGCTGAACTCGGCCTGATATGCAACTCCAAAGCTAAACTGGAATGGATAGGACAGGTCTGCAAGGCAGAAGCAGCCTGCCTTTTAAGAGCTGCCTCTGTGTCCCTTTAAGTAGTTTCTAACCAGGCAGACCTCTGCTATATTTGTGCCATGGTCCTCAGACCACCCTGTGTATGTTCCTGGTTGGTGGTTCAGTCTCTGGGAGCTCCCTGGGGTCCAGGTTAGTTGAGACTGCTGGTCTTCCTATGGGGTCACCCTCCCCTTTAGCTTCTTCAATCCTTCCCCTAATTCAACCATAGGGGTCTCCGACTTTAGTCCATTGTTTGACTGTAAGTATTGCTCTTGTCTCAGTCAGCTGCTGGTAGGACCTCTCAGAGGGCAGCCATGCCAGGCTCCTGTCTGTAAGCACATCATAGCATCAGTAATAGTGTCAGGCCTTGGAGTGGATTCCAAGCTGAGCCTTCCCTTCAGTCTCTTCTCCATGTTTGTCCTTGCAGTTCTTTTAGACAGGAACGATTCTGAGTCAGAAATTTTGACAGTGGGTTAGTTACCCTGTCCCTCCACAAGAGGCCCTAGAAGGAGCAGGGGGACAACGACTGGAATGTAAATAAAATAGAATAAAATAAAACAAAATAAAAGTAGTTTCTAAGTGCCCATGCACACAGCTATTCTCCTGGCCACGGGCCACAGTACAAATCCCGCCTGGCTGTTAACACGTCTGTGCAGGAGCAATGTTCTGCCTCCATTCTGCCAACTTCGAACTCTAGCCAGAGATATAAATACGTGGTTATGTTTGACCTCCGTGCTCCTTGCTTTGAGGATCCTGCAGGGTTGCAAAAATGAATGTCGAGAAAGCTGGAGAAAAATCTCAGAAGACTGACATCTTTGATCTTAAACACGAGGCCTGAGCACTAGTCTGAGTATGGAGCACAAGACTCTCTCTTCGGATTCTCCAGCCTCAGTGCCCTACCCTTGCTAATGCATCCAGACATACAGGATGCCTCTGACCCAGGCTTCACTCAGGCACAGAAGCCAGGAGCCAACAGGACAATTTCTACACCAACAGCAGAACCTCATCCTTCCACAGGCAAAGCTCCTTTGACGTCAACAGAAGGCTGGAACAAAACTTAAACAGTGGATAACACGCCATTGCCTCACCAATGGCATAGGAAGAGGCTCTCTGGCAGCAACCTGAGCTGGGCAGGCAGATAATTAAATGAGCTTTAATTTTTCAATCCAGTGGCAATGCTGCCAAGGAATAAGAAATGAAGAAGGGAAGGGGAGAGAAGGGGAAAGGGGAGGAGGGCATGGGAGAAGGGGAAGATCGGAAGAGATGGATAAAAAAAGGAAGGAGGGAAAAAGGGTGGGAGGGAGGGAAAGAGAGTATATGGTTCAGGGAGGGAGAGAGAGAAGAGAGGGAGAGGGGGAAGGGGGAGGGAAGAGAGAGAGATTTTGAGAGAGAGAGAGAGAGAGAGAGAGAGAGAGAGAGAGAGAGAGAGAGAGAGAGAGACTGACTCTGAGAGTATCCAAATTCCCTGGGAATGTGGATCACAGATTGCTAGCATCCAAACAAAAGCCAGCTAGATGGCTTTAAAATGCTTTGTCAACACTTTCAAACCTGCTTAGGGACTCTGGGGTGGTAGAGGGGGAAATGATACCCTCCCTAGCCATTGCTGAAGAAGGCTGGAATTTGCATATTTATTGCTGCAGGAATCTAACTTTCTTTTTATGGTGCTTCCTGACACAGATGGGGCAGACCGTGGGAGCAGTGGGGAAGCCATTTGTCTCTTCCGCATTGGGTGAAATTCTATTCAGGAGAAAGTTCCCAGCTTTCCGGAGAAATCAGACTGGATTCACAATGGCCGCTCCAGGCGAGTTTTGAGTGTCTGCCGGGATCAGGCTTGTACTACTTGGAGAACAGATGGTGCAAAAGAGCTAAGTCATCACTTCGTTACAGAACTTCGTTACCGGAACAGTCTGACTCCAGGATAAAGCTCTCGTCAGCCACATAAGTCAGAGACCTCTGCCTACGCTGTGGGCATCCAGCAAGGCACAGCCATGCTTGCAAGGCAGAGCCTCTGAAAAGCGCCACACCCAGAGATAGTTTGATTTTATTCCATTGAAACAATGACTATGTTGAATACAAAATATTGTTCAACGATATGTTATTTTTACTTCGATTTCTCTATTACCTTTATTTTGAGAACACCATATGTACATTCAAAGCATGATCCTGTCTGCGCCCTAGTCCCCACCCCAACTCTCCCCATATTCTCCCAATATTCTCTTTCTTTCTCAAACTTCACATCTTTTTTTTTTGTTTTGTTTTGTTTTTTGATAGTCCTCTAAGTCCAATGACTGCTGTTCATATGTGCATGGTATGGGGCATCCATTGAATCATGGGAAACTTCCCAGTCATCACATCCTCAAAAAAAGAGTGATTCTCCCTCACCCTGCCCTTTAGCTACCACACCAAATAGCTCCTCAGTAAGAACTGGGGCCGGGAGACCTTCTACCTGTCTATGCTAGGATCTGGCCTGGCTTGATCTTGGATGGTTCTTACACAGGTGACATAGCCACAGCTGCTATGAGCCCAGGAGTGTGGAAGGTGTGTCGTGGGCACAGGCAGCACTTCACAGCACTCTACCCAACCTCTGTGCCACACGTTCTCTCTGCCTCCTCTTCTGAGGTGGTCCCTGAACCTTGATGGCGGTAGGGGGTTCCATTTAGGACCAGGCACTAAGTTTCTGACTCAGCCTCTGTGAGAGGTTCTCAGTTCAATCTTAGTAGACGTGATCCCTCCCATCCTGAGGTCCTGACGTCCTGAGGACTGGGCGTGTAGCACAGGACTCTTGTTAGTAACTCAGCCCCAAGAGCCCAGCTCCCTCCTGGTTATTCATGTCCTCTAGCAGGCCACACTGCTCAGCAAGAATGAACTTCTTCTCATTTAAAAGCCATGCATGTGTCTCCTCAAACATGCAGGCACGTGCTGTTGGGAGACAGAATCCTGCTGCATTGGCTTTGGAGACTTTTTGGTCAAAGCTCTGCTTGACGAAGGCAACTCGAGAAGGAGAGTTTGTTGTGACTCATGGTTTGAGGGCTACAGTCTGTCATGGCAGTGGGGGCTGGGAAGCTCCTACTCTGTGTCCTGAGAAGCCGGTCCCACTGTGTGACGATCAGGAAGCAGAGAGAGAGAGAGAGAGAGAGAGAGAGAGAGAGAGAGAGAGAGAGAGAGAGAGAGAGAGAGAGATGCTGTGAGCAGCTTTTTTCTCCTTTCTGTTCAGTCTGGGTCTGGCCCACGGGATGGCACCATCTACATTTAGCACAGGTCTTCCTTCCTCAGGTTAAACCTTTGCAGACACAGGGCTACATCTTCTAGGTAATTCTATGTCCAGTTATGTGGACAGTGAGGATGAACTATCCTTTGACGCTATTGATATATTTTGGAGGGTTTCGCTTTCATACAAACATAAGCAGACTTATTTTATTTAGTAATCTATAAATATTGAGACTAAAATATTGAGGCTTAAAAGGGAGAAATTCTCCACTTAGGGCATATTCATCTTCATTCTAATATAAAAGCAGAAGACTAGTATGTTTTTAATTTCAAGGAAGAAAACGCACTTTGGTCAACCTAAGCAGAAAGAAATATACCTACAAGGTACACATCTGAGGCTTTGATTTTTTTTTTCTTATTCTTTTTTTGTTTGTTTTTTGTTTTGTCTGTTTTGTTTTGTTTTTTCTTGTTTTATTTGAGATAGGATTTCTCAGAGTAGCCCTGGCTGTTCTGGAACTCACTCTGTAGACCAGGCTGGCCTCAAATTCACAGAGATCCGCCTGCCTCTGCTTCCCAAGCACTTGGATTAAAAGTATATGCCACTACCACCACCCAGCCTGAGAATGCTTTTAAAAATACCGCAATGTGTTTGTATTGATTATACAAAGACTTTTGTGTCCTTGTTCCCTAACATAGCATCTGTTTACAAAGCGCTTGTATTTAATAGCTTTTATAGTTGATCTAGAGATGCTGTGAGCTAGCTTGGCTGCTAGAGAACTGTGTGTAGGTTGCATGTTTATTGGTAGTACAGTGTTATACAGAAAGGGCTTAGCCCCTGTAAATTTTGACAACCACAGGACATTCTAGAACCAAACTCTCACAATAGAGGGAAGGAGGATGCTATATTAGAAACTACTAGAATTTCACTACCTCACGCCTCTCAGTAGACAGACAACTTATATAGAACTGAAGAATTGATGAAGCTCCCTGTCTTAGTCAGAGTTTCATTGCCGTGAAGAGATGACAAGACCAAGGGCAACTCTTATAAAGGACACATGGGGCGGGCTTACAGTTTCAGAGGGTCTTTCCATTATCATCATGGCGGGAAGCATGGCAGGCAGACATGGTGCTGGAGCAGGATCTGAGAGTTCTACACCTTGATCCCCAGGCAGACAGGAGACTGACTCTTCCTCACTTGGTGGGGCTTGAGCATAGGACCTCAAAGCCCACCCCCATATTGATGCACTTCCTCCAACAAGGCCACACCTATTCTAGCAAGGCCACCCCTCCTAACAGTGTTACTTCCTGTGGGTCAAGCATTCAAACATGTGAGTCTGTGAGTGCCAAATCTATTCAAACCACTACACTCCCTGTTTTGAATGAACCCTAACTCTACACCCCTAGCACCAGAACCACTAGACTCGCATGAAAATTAAATATTGAAATGAGGCTTGTATGAAAAGCACAAGAAAAATAATATAAAATTCCTAAGGGGTCGTTACTAAAATGATTACCGAAATGACACTGTTTAGAGTACAGTAGGATAAATAAAATGTGTCCTTGAAACTACTTAAAACTGCTTCTTTTTAACTTTTTAGAGTGGCTATTAGAAAAATTTTAAATGATGTATGTGTCTCACTTTGATGGTTTCTATAAAACCATGCTCAACTGTTTCTTTTTAGCTCTCTGCAAAGCTGGAATTACAGGATAAAGAAAAGAGTCCAGTTGAACAAGCACCCACTGAGCACCTTGTCCCCCGCAGGAGTGGTGAGGGTCTGGCTACTGGCCCGAGTTGTACTGGGACTGGAGACATAGCTCAGCGGTTGGGCATTTGCTGATCTTCCAAGAGACTGGTGTCCATATCCCAGTACCTACATCTATTACTGTAGCTTTGACGGATCCATTGCCCCCTTCTGGCCTCTGTACTCATGTGGCAATACACAAACTCACAGGCGCACAAACACACACAGTGCCTGGTGTATAACTGGCTTATAAAATGTATCATTGAGATGTGTCATCGATGAACGACAGAACGAAACCTTGTGGACATGCTCCCTTTTTCTTTGGGCTTCATCGGGGCCCCACGTCCATCCTAGATCTAGGAGATGCCACACCAGGCAAGGAACAGCTCCACATTTTTTTGTTCTATGAGCTGCATCCTGCGGGCTCTCTATCCACATCACAGAGTGAGGAGGCGTGCTTGGTCACCACAGTGATTCATTCACTGTGTCGCTCCATTAGCCAGGCAAAGCCAGCGTGGGTCCTTCTGATGCCTGCTCACTTTCCTTACCTACTTGAATGCTTTTAGTGATCTCACTGAGAGCCTAGCCTGTAAATACCACATGCCACGAGACATTCAGCTTTGAATGCCATCTTTACAGAGAGCTCTCCAATTCATATCTCTGGCCCAGACTTTTCAATCAAACTCTGCATGCATACACATGCCCAATGGGTACCTGTTCTTGGATGACTAATATTTCTCAACTCATCTTATTCTAAATAGAAACCAAACTCCAGCCTCCTGGAGCCAGGAAATGGCAGCCTCATCCTTTGGAGCCATCACCAGCTCTTCTCTGTCTTTCACAGCCCACACACGATCTAGTTTCCCTGCTTTGATTCTTGCCTGCTCGATACATATTTTCTACCAGCTTCCAGAACGTTCCTGAGGTATTATCAGTCATATCACATCCCTCATCTACTTAAGAAGTTCCAACGTACCCCATATCACACTAAGGTCATACTTGGATATATATAAAGTTCAAAGCGAACTAGGGATACATGAGACGCTGTCTCATAAAAAATAAGAAAAAAAATGGAAGGAAGGAGGGAGGGAATGATATGGAGGACAAAGAGAGGGAAGGTAATGAAAGAAGAGAAGGAAAGCAGGAGAGGAGGGGAGGGGAGGGAAGGGGAGAAGAAGAGGAGGGGAGAAGAGAAGAAGAGGAGGGGAGGGGAGGGGAGGGGAGGGGGAGGAGAGGAGAGGAGAGGAGAGGAGAGGAGAGGAGAGGAGAGGAGAGGAGAGGAGAGGAGAGGAGAGGAGAGGAGAGGAGAGGAGAGGAGAGGAGAGGAGAGGAGAGGAAGAGATATTCAGACTTAAAGAGGATGTTAGATCCCCTAAGTGGAATAATAGGTGATTGGGAGCCGCTTGACCTAGATGTTGGGAATTCAGACCCTCTAGAAGAGAAAGAAGCCAGTGGCCTTAATCCCTGAGCCATCTTCCAACTCCGGAATTACCATTCTTATCTAAGGTGACCTCCTTATTGACTCAAGACAGGAACTGGTCAAGGTCACTTGATGGAGAAAACGGGAAGCCTCTATTGTCCTGATTACTAAAAGGATATCTGTTGGTTCTTCTTGACTCCGTTTTTGGAGGCAGAAGCCATGGACCCTCTTCTTGTCACAGGAGCGACGAAAGCGGCTGACCTATTCCATGACTACAGGAACGCCTCTTCAACACAGAGGACACGGTCACATTTTACGACGCCCATTTCACAACCTTACCATCTGTTTCCGTCTGTGAAATATTTCAAACGACCAAATAACATTAAATTCATCTAAAAGAGTTTCTTTATTAGTTATAAACTTTTACAATTCAATTTAAAGAGTTTATAGTCCTTAACGCTGTGGGAACTGCCATTTCCCCAAGCGCCAGCCTGCTCTTTATCGCTGGGGGCTGAGAGCGGTTCTGACCTTTTCTAACATCCTCACTGAGAGAGGAAGATTTGAAAACTCGGTCACAAATGGCCAGGACTCCATGGATATTCTAATGTGCAATAGTTATAACAGGTTATGGTTATTAGAGCCCAGGAAACGATGCCTTATTGCTCACGTAACTGCTCTCCGTGAGCAGGATGCTTTTACTGACAAAACATTTTCGTGGGAGTCTTAAAACTCTCAGCACTGATCAAACTGTCCAGGAGCATGCCAGACAACGCCTGTTGGGCACATCCTCAGAACAGAAGCGTGGACTCTAGTAAGTCAGCTGATCTCATGGAAAGAGGGAGAGCACTGTTGGCTGCTTCAGCTCCTGGAGCCTTTCCTGTAGGGGCTTTGGGGGAAAAGAAGGTGGGAAAGCAGAAGCAGGAGGGTGGGAGCAGGAGGGCGGGAGCAGAGGGGGCGTGGCTAAAATACCAAATATGGGTCGTTTCCTGGTGTTAGTAGCTAAGGGAACAGTAACCTAAGAATTTGTGCAAGAGTAGCATTGCTCAAGCAAAATCAAGAAACAGAAGGTCCAGGAGTCAGCTCAGTGGGAAAGGTGCCTCATAATTATGAAGCTGAGTTTTATTCCCAGCACCCATGTAAACATGAGGCAGGGCAGCACTCATCTGCAATCCCGGCACTCCGGAGGCAGAGATAGGAAGATCCCAAGGCCCACGGGCTGAACAATCTGACTGAAATGGGCTCCAGCTTTAGTGAGTTCTTGTCGCGAGCAATAAAGTGGAGGGTGATATAGGAAGCCACTCAGTGTGGACATCTGACCTCCATATGCACATATCATATGTAAGCATACTATACACACACACACACACACACACACACTCATACACACGTGCCACATAGAGAGGAAAAAAAATATAAGTTTAAATACAAAGAAACATCCAGGCTCACAAATATAATAACCCTAGCATCTGGCAAGCTGAGGCAGGAGTGGTGCTGCAAATTCAAGGTCCGTCAGGGATACTCTGTGAACTCCAGGCTAGCCTGGGGCTACAGTATGACACTGTCTCACAAAGACAGGAAAAATGCCGTGACTGATGGAGGAAAGAGAAGCTTGTCTCTCACAGGAGATCTACATGGCAACAGCACCCTTCCACAGCTCAATAAGGGAAGCTTAGACATAGACATCGGGGAACAAGTGTCTTGTGCAACCTCAGAAACATTCCCTGCTGCACTCATGTCCTAACATCTGGCTACATTTCTCTCTACTCCTTATAGCATATAATGTACAGACCAGCTGTAACAGCTGTTTGGGGAGGTTAGCCATTAGACGCTTGGGTTAACCCCTGCCGCAGGTGATCCTTCTAACAAGAACTTCTGTCTAGCACAGGAAACTCCCCCTTCTTCAGTCATTTTTTAAAAAAGTCTTTTTTTATATTTATTTAGTTAACATATGTGGATGTGGGAAGCCGTTGCAGAGTGGCAGTTGCAGAGTGGCAGTTGGCTACTGCTGGCCACCACACATACATAGGCAGTGAAGGTTCTTTTGCCAAGACAAGTTAACCAATCAGATGTGAGACACACCTCTCCTAGGCCTATGTAAGCAGCACCAGTTCTGGGCTCAGGGTCTTTTCGCCTCTACAATCGAGCTCTCCCAATAAACGTGTGCAGAAGGATCCTGTTGCAGCGTCGTTCTTCCTGGCCAGTCGAGCGCACGCAAGAAGTGGTGCCGAAACCCGGGATCAAACCAGGGACCTTTAGAACCAGGCACTCTGCAACTGCCACTCTGCAACGGCTTCCCACATGTGAGTACACAGTCCATCTCTTGATCCCATTACAGATGGCTGTGAGGCACCATGTGGTTGCTGGGAATTGAGCTCAGGACCTCTAGAAGAGCAGCCAGTGCTCTTAACTGCTGAGCCATCTCGCCAGCCTATTGTTTTTTAAAAATTAAGATTTATTTTCATTTTATATGAATTGGTGTTCTGAATGTATGCTTGTCTGTGTGCCACATGCATGCACTGCCCGAAGAGGCCAGAAGAGGGCGTCAGATCTCCTGGAACTGGAGTTACAGATGGTTGTGAGCCACCATGTGGTTGCTGGGAATTTAACTCAGGACGTATGGAAGAGCAGCCAGTGTTCTTAACTGTTGATCCGTCTCTCCAGTTCCTACAATTGTTTTTTGACCTTTTAAAAATTCTTCCAAAGAAGCTATGTTTTGAGTTTGATGTGTTGGGTATTTCCTGTGCTTCCAATGGCAGCGTCTATAAAATGTCAGTTGACAAATTCACTGTGGGGGGTGGGGGTGAGAAACAGTATCATGTTTCTCATCTGAAGCCGCTGTCTATTTCCATGAAACTCAGGTGAACATTCACACCCTCTCATGACACCTAGCAATGAAGTCCTGTTCTAGTATGTCATAAGGTTATCCTTCAGAACCTCCTATTACAGAACACAGTAAAGCCCACACAGAGCTCATCAAAGACACGCTTGCTCCACAGCTCTCTGTGCCAGCAAGGTACCTCTAGTGAGAGATCTATAGCACATTTAACTTCCTCTTAGACCTAAGCCTATTAGGTAAGATGACCATACTGGCAGCAGGCAGCAGGCAGCAGTAAATAAATAAATAAATAAGTAAATAAGTCTTCAATGCTTGACAAATGCTACCACAAATAAACCAGCTAAACTGGTAAGGGAATGGCATTTCATTATCTTCACTGAAAATAAATCCAGTTTAGTAATTCTTAGGTTTTGTGGGTTATACGGAGTCATCTTGACCCATTTTCCAGGAAGAAAACTGCAAACCTACTTGTGAATCTGATTGGCTGCTGGAGACCTCTCTTAGTTTCCAAGCACACAGCCTGTTTATGTCTTGGAGTCCTAAATGTTTTGCATCTGTGACAGAAAGAAACTCACACGAACCATCTCCCGAGAAAGGGTATTGGAGTTAAGAATCCCTAGACTCAATTTCTGATCCCAGAGCCTCCCAAGAGCTGAGCCGTGTGACACCTTAAGCTTTGTTATTTGTGTCTTGTTTGCTTAATCAGTCTGACTCCATCAAAAGGAAGAAAATAGAAAATTCAATATTGGGGACAGGCTAAAAACTTCTGAATAAACATAAAATCCAAGGCCATAAGGCAAAAAAAAATCATTTGAATTAATAAAAACTCTAGCCCGGTAGTGGTGCACACGCCTTTAATCCCAGCACTTGGGAGGCAGAGGCAGGTGGATTTCTGAGTTCCAGGCCAGCCTGGTCTACAGAGTGAGTTCCAGGACAGCCAGGACTGCACAGAGAAACCCTGTCTCGAAAACAAAACAAAACAAAACAAAACAAAACAAAAAAACTCTAGAGCTACAAGGGAAAAACAATACAAACAAAAGAAGCTATGTATTTTGCATAGACAAAATAAGCACTGTTTGAATATATACAGATATATTTGTTTTCTAAAATTTATGTAAAATTGTAAACATTAGTCACGTGATAATTAGTTTTAAAACTATCGTTCTTTTTGTTTAAGATTTGCTTTGATTTATGGGGATGCATGTGGGTATACGCACAGGAGGTAAGAAGTCACAGATGCCCCTGGAACCCAGGAGATAAGAAGTCACAGATGCCCCTGGAACCCAGGAGGTAAGAAGTCACAGATGCCCCTGGAACACAGGAGGTAGGAAGTCACAGATGCCCCTGGAACACAGGAGGTAAGAAGTCACAGATGCCCCTGGAACTGGAGTTGTAGGTGGTTGACATAGGTGCTAAGAATCAACCGAACCTGAGTTGTCTGCAAGAGAGGTTTACACCCGTAAGTGCCGTGCTACTTCTTCAGTTCCCAGACTAACACTCCTTCTGCTTTTCTAAATTTCATAAAGAAAAGGTGCTGGCTGCTCCGGGATAAATGACAAATCATACTTGACACCCTACAAAACCCCAATTTAGGTAAAAGTGCATTCCTTTGGAGGAGTCTGACACAGGGCCTGGAAGAGATGCGGTCCTGCTCAGGTCACTGATGGACATGAGGAATGTAGGAGGCCAACAAACGTGGAACACCAGTCTCTTCACTGTGAGAAGCCACATATGCCATTACAAGGTGGCGCTGGCTACCGCTGGCCACCACACATAAGTCTGGGTAAACAACCAATGTGTACATAAGGAGTAAGGTTTTTCACCAAGTCACTGCCTGGCCTGGGTATGATAATGAGGCTCCTTGAGGTACTGAGAGAGTATCACCAATCAGATGTGGAACATGCAAATGAGGTATGATAATGAGGCTCTGTGAGGTACTGAGAGAGAATAACCAATCAGATGAGAGACATGCAAATGAGGTAGAACGCATAACCAATCCGAGTGTGAGACACGCCTCTCCTAGGCCTATATAAGCAGCAACAGTTCTGGGCTCGGGGTCTTCTTGCCTACGCAGTCAATGCTCTCCAAATAAACGTGTTGCAGAAGGATCCTGTTGTGGCGTCTGCTTTGCTGGTGAGTTGGGCGCTCACACTTAACTTACAGAATTTTTGCAGCAAGCCAATAAAATTTCCCAGAATGAAGAATGGCCATGCAGTAATATCACTTCCACCTTGAGATGGCCACAGACTCCTGCCTTAAAATACATATGCTGCAGTTACATTTTGAAGCACATTAGTCTTTAGTCTCCTGACTCCCATTCCTCATTATCCACAAAGACATGAAGAGACAAGGTTTCCAAACATTTTCTCTCCATCTCAGTTTTTCCAACCCTGCAACCAACTGGCTTCATCACCCTCTTTTTTTTAAAAAAAGATTTTTAATGATGGTCTCAGAAATTATATTTAATATTTTGAGACAGGGTCTCATGTAGCCCAGGTTAACATCAAACTCTCCATGTAGCCAAGGATGGCTTGAACTCCTGCTCCTCTAGACTCCTCCTCCTAAGTCCTGGCATTACAGGAAGTGGGTCTTCATGCCTGGTTGATGTAGTGCAGGGATTAGAACCTACAGCTTCGTGCATGAGAGACAGGCATTCTACCAACTAAACTACGTCCCAAGCCTTATCCTTGAAATCTTCACATAAGTAAACAGTAGTGTCACCCCTCGTGGTCTGCCCTTCATCGTCCACTGGAACTATTAAGGAATGTCTCTCTCTCTCTCTCCCTCAATGGCCATGATCAGCTCATTTTTTGCTTCTATTCCTTTAGCACACTCTTCAGGCTTTGTCAAGATCCAAAGGTGGCTTATGAAATAGGACCACGACATTCCCAAGCACCAAGTGCTGCAGCCATCCTAAGGTGACAAATGGGAGGTGCTCACATGTCCCATGCCTGTCCTCTGCTCCCCTGTGCCTAAGAGACTCTCCCTCTCCTGTGAGCTTCTAGTTTTTGCCATCACACCAAACGGTTTAAGCTTCCATGTAGCTTCCTGAAAGAGCTCTTGCCTAGCTTCAAATCCGAAGGCATCCCCATCCTGCCTGGATAGAAGCTGCTCTGTCTCTCAAGCCATTTAATCTCCCTCCTGTCATTTGTTACTGTCTGGATGTCTGGATGCATGCTTGTTCTCTTGTATTTCCTTTATCATCTGAAGAGCAGCACCAGAAGACCAGGGACTTATCTGCCTACTCAGCCACACCTCCACCTGGAGCCCAGCAGCCATGCTGGCAATACCTGGTTCATGAGGACAGACATTCCATTGATAAGGTCTGATCAGGCCATCCCATCCTGTCTTCATGGATGAAGAATATGTCTTGAAAACTGTGTGTGAATCCCAGTGTCAAGCACAGAACTGGGAACCCACAATGTTTACATGAATAATTTTCATCTTTTCAAAAGTCCAAACCAGAGGGATATTCCTAGTGGCATTTATAGATGCGCTAACTCAGGCTGGCTTGCAGCAATGGTAGAATCCAAAGTTAGACCTCAGTGACCCCCAAGGACTATATTCTCTGTCCTAAAAAGTTTACAAAACTCATTTTACTTAACCAAAAGCCATTCCCCAAGGAAAATCAAAATAATTGTAAATTATCCCAAAAGTATTGAAACGAGGTCAATTCGCTTTAAAATCTGTCAGAGTCAATACAGATGTAGGGTGCTTTGTCTAAAAGTTAGAACTTATAACAGTAGACCATTAAACTAAGGGGTGGGGAGGCTTTCTAACCATGCTAAGATTGTCTAGGAAGCCCTTGGAGGCAGCCCTGGAAACTCGGGTCCATCCTTCATTAATTCCAATGGAAGCATTCTCATATTAGCCTGGGAAGGGTTATCAAAAGTGTATGCAAATGCTGTTCTGATAGTACCGGGCACTGCTTCCTCCTGGTAGGTCAGTCATGTTGGGCAAACTCAGCAGGGACTTAAGACAGTGTTCTTCAGTCACTGGGATCCTTCTAATTCCACTAAGTTTCCAGTTTGGAAAAGGAAGCAAGATAATTTGATTATGGGTCTTTTGGTCCAAATACTTTAGTTAAATCAAGAGAAAATAAAATAAAACAAAACATGTGACTTGCTATCTCTCTGCCCCTCTGTACTGAAGCCCAAGGTTGAGGGGCTCTCTGCCTAGAATGTAAAACCTTGTAGCAGTGAAGAGGGAATGAGGGTGAATACGTTCTCCTTTTCTGTGTACTCCATGGGTTTCCTGCTTGCTAGAATGCCTTCTCTAGGCCTCCTTCCTAGCTGGGCATCCCTTAGGAAGACTGATATGCAAACATATCCCAGTTCCCTCCCAGCTTCGGCATGTGATAGACTTGTTTTACACTTTCCTGATCGCTGTGACAAAATACTCAAGAAAAGCAACCCAAGAAAGGGTTAATCTGGGATCACAGTTTGAAGGTACAATCTATGATGGCTTGGTATCATGAAGAGATGGGTCCCATTGCATTGATCCCCAGGAAGCAGAAAAAGATGAGCACTGGTACCCCGCTGACATCTTCTTTGCCAAATGCATGCTGACTGGGTGAGCGGGGAGGTCAGTGGGGCGCAAGCATTGTAAGTCACATGATAATATTGACTATCAACTTGACAGGATTTGGAATCATTTAGGTGAGCCTCTGGGCATGTCTGTAAGGGGTTTTCGAAGCTGGGTTAATAGGTGGGAAGGCGGACCTTAAGTGTGCCAGCACTGTTCTGTGGGCTGAGATCCTGGGCTGTGTAAACTTCTCCACAGCCTCACGGTAGTGGATTACATTGTCTCACGATTCAGTCACCAGAAACATGTGGAGTGACTTCTTTGGAGAAAGGGTCTTTGTAGATGTAATTAAGTCAAATCATTCAAGATCTATGGATAATGCCTGACAGAAAACAAAAGACAGAAACACAGGAAGGAGAACACGTGAAGACAGAAGTAGATGCGAAAGTGATGTGGTCAAAAGCCAAGCACAGTGTGTGACTTGAGTATGAAAAGCGTCCCCACAGGTGCACACTTGAACACTGGTCCCCAGATGACTATGCTGTTAGGAAAGGTCATGGAACCTTCAGGAGGAAGTGTGTCACTGAGGGGGCGGGCCTTGAGGTTTTATAGCCTACTCCCACTTCCTGTTCACTCTCTACTTCCTGAGTGCAGGTGCCATGTGACCAGAGCTTTCTTCCGCTATTATTATCCTTTAGCAAGCATGGTGGCTGTTCCCCCTTGAACCACAAGCCAGGATAAACCTTTCTCCCTTCAGTTGCTTGGTGCCAAGGGTTTTATCACAGTAATAAGAAACGGAGCTAAAACACCAAGAAACACCAGGCACCGGCCAAGGCTGGCGGCAGCAGGAAGATGCTTCCTTTAGAGTCTTTGGACAAAACACAACTCTGTCCATGCCTTGATTTTAGACACCCAGCTTCTAGGTTCGAGAGAAAATACATTAGTGTTATTTTAAAACACTAGATTAGCAAGCACTTTGTACTGACAACCCCTACAGACCAGCATAGCCTGTTGCTCTTAGAATGAGCTAGAATGAGGCTACTAACAAATGTTTGCCTGATTTTGATTTGTGTCTGGTTGCTCCAAGTTCCGTAAACAGTCATCCCACTTAAAAGGCCTGACACTCTAAAATAATTCTAAGTGCATTTTTTATTTTAAGTACATAGAAACAAATACATTTCTAATATAAGTATTTCCCGATGTCATGTGAGACATACTTTTATTAAAATTTCATTTGGTTCCTTTAACTGAAACCTAAAGCTAATTGGATATATTGTGTTTATAAAATAATATGCCACAGAAATGGAGAATGACTAGGCAGGATTTGTCTCGGTAGGGAATTGACATGAAGAAGTTCTCCAAAATGGGGGGATACGTGAACAGGAGCCTGAGTTGAAGAAGACGGGGTAAGTCTGCATTCACCAGGACGATTAGTGCTCCAGTCCTGGGAGGGCTGAGTGCAGAGGCGAGAGAATGTGGTGAGTCTGTCCGTGTCAGGGACACAGACAGTGGCAGAGAAACTGCATACCCTCTGGAAATCCCGTGCCCCAGCTAGAATTCTCAACCTGTGGGTCACGACCCCTTTGTGGGGCCAAACGGCTCTTTCACGAGGGTCGCCTAAGACCATCAGAAAGCACAGACATTTACATTATGATTCCTAAAAGTAGTAAAAATTACAGTTAGGAAGTAGCAACGAAAATAATTGTATGGTTGTGGTCACCACAACATGAGGAATGGTATTAAAGTGTCGGTTGCAGTGTTAGGAAGGCTGAGAGCTACCGAGCTAGAGGGAAGTGAGAAAGCTGTGCTAAAGTCTTTACCACACTATTGATCTTGGCTTTAATGAGCAGGACTTAGATTATTTAGGTGTCAAGCACATCTGCTGTCTTGTTTTATGATGCTCTTACATAACCACAGGAGACCCAGTGGGGGATAAAGCGACACAGAGCAGCACACAGGAGGAAATGCTGGCGCATAATTAATGCGGAGGTCAGTATTTATGCGCTTCCCCTGTACCAGATACCTTAACAACGTTGTAAGTTATTTTTCTGACTTTTAAATGTCGCTGTTGGCATCCACTCAAAATAAGGGAGGTTTTTATTTAGTTTTAAAACTTTTATTGAACATACATAGTGCTTGCTTGTTCATCAGGTCAACTTCACTTAAAAGTTCACAACGGTATTCATTTTAACAGAAAAAGGTAGAGCCAGGCAGGATGGCGCATACCTATAATCCTTGCACTTAGGAGGCAGAGGCGGGAGGATCAAGTTCCAGACCAACGTGGACCGCTGCTGCTTTGCCGTGACAGTGATAAATATACCCTGGCAAAAGCAGCCCATAGGAGGAAAGGTGTTATTCACCACACTTTGGCATCCCATAAAGTCATTAGTGTGTGTGTGTGTGTGTGTGTGTGTTTTCCATGCAAATAATACTCCATTTTGCATTTGTGATTTAATATGCCATGAATACATCATGTTAACCCACAAAGATACCAACTACCATTTTTAAACACCTGCATAATATTCCTTATAATTTATTGAAATATCCTTTACCTTGTGAAGATTTGTTTTCCCCCCTTGTTTCTCCCTTGCTGTCTTTTCTTCTTCTCTCTGCAGCCCCCGTTCCTTTACGTCTACATGTTTCTCAAACTGTGTCGCAATAAACACCATTGAACATACATTATAGAGAGCCATTTAAATAAGCAACGGGCTCCGGGGTGCTGTTATGATATTAAGGAATCACTATAACATTATCCTCTTGTACCAATTGAGATCTCAGAATAAACAAATATCTTGGCTACTTTTCTTGTTGCTGTGATAAAACACCAAGGACCAAAAGCAAGCTAAGGAAGAAAGGCTTTATTTTAGCTTACGGCTCCAGAGGGATAGAGTCCATCTCACCAGGGAAGGTGTGGCGTGTTGTCAAAAACAGGAAGCTGATCTCGTTTCACCTACACAGAGGAAGCAGAGAGAGAACAGGGGATGGGGTGTGGCCATAAGCCCTCCAAACCCGTTCTGCTGAGGTGCTTCCTCCAGCAAGGCTCCACTTCCTAAGGTTTCCATAGCCTTAACCGGCACCCACCCACCTACCCACCCACTCATTGAGAACTGTGTTGAAATGCACATTCCTACTGAGAACATTTATCACGCGAACAACTACAGATGGAAAGGGATGCTATACTTCCATCCTTGCAAACATTTGTGCACTGCAGACACAGTTGTGCATTGGTGAACCAGTTACCAAATCAGACATTTCTCAAAAAACAAAAAACAAAAAAACCAAGCATAAACCAAGCTGAGCTTGAAGACCTAAAACACAATGGCCATAGGCTGTAGAGTTGTGGTTCTTCTAAGTGCAGCTAGATACAGAGACAGAGACTGTAGAATTGTTTGGGGGCACACACCTAACTCATGGATAAAGCTACTGAAGCATAAACAAATGACAGAATTGTTTGTAAACCTGGCAGTTTATACCATCAGCTCTTTCCTCTGGGATTGACATGACTACGATGAAGCAGAGCAGCTGTGGTGACCCGCTGACGACCTGGCCTTCAATCCTAAGGATGAAATTGATAAATTCTACAGCATCTGCCTAGGTCTGTGGAAATGGAGCTATTAACATTACCCTCTGAAGAGATGGGAAGTCACACAATCTCCAAAAGATCTGCAAGATCGTTCCCTGAATAGTTTCTGAAACCCTAACCACAGCTCCCTCCTGCCTCAGCTATCTCTCATCTTAGAAGTCCCAAAGAGAAGGAGATAGACAGTTGACTGGGGCCAGGACTCTTTGGTGGGGCAGCTGCCTGTGAGCTCCTCTGTTTGGGGTTGGCATTGGTTATTCCTGTCAACTTGCCACAGCCTAGAATCAGCCAGGAAGAAACTTTCAACCTAGACATTCTCTAGGTCAGATCAGCCTGTGGGCATTTGTGAGGATTGTCTTGGGTATTAATTGACACAGGAAGACCCAGCCCACTGTGGGTGGCACCATTCCCTACAAGGGGCTCCTGAAACAGCCTTAAGAAAGCAGAGAGCTGGATGAGAGCAAGAGGGACACATGAGAGCATCTATTCTCTCTGCTCTTAACCACGGATGCACTGTGCCTGGCTGCTTGACTTCCTGCCCTGGCTCGCCCCTAATGCTGGGCCGCAATCTGGATCTGCAAACTAAGCCAGCCTGTTCCTCCCCTGTGTTGCTTTAGGTCAGGGTGTTTCATCACAGCAACAGAAATGAAACTCGTACCGAATACACGGGTGTGTTTGATGTCTCCTTCAGGAAGACTTTACAACAGGACTCTGGAGGTTTAAATGCACATGAGTAAGTGCCATGGCCCTCTCAGTTTTTTCAGCTCAGAAAACTGACAGGTGAGGTGCTTTGCACTGTAGAGGTGGGAGTGAGACACAGTCTCCAGTGTAGAGCTCCTAGTACTCGCATGGCTTTGTTCCATGGGAGAGATATTTCTGGATAGTAATCTGCACTGTGCACGGACATAAGCAGAACACTGTAATACGAAGTAAAACGAACAATTCCTATACTCTCGGGCCAGAGCCTAATGAGGGAAATAGACAAACCAACAGAATCCGTGGCCATGGTTGGAGGACAAAGGTCAGAGGTGACAAGAGAGTGCTCTGAGTGGAGGCTCCCCAACCCGAACCATTTAAAGGTGAAGTCATACGGGATGGGATGGGGAGGACAGCATAGCAGGCATGGAATGTCACTCGAGAAGGCTCAGAAGCTAGAACATTCTAAAGGGCTAGACGAAAAGTAGCCATGGCAGCTTAAACAAGAGATTTCCCCCATTGGACACTCTGTCCCCAAATGAGAGATGTGCCCCCACTGTCTTCTGCATTGAGCACTCCATCCCCAGGTGGTGGCATTGTCTGGGGAGTTTGGAGTTTCCTTGCTGGAGAAACTATGTCCTTAGAGCTATAAGAGTAAAAAGCCTTTTGATGTCTGCTCTGTACTTAAGTAAAATTGAGGATATGGTCTCTCGGCTTCCTGCTCCTCCTGCCATGACTGCATCTTGCTGCATCCTCCCTATCTGGGATGAACTCTTATGCTCTGGAGTGCTGAGCCAGCGTGACCTTTTCGCCCATAAGTAACCTTGGTCCTGGTGATTATCACGTCAAACAGTAGGTAAGCTGTCTGGGGAAGAAGCCGTGAGGAAGGAGAGGCAGGCGGTCAGAGGCCTGTTTGGGATACATTCAGCTGCGGGTCAGAAGGGCACCTGGGTGAGTGGGTTCTGCGGCACGGAATATATTATTTCACTGAACGAGACGCCTGGAGGCAAGATGCTTACGTGACCGGAAATTCAAAGTCTAAGACTGTCCTAGGGGCTGTGTCCTTCCAGCTCCCTGCCCTGCCTTCCTCAGGATGTAAGGTTTGTCCCTCTGCCTGCAGACTGATGGGTCTCAGACAAGGCTGCTGCCGTCTCTGGAATTTTCTCCCTCGGTAGCTCTAGTTGGGAAAAATTCATTAACTCCTCTAAATGGACAAAAATTACTCAAGGGGATGAATTCTAGTGTCCATGTCTGTACGAGTTACTCTTCTGTCGCTGTGGTTAAAACGCCGTGACCAAAAGCAACTTAAAGAAGAAAGAGTTCATTTCACCTTATGGTTCCAGAGCGGTAGCACTCTTAATGGTGAGGTGGGTGTGGTAACAGGAGCCAGAACAGGAAGCTGGCTAGTGACATTTCCATCCAGAAAAGCACACCGGAAGTAGAGGGAGAGAACAAGAAGTAGGGAAAAGCTCTAACCCTCTCAAAGCCTTCCCCAGTGACGTACTTCCTCCAACAAGGCTCCACCTCCTAAAGGTTCCATAACTTCCCCCAAACAGCGCCACCCACTGGAGACTCAAATACCTGAGACAACACTGTATATAGAGACAACATTTACATAGAACTGAATTGTGGGCTGTGGCCCAAACCAGGCAACCAAGAAGAAATAATGCTGTTAGACCAAAATTAGTTTGGACAAGGAGTAGTCGCTCCATCTCTTCTGGTGGAGGAGACTTAGAAGATGGATGGAATCTCCTTTCATCTGTCGATGGTCCTACATGCCTGAGGCCATAGCGATGGCCCACCGCAGCGTGCTTAGCACGAGGCCGAAAAGAACGACTGGCTTGGCCACTGCTGAAGAGCAGAGATTGAGTGAGTAACTTGCACGGTACCCAGAGCTCAGCTCCTTGCAAAGGTCAGCCATGTGAAGACTAGTTTCACAACTTCTGTCGTGTTCATGCATTGATGCATTTCATAGATTATCTCCTTTATAATGTATCTTTAAGCCATTTATAACATTGCTTTAATGACGTCTCTTTGTAAAGTAGCATATTTTTCACACAAGTGGGCTATGTGATTTATATTAGTATATTAAATTTAAAACCAGTATGTAGTGACAATTTTGGAGTTTTGGTTTCTTTGAAAAAAAAATACATTAGTATTATGGGAACGTGTTTTCGTTTTGATCCCTGGTGTGGGCTATGGGACTGCTTCAGGCCGACCACAGCAGCTGACTATGATTTGCCTTGTGCTCTAGCAGGGGCATGATTTTGCCAGCTGAAGATAGTTTCTGCAATTGTGTAATGTTTGGCATTCTGGGAACTTTTCAGAGGGCATAGAAAGGCTAGGGCCCGGAGAGGTGTGGTGGGTTGTTGTGAGTTGTTGGCTGTTGATGGTCAGAGTTTGTTAGGTAGTCATACACAAAGAAGAGAACAAGGAGAAAAAGAAGCCAGTTTCCTGACAGTGAAGAGCAAACTTGCCCCTAATCAGTAGGAAGTAGTCTAACGATAACATTGGCGCCTTTATTCAGGGATCTCGTTCCTTTCCTCTCTATCCTTTTTTCTCTCTTATCCGGTGTTATGGAGTTGAAAGAGAAGAAAAAAGGTGGAAGGAAAAAGTACCCACAAAGTAGCAAAAGATAAGCTACACCAGTACACCATAAACCAAAGATTTAAATATATATAAATAAAAAAAAGATAAATACATATTGAAGTAAATACAGAGGGAAAGAGATAATAAGCAAACACAGAGACAAGAAAGAGCTATAAATAGTGAGCTAAATTAGAATTATTACATTCCAAACAAAGACTCTTCTAGGCTGATGGCTCTGATCATGGATGTGTCCTTCATTTAATTAAGACTCACAAGCAAGACAGAAAAAGGTCTTGATAACATGATGGCACCAAATAGGTTTTCCATCATCCAGATAGCATCATGGGGAGAATATGACAAAGGGATTCTTGTACCCTCCTCTCCTGAACTAACGTTACTCAAAGCTGTGCCAGTCCACACAGGTCTTGCATGTGTCCCACACTTTAGGGGACGCCATTGTGTGTGGTGGGATTACCGATTCACTGTATATTGAGTGTGAGTGGCACAGACAGAGTTCAGTCTTAGGTTTTTCTCCTCAGCTACAAGGTAAAACATGGACTAGAGTGGGGACATACCTAAGTCACACAGGAGGAAGTCTTTGGTATTATCACCATCACCATCACCATCACCATCACCATCACCATCACCATCACCATCACCATCATCATCATCATTGTGAGATGTGCATGAGTCTCAGAGCTCATGTGGATGTCAGAAGACAACTTTGCAGAGTCAGTTCTCTCCATTCGACTTTATGTGGGTTCCAGGAGTCATATGCAAATCACCCGGTGTATACAGCAAGCACTTTTACCCCCTAAGCCATCTCACTGGCCCAGAGAAGTCTTGTTAAAGTGGCTTGTTTGTACCAAAATTCAGCACAAGATTATTTCTGTGAATCAAATAACCACAAAACACCTGAGTAATTAATCCGAGATGAATCCAAGATAACAGATCTCTGAGGAAACGCGGTGGAGACAGATCGTAAACCTGCACGGCTGATCTATGGTGCTCCACTGGGAACTGTATTTCATATCCACAAATGACTGTAAGACAATAGCTTCTGCTCTGTCCCCGGGGCAGGGAGAAATATTCATCATTGCCAGAGAGGCTGGGGCATAAAATATGTATTATCTTCATTTCCCTTTTTATTATCGGACCTAAATCTTAATCAGGAGGTATGGGGCTCTTTTGTGGATTCGGTCTTTTTGAGACAAGAGAAAGTGTGTGTAGCCACCTTCCAAAGGTGCCTCTCCCATCTATAATCTTCCCCACTCCAAAGTGGTAAAGTCAGGAGCTATCTCTAGTGGTGCCGATCCACAGCCCTACCCAGTGTACCCAACATCTTCCTGTGGGTTCCTTCCCCTGAGGGGAGAGGGAGCTAAGCAGACCACCTTCTTCTGAGATCCTAGCGACAGGTCAGTTTTATTTCAAGAACGTTCACTCTGCGGAACCAATGAGGCATTTGCACTTACTTACAGAGCACAGGTGAGAGGTCACAGGCAGGAACATGGGTGACCCCCAAAGCAAACACTCAGAAAAGGAGCTCCCCATGGCTTTGTAGGTGGCGCACCTCTCTATTAACCTCCCCGCTGCCTATATACTCTACCCTAGACTGAAACTCCAGTCCACATGCAATTAGGACAAAATTGCATACAAATAGCTGCAAGGAGTGCCTGGATGTGTCCAGTTTAGTATAACTGAGAATCCAAAGACCCTCCCACCCCATCCTCCTATGAGGGATCAACAGTGGTCCAGGGTGTCCAACTGTGATGAACTCTTGTGAGCAGATACGCCCACATGGTGAAGATGACACCTGTTTTGCTGGAAAGATCGGGCTCTATGACATGGATACATCTCAACCTCTCTGTTTCCAGTGAGTTCAAAAGCAAAGTTAAAAGCTACCTGGACAAGCTACTGCTACTCTGCTGCTTCCATGGCTTCCTACAATAACAGTTGTCATACGACTGACTTGCGTGCAACAATATCATAATGGTCTATTTTATACATAATTCTGTAATAAATACTTCACTCCTGTCATCTTGCTGAGTCATAGCTGACTCAGCATAAAGCATCTCATGGAAGATCAGTGTTTGGGATGGAAAAGCGTAATTCATCCTGTCTTGAGGGGTGAGCACACATCGTTAAGCAGGACATCTGTCTATCAGACTCAATGCTTCAGTCCCAGCAGGGATGCATCTCAAGTCATCCCCTTCTGGTCTTGGAGAAAAGTCCCCAATTTCTGAGCCAGAGCTTCCTTCCTGTACATTCTGAAGCGGTCAACGAGTCTATTGATGCTAAGAAATACGCAGACATCTGTCCTGAAACCCTGTCTTTCTAACACGTGCATTCCAGCAGGATCAATACAGGGAAGGTGCCTGGGACTCGCAATAACTTCATCTATTCTCTAGGGGGCAGCAAAGAGCAGGAATTTTGCTGCAGCATCTGGGGGGCCACTCATTATTGGTGGTTCCACTTTCTGGGTCAATGTCTTCCTAGGATAATTGTGTTTCCAAACTGCTTCTTTGAGACACTGTTTCTAGACCCATAGTCTTGGCCCTGTTTCTCCATCACTCCCAGGGAACCTATGAGCTACCCAGCTTCTTTCAGTAAATGTCTTTCCCTTTAAACCAGTAATCTGTAACATCTGTTGCTTGTAACAGCCTCAAGTGCCAAAAGCTCTGAACACCTGTTCTTAATATTTGAAGGTTCTAATTATTTCTACTTTTGAACATAAATTTAGTCTATTTGCAGAGAAAGCATGTGGCTGGATTCTTTTTCTATTTGCTTTTAATCCAGTTAGCTGATAACTTTTTATTTACCTATGTTTGCAACTAACAGACCTGTGTTTAAAATGTAAGAAGCTAGTGATGGTGTGGTCTCATTTGTCACCTCTGCCCTTTATACTTTTGCATCTTATTTCTTTGTAAACTAGTTCTACAGGATTGTCTTCAATTTAAATACAGTTTTAAAACATCTCAAGAAACCTTGAATTTTGAAACCCCACTGTGTGCTCCATTGCTTCCTGTTGGCTCAGGACTCCAGAAAAATCTCACCTCTTTAGAGCTACCAAAGCTTCCTTTAACATTTCTTGAAGACAGTGTGTTACTACGGAAATTAGTGTTTCCTTCTGTTCCTGGGCTCTTTAATAACAGAATTTATGTCTCATGTTTAATCTCCAGCACTCAGGCAGGTCTCTCTGAGTCTAATGCTAGCCTGGTCTACAGAGCTAGCTCCACTTTAGCAAGAACTACAAAGTTACAAAGTGTATCCTCTCTCTCTCTCTCTCTCTCTCTCTCTCTCTCTCTCTCTCTCTCTCTCTCTCTCTCTCTCTCTCTCTCTCTCGGGAGGAAGCTTGGGAACATGCAGTGCCCACAAAGACCAGTAGAGGGTGCTGATTCTCCAGGACCTAGGGTGACAGACAATTGTGAGTTACCATGTAGAAACTAAACTCTGTCCTCTAGAAGAACAGAGAGCTCTAACTTCTGAACCACCTGTCCAGCCCTAAATCTATATTTTCCATGCCCTATCTTGCCATTCCTTCCTCCAACTCCCTGAAGTCTGGTATCCAACTATACAGACTGCCATACAAGTTCTGAACTACTTCCTCCAATCCAGATCACACAACTTTACCTATCTATTTCTAGGTAACAGCAACCACAAGACCACTAGTCATTGTCTAAATCAGAGGTGTTATATTGCACTTAGCCAAGTATCTGTTTGTACAGAGGTACACATAACCCACTCATAGCATCATCACAGGCCCCCAGACCACCATTCAGACTTCAAAAGCACACACCCTCATCATAACCTGCCCATCCCCTGGAATCTGGAGGCTGGAAGCTGACGTGTGGAATTGTCTCTCTAGAAAGGAACAGTAGCAAGTCAAAACATGGGCCTGGCTCTATAAGAATTTGTATTAAGAGAAACCCAGGCTCTTCTTTCCAGATTAGTATCTTTCCAGATACTAATACCAGGTCCTTCCCCCCACAGTCTTTGAATGAGAACACCTCCAAGAGCTCATATGTTTGAAGACCTGGTCTCCAGTTGACTGGACTGTTTGGGAAGGATTGGAAGGTGTTTCAAAAGACACATGCCATTCACATCTGATTCCTGCTTGCAGATCAAGATGTGCGCTGTCAGCCGTTCCTGCCACCATCCATGCCTTTACTCCCCACCCCCATGGACTCCGACCCTCTGAAACCATAAGCCCAATTAAACACTTCCTTTGATAAGCTACCTTGGCTGTGATGTGTCGTCACAGCAATAGAAATGTAGCTAAGACACCCACACCACAAAGTTCTGCAGCTACCATCACGGGGTCCTCTAGCTAATTCAACCTGATGGGTGCTGGTATCCAATCCCAGAGAATGAGGGCTCACTGATCATGGAGTTTTCGCTTCAGACACCAAATACAAGCATGGATTGTAATTTGTGTAGCCAGCTATGCCTAAAGGTTGCTACAATCCCCTCTGTGGATTTATCTGTTTGCTAGAGTAGATCAAAGAACAAAGAGAAACACATTGCCTATACCTATTATAGGGGATATTTAAAAGAACTTAGATGAAAAATCTGCCAGGTGAGGAAAAGCAGCAGAGCTACGTGGCTTCTGTGCTCTCTGGGCATGACACTCTTTATGGTCCTCTGTGCGTTCCGCTGTCTGGAAGCTCGTTGCCATTCCAATCCTTTGAGCATTTGTTTGGGGAGAAGGTACCCTGGCTCGTTTTATGTCACCTTGAGACAAGCTGGAGTCATCTGAAAGGAGAAAACTTCAATTGAGAAAATGCCTTCATAAGAATGGGCTACAGGGCATTTTCCTAATTATTGATGTGGAAGGTCCCAGCCTACTGTGGGTGGGGCCATCCCTGGCCTGGCGGTTCTGGGTTGTCTAAGAAAACAGAATGAGCAAGCCATGGGGAGCAAGCCAGTAAGCAGCATCCCTCCACTCCATGGCCTCTGCATCAGCTCCTGCCTCCAGGTTCCTGCCCTATTTGAGTTCCTGTCCTGACTCCCTTTGATGATGAACAGTGATGTGCAAGTGAAAGCCAGATACACTGTTTCCTCCCCCGACTTGCTTTGGTCATGGTGCTTCATCACGGGATTAGTATCCCTAAGACAGAGGGTTAGACTTTATTAAAGCATAATTGCATGTGTGTCTGTGTGTATGTGCATACCCATGTGTACAGGTGGCTCCAGAGGCCAGAAGGCAGCACTGGATCCCCATGAAGACAGAGTTACAGGTTGTTATGAGGCATGCAGTCTAAGTGCTGGGAGCTGAGCTCTGCTCCTCTGCAAGAATACAGGTTGTTCACTTCTGAGCCATCTCTCCAGCCCGAGTTCATTGTTGGCTTTTAAAATGACTTTACATTTATTTATTATTTCTTTGTGCACATACTGTGGCTGTTTCTCACTGAACCATTCCATCGGTCCCCTTTCAGCTGCTACAGCAGCTTTGGTACAAGGGTGTAGTTGTTTGTTGGCTAGCACTGGCCTTCTCAAGCTTTGGCTCTTCTTTCTGCATAGGCTAAAAGCTGGGGCATAGAAGGTCTACTGGCCAGGGCACCTAAGTTGAAAACTGTTTCTCTGTTTTCCTCTACCTTAAACAAAATAGCTTCTTTCCTTGAATTAATATTAAAATGTGGATAAGCCAAAATTGTGGAGATGAGAATAAAAAATTAAGAGTAATGACCAGAATAAAACAAGAGCTAGACAAAGGGGCTCAGTTTTCTTTTAGTGTGACAGTATGACAGCAACACCACAGTAGGTATTACATCCTGGAACATATATACTTAGTTTGGGGTGTGTGTGTGTGTGTGTGTGTGTGTGTGTGTGTGTATGCACACGAATGCAGGTGCCCCTGGAGGACAGAAGAGGGCGCTAGATCATCCTCTCATTTTATCCTTTTACCTTTTCTTCTACTTTATAACTTATCTTGATAATCACTGATTGCCTAGTTAAAAATTGCAGAGCTAAGAGCTCCTTTTTTGTAATTTTCTTTCTTTCTTACCGATAAGGTGATTTCTGATAAGATGAAAGATATTCATTGAATCATAATCCACAATGGTTACTTTTAAAATATAAGCATGACTCAAATCAAGCAGTGTCAAGTTGTTAATTTCCGTCTCTTCTGCCCACATGTGATCTAATTAAATAGTCTGAGGCATGACTCGTACTAGAGAAAATACAAAATGCAAATAATTGCTGACATCGTGGGCAGTCTAAAATAACTACATCAGGAAGCTTGCATATCAAATTACTTCCGGACTCATGAGAGATCATCATATCTGAGAGGACTCTGGGATCACACAGATCTAATTGCTGTAGTTATATTTGAATGAAATTGCAAAGAGAAAAAAAGAACTATTTCTTTTGTTTGATGCTTGGAAATCCTTTGATGTGAAATTTGGGGATATATTTTAAAAGCTCTAAAAAAAGACACACTTTTTTTCTTCACACAGCAGATCCAAAACAATGAACGACTTCCCCATCATGCATCTGGCACTTTTTTGATGGGAAGGATGCAGAACAAGGTAGAGAAGGTTCCTAAACACCTTATTTTTACAGTAATGGAGTGATTAAATTTTTATTCTTTTTTGTATGTATGTGTCAAGGCTGGAAAATGACATCAGGCATCTTCTACAGTTACCTCTCCATCTCATCACAGTTTTAAATGTTCTATGTTCAGTGCTTGAGTGTTTTGACTGTGTGTGCACATCTGCAACCCCTGCACTCCTATGGCAAGATGGGAAACAGAAACAGGAGAACCCCAGAAGCTCAGGGGCCAGCGTAGTCTGGCACACACAGCAACAAACAGGAGATGCTGTCTCAAACAAGCTGGAAGATGAAGACAAACACTCAAGTTGTCTGTGGCCTACATGTGCCCAGACTTACACACACAACCACACACACTGCCCCCCGACACACACACCAAATTTACCAGAAACTGAATAGAATAAATTAACAAAGTATGTTCTACCACAGCTGGGGAAACCGATGTCAGATGTGCTAACTCAAGATATGCTCAGAATCCATAGTTTTGGAGGCTTTAGCCCAATCTTCTCTGAGCATTGGTCCAGGCTAATAGTAGCCATCAAATTCCTGGAAACTTTGGCTTGTAGTCATAGCACAATAGTCTGACTCCATCTCCACACACTGCCTTCCCCCTGGGTTTTCCCCTATGTATCCCCTCCTCCTAATAAAGATGTATCAGTCAGTAGACTTAGGGCTGACTCTAATCAGGTAGGATCTATTCTAATTACATTTGCAAAAGCTCCATTTCTAAATAGGGCTGCAAGATGGTGTTCCAAGTTCTGGGGTTATAATGTGCAATTCACTAGAGGGAAACACTGATAATGATGATAGGTCATAGATAGAAGGAGATCGATAGATGATAGACATACACAGACAGATGGGTTTTGCCTAGAGCAAAGCGATCTTTCATGGCTCCTCCTTATACAACCCAAAAGGCTAAGATGGCAGGCACTCACAGTCATGAAAAATGAACCTAGGACAGAGGCTCTGCGTTTGTTCTTTCATACTAAGAAGGTTGACGATGTGGGCCCTCACTGGCAGACAGACATCTGTGGAGCTATACAAAGCAGAAAAGGCTTTTTATTAAGAATTTAGGAAGTGTTCCCAAGAGGAAAAGCCATCAGACTTCCTTCTCTAGGGTTCCCTTGAGGCCACAGCAGAAAGCGGGCACAGGCTGGGGTCATCTCTATTGAGATCAGCTAACTCTCTAGGCTGCCATGAGCCAATCCAATGGAGGAGTCACACACTCTGTGTATGTCCCTTGGCCCAACCAGGTAGGTGGGCATGTGTTACCCACCCAGGTGGGAGCAGCTGCAGCCCCCCCTCTGTCCATCTGTGCTTTGTGAGCTCCTGATCTTGACTGCTGGCTAGCCTCTCCGTGTCAGCCGGGGCTGGCCTTACCCGCTAAGCCTTACAGGTGTTTTTCTGGCTGTTAATTATGCCGAGTACCCTCTGTTCTCAGATTCACATGACTGATCAGCGTGTAGCTTTTCCCTTGGTAGAGAAATCACTTATGCCAGCCTCCAAGATGTAGCTGCATTCTTTCTCGGTTACCTCAAGTTTAGTTCCCTGTCTGTGGAGTGTTCTTGTTGTAGCTACTTGTTAGGAGACTTTCCTGTGTGTAATTTACTCTCTTAGCAATTATATGCCTCAGAAGCAAGGATACACGGAAGGACAGCGGTACCTTCCACATAGTAATCAAGGGCTTTGGAGAGAGAGGAGCCTGCCTAGGGTCACTGGCTCACCGTTTTTTCTTCATCTTATCTCTTTGGCTTAGTCATCTTAGGTCCAGCTACAGGTCCTCTTATTCATCTTCCCTAGTGCCGCAAACTTTGCATTTTAACCTTTAACCCTTTTTTTTTAGCACCACCCTTAAAGACATAAGTTAACATGAGGGTTGCAGCATGGGCTCCTAGCCACCTCCTTATTTCTCGTAGAAGATGAGGATATTAGTGCCCACAGGAGGGTGATATGGGATACACAGGAAGCCAAGGGGGAAGGCTGCAGAAGAAACCAATCCTGCTGACACCTGCACTATAGACTCCCAGCCTCTAGCATTGTGGGAAAATAAATTATTGATTAAGCCACTCAGACTGTGGCCCTTTATTATGGCAGCTGTGGTGATGGAACAAGATACAGAAATACATTTCCTAAGAGGAGTGTAGACTGGAGCTGAGAGGGGGAGACTCACAGACTGCCTTATCTATCGTCATGGTATTCCACACAGAGCTCTGAGGGTAAGGACTGGCACGAGAAGGAGGCATTTATTCTCTCCCTGAAAGCCTTTTTATTGTTTTTAGAATTGTTTTAAATTTTTATTCCTGCGCATGTGTGCATCTGTGTGTGAGTATGTGTGCCTGTGTGTGTGTATGTTTGTGAGTGTATGTGCAAGTGTGTGTGTGTGTGCATGTGTGAGTATGTGTGCATGTGTGAATGCATGTGTGTGTGTACAGGTGTGAATGTGTGTGTAGGTGTGAGTGTGTGTGCAGGTGTGAGTGTGTGTGCAGGTGTGAGTGTTTGTGCAGGTGTGAGTGTGTGCATGTGTGAGTGCATATGCAGGTATGAGTATGATACAGGTGGAAACCATAAGAGGATGTCAGGGTTCTTGGACCAGGAGTTACAGCTGATTGTGAGCCACCCATGTGGGTGCCAATAACCAAACCCCAATCCTCAGTAGGAGGACCAGAAAACATTTGTAACAAGTGAGCCATCTCCCAAGCCCTGTAAGCCCCTTCTTTTACTGCTAAAAGAAAATTCAGCAACTTCCAAAACATTCTTTCGTGTTATAGCTGCAATTGTGATTAAGTTTGGGGAAGAGTTGCATATTTGGCACGTTCTAGCAGCGCTGGCTGTTAAGTTCCTGGTGTTGCACGAATGGCCTGGAACATATCTCTTCCTTTAAAATGTCATTATAATAAAAAATGTGCATCGTTCAGAAGTTTCAACAGTTTACATGCCACCAAGATTTAATGGTAGTTAATACTTTGGTGTATCTTAACTCTTTGTGTTTTTAAGAGGAAATAGCATTTGTCTCGTTCCTTATTTCCCATGCCTTCTCTGTCCCTGCAGAGAAACCGTTACTGCTGCATAAAGCTTTTAGGTTTGTGCTCTCTTGCCCTATGTGTATGATTCTCTCTTCTTTATGAGGGAACAAGCAGTGCATGTGTGAGCATCTGCATGTGCATGTGTGCATGTGTGTGTGCGTGAGCGGTTTCCCCTCAGTGGCCGTACTATATCTTGCTATGAGTGTAGGACTTGCGTAGATTTGACGAGGCTTATTCGGCTGTGAATGGATCATGGTTTACTCAGTAGTCTCCCTGTTGATAAGAAATGAGGTTGTCTTGCTTTCTCAGCTGTGACAAACAGCTGTGGTAATGACCGTTTCTGCATTTGTCACTCCCTGTGCGCACAATGTGTGCACACAGTGGTCTCTTGGTTGCTTTCCTGGACTCGCTTCAGAAACCCTCCCTCCAGCTGCATCTGAGACCTTGACCTTTACTGCTCCAAGTCTCCCCCAGAGACACCGTCAACCCTATGCTGAACCTACTGATATGGGCTAAATAGAGACAGTGACATCTACTTTTTTGTGACTTCAGCTCAAATTTGAATTCAGATCTCCAGATGCTGGGAGGCATGCATCATTTAACACAAAACTATATCAAAAGGTTGGTACTAGTCCCCGGGTAAACCAGTTGATCATACGAGAAGGAGAAGGCCACCTATTCATCCCGTTAATCATTCCATTGCTCAGGGGAAAATTTTTGTTTTGTACGTCTGTCAGCTGCTCTCAGGAGGAGTCATGAATTCTGGATCCACGAGCAAAGACAAACAGGGCAAGGAAAGAAACTAAGCTATAAGAACTTCAGAATTTCCCACCGAGTTCTACATGCTGTCTCCCGTTAAACAAGTGTCAGGTTACCAGTAATGTTTTTAGACTATATTGTAGTGTGCGTGTAACATTTCAGTGTTTTTATCTTTGTGCTCGTGTGTGTGTGTGTGTGTGTGTGTGTGTGTGTACGCAAGTATTTGTGCGTGTGTGTGTGTGCATATATGTGTGTACAAGCTAGCAGTAGGCCTTAGGTGTCATGCTTTAGGTGTCACCCACCTTGATTCTTGGGACAGGCTCTTCACTGGGACTTGGAGCTTACCTAATAGATTAGGCTGGCTCCCCAGTAAATCCTGGGGAAACTTGCCATCCCTGTCTCCCCACTGTTGGTATTACTAGTGTGTGCCATCATGCCTGGATGCAGGTCCTCCAACTTACAGACTAAGCTGCCTCCAGTCCAGGGCTCTCACTCTTGAAGGACAAGTGGGCCCATCACAGTCACACAGTGATGTGATCAGGCACCTGTGCACATCAGTCACTTATTAGAATAACATCTGACTATGATTATATCACTTATCACGTGACAGCTAGAGATGCTCACTTCATAGGTTACTTTATTGAATATTCAAAACATCTAATACAAGACCAATTGCTGTCTCCAGTTCAGAGAGGAAGATATTGATATCCAGAAAGGTTCAGTAGTTCATTCATACACACATAGGAAAACTGGGCTGGAATCCTGGTCTATCTGACTCAGGACTACTTGCCCAACATGACTTTCCTAGGGATGGTACCTCCCACAGTGGATCAGGGTCTCCCACATCAACTACCATCAAGACAATCCCCCTACAGACACACTCATCTGATACTGGTATCAGCTTCCCTTCTGAGGTAGCTCCGGTCAAGTTGACGGTTAAAGCTAATTAAATCATCTGTCCACTCATCAACTGGCTATTTCTGGCAAACACATCCTAATACCAGTCCTTAAAGTCCTCCTGATTTTATCTATGGGAAAGTTCACACGCTCCCAGGGAAACAAGCCAGAAAATGATCTTGACAGGGAACGCTTGTCTAGCTTCTGATTCTTAATTTAACAAGAACAATGCAGAAGGTGAGGTCAGGGCCAGAAAATATCGCCACAGTGTGCTGAGGTAGAGGTTGACATATTCTCCACAAGCAGGAGTTGGAAAACAAGTTGTGATTTTCTGGGCTCTTGATCATCTTCCTGGTGCCAGGAAACTGTACGTGTTTTTTTAAGCACCATAAAGTGTCTCCCTCTCCCCCTTGGCACATGGGAAATGTCATCACACAAATGATCTAACTACACACAATGACACCACAGAGACTGGGATTTATATTCACGAGGAATGCACAGACACGTAACTCATGAGCAATGCTGACAGAATGAGTAATCAGAGGGTCTCAGCGGACCGTAGATCAGGCCTGAATCTCCCATATATTTAGTGCATTGTGGAGTTATACAACTTTCCGTCATAGGAATTGTCATTGGGTAGATTGCATCCTGGGCTTGTAACTACTGGACTATGGGGGCCTCGTTTTATGGACAGGCAAGTAATCTGTACTTTATTATTAATAAACACAGTTCCGGCCATAGTTCTGTGGTGACCTGGGTGTTTATAGCCTGATGGATGTGACTTATGGAGCATTCTAGATTTCAGGAGGACATTTTCCAACCTCGGGAGAATATGGTCCAGTGGACACGCCCTGTGTGAATACAACCTCCAGCCTCTTGCATGGAGTTTATTAAGATGCCATCAAGACAGTCACTGCCCCTCCAGACTCAGTGCTGCCCTAGCATTTGGAAGGAAGATAAACAGTCGAGTAACTTATACTGGTGTCACTCAGAAGCCAGGGCCTTACATCTCACCTCTAAGTGCAGAGCCATTGAATGAACTAGCAAAAGGCACAGACAGACAAACTGCTTTATCAATAAACCATTAAGCCGCTTTCTCGAATTTAAAACTTCACTGGCAGCTTTGACGGCATATCTTTTACCTGTTCCTATTCATTCCGGTTCTTCTGTGTATTCTGTCCTCTGCTCCTGGGGACTTAATGGCACACCCTCAATAATAATTTAATATGTAGCTTTAATTTTAATTAAAAATCAGTGAAAATATTAAAAAAAAAACTCCCAACAAGTGCACACAGGAGATGGCTGCTCCTTGTGTTTAATTATCCAACCATTAGGCAGTAAAGGAGAATCACTCTCTGCCTGTGCAGTGCAATTAGGAAGAAGTGTCTGCGATCGGACGAGGGAGCTGGACAATTCCAAATTAGATTTTTGAAAAGAAGCTGGGGAGGCAGCTCTAAATTAGTTTTTCGAGAAGAAAATTGACAGTTAATATGTATGCTAATTGATGTCATACGTTTCCTAGGTATGTTCTTTGGTTGCTTGTGAAAATGTCCAAAGGATGCTTCTTGCATGTCCCTTTTAACACGAGTGAGGGTGGAACCGGGTGGGCTGGGGGCTCTGTTTCTATCTCCTTTGGAATTTTAGAGTATGTCCTCCCCCTCCCCCTCCCCCTCCCCCCTCCCTCCCTCCCTCCTTTTCTCCCTCCCTAAGGAGAGCTGTTCAGCCCCAGGAATTAATAGCCAGTGTGGGGGCAACCTGGTCTACAAATGAAAATATTCCAGGGCTCATGGTCAGTTTAACAGTTTGTGGTATCACTGGTTGCCATTCTCACAACTGAGCAACTTAAGTGCTGTGATTTCCCCCTCTGCAGACAGAGATGAGCATTCGCTGAAGCTGCACATTGTCAATGCGCCTTTACATACGTAGGGAATGAAAAAAAAAATCCTGGCTTGGGTATATAATGCTGCAAGGCCTTCAACTGCTCTGTGCTCCCTAGTGTGCCCCTCTGTGACAACAAGATGGGAACGGTCTCTAAAGCCTGTGACATACTCTGTTGACACCTACCTCTTCTTATCAAGCGTTGAAAAGGATGTCATCAAGGATGTCATCTATGGAAGAGAGAGGTTACTGACGTGTAAAAAGTTACTTCAGTCTCTGTCCCTGACTCTTTAGCCTGCTTTGGGGACATTTTCCCTCTAGCTGGGTAGCCTCATGGGGATGTGCCTGGTCTCACTGTAATTTGATATGCCATGTTTGGTTGACATCCCAGAGCAGTCTGCCCTTTCCTGAAGGGAAGGAAAGAAGAGTGGATCAGGGTGAGAAGGGGTGTTGGAGGCGGAGCAGGGGGTGTGGACGGACTGGGAGGAGAGGAGGGAGGGGAAATGATCAGCCTGATGTAATATATTTGAGAATTTTTTTTAAAAAGTTAGTTCACTCTTAATATTTTCTGCACTTGTATGTATGTGGGAGTAAGTATGCAAGTGTGCCTGTGTAAACGGCTGAGCTTACACCAAGAGTCTTCAAGTGCTCATTACCTTATTCATTGACCCAGGGGCTCTCAACGGAGCCCTGAGCTCATGGATATAGCTAGCCTAGCCGAGGACCCTCAGTGGAACTCTGAGCTCGTGGATATAGCTAGCCTAGCTATCCAGCCAGCTCTGACTCTGCCTTCACCCCGAAGGATGGAATTACTGTCGTGTTCCATGCCCACTTGACATTTGAGTGATTTCCGAGGAAGAAAACCCTGGCCCTCGCCTTTATACAACAAGCACTTTATCCACTGAGCCATCTTCGCAGCCTACGCATTCAGAAGGAATATAAATATCCACTTGACACCTACTCTTACCCACTCCAAGCACCCGCGAAAGAGATGCGTGTCATCAGCTAGACATCCTGAATGCTCTGCCGTTTCCCGTGGAGCTGTTTTTCTGACATATGCATCACAGAATCTTATTCCAAAATGTGATCTTTCTGGGCTTAAAATATTTTATTGATTTATCTACTCCTAAGCAACAAAAGGCGTACAGGAAAGCTGTCAAGTTTTAGCTTAAATATCTGTGACCATACCCCCTCAATATTAAAACAGTTCACCCAATTGTTTAGAATAACTACAACTGTTACTGTCTATCTGTGAGCAGACAATCAATGTGCTTCATTAGCATTCTCCTTTCTGCCCCCTTGCCTCCTGACTTCCTTGGCCCATGACCTAAGTTCTGGCCTGAAAATACACTCCTGTGACCACACCAGTCTCTTCTCATCAGATTGAGCATTTAAGTCTATCTGAACTCCTTAGGAAAATATAAGAGGCATTCAGGAGAGGAACCTGTCTCCTCTTCTTATTCCTGTATCCCAAGAGTGGTGTGAGCCACGGAAATATTAGCACCTATTTGTAGAATGCTCAAAAGAATGGATGTGAACATCAAATGAGAGGAAACTTGGGCTGATTGATTCAAAATCACAATTAGTGTGAAGCAAAGCTTTGTTTTATTGTATGAATATTGAATTGTATTTTACAGCCTTATTTTATTGTATGTATATGTGATCCCTGAGTGTTTCTATCTATGCAAAAATGCATATGGATGTCTGTGGAGGTCAGAAGAGGGTGTTAGACCCCCTGGAGGTAGTTACAGGTAGCCATGAGCTGGGATCCAAACACCATTCATCTAGAAGAACAGCCAGTGCTCTTAACCGCTGAGCCATCTCTCCAGCCCATTTCAAAGCTTAATTACTCTAATACAAGGTAAACTCAAGGATGTATTGTGGCAGCAAATGGGAAGATTTACGGTACGTGAATAATCACATATTTTGATAGCGTTCCTACCTACCAGCTGTGTGTACAGGATGTGCAAAAATTCCTTTCATAGATAGTTTAACAGATCATAGAAAATGCCTCACAGACTGTGTTTCAAATGTTAAGTGGAAGCATGCTTTTTAAAGATAGTTCAGTAGTAAACAACATAACCAAAAATTTAAGAACAGCAGTAATCTACCCTCTTCCCTGGAAAACAAAATCGCTCTCCTGATGCTCACCAACTGGAACACCGAGTTCACATTGAGAATGCACACAGACCGCACATTGACAGTGCACACGGACTGTACATTGACAGTGCACACAGACCGCACATTGACAGTGCACACAGACTGTACATTGACAGTGCACACAGACTGTACATTGACAGTGTACACGGACTGCACATTGACAGTGCACACAGACTGCACATTGACAGTGCACACGGACTGCACGCTGACAGTGCACATAGACTGTACATTGTCAGTGCACACAGACTGTACATTGACAGTGCACACGGACTGCACGTTGACAGTGCACACGGACTGCACAGTGACCGTGCACACGGACTGCACAGTGACAGTGCACATGGACTGCACAGTGACAGTGCACATGGACTGCAAGTTGACAGTGTGTTCTAGACCAATGTTCTGCTGTGGTTTGTTTTATCCCCCATGCTAGAGTTCCCAGCCAACGTGTCTCTGTGGACAGGAAGCTTTTGCTTCTAATTAGCCCATGGGTTCTGTGGTGACTCCCAGTCAGTAAAAAAAAAAAAAAAAAAAAATCTCAGGATAAGTAACTTGGTCAGAGACAACTAAGCAGTGTGTTTGCCCTTGTTTGCTTGGTTTATCCCTTACTAAGTTAATGGTCATCAAAACTGTGATGTCTGCAAACCGACTTCACAAGACACA
This sequence comes from Mus musculus, assembly GCF_000001635.26. Lineage (NCBI taxonomy): Eukaryota > Metazoa > Chordata > Mammalia > Rodentia > Muridae > Mus > Mus musculus. Next base: position 170,584,390 of record NC_000068.7, on the reverse strand, counting down.
GGCAGGTCACTAGGCAGCCTTCAAGAAAATCTGTAATAATGCTCACTTCCGGGCTCTCAGAAGTCGTCTTTGGAGAGGTCCCTGCCTCCCCGGGTGCCCTTGGTTTGAGCTACTGGCCCTGCTGCTTCAGGCAAAGCCATCCAGTGGGGAGCTGCAGACCCAGCTACCTTGGCTTTACCACCTCTGTGCCAACTGTACTCACATTCTCAGCCTCTACCTCCCCTGGGATGGAGCTGAGGCATCGCCCACACACCAGCCACAGCAGGCCCAAAGACGGAGGGACTACAGCAGAGCCGGAAGCAGGTAATATCTGTTGGGGCAGGGCTGGCGCCATGGTGAACTGTGCCTGGCTCGCTGGTTTCATTTCTATCCAGTGGGCAAGCGCTGCTTGGGAACCAAGTGCCTTGGGCCTTGGGCATGGCTGGGAAGCGTGGTGAGGAGCAAGCCACGGTCATGCTTTCAGGACTGACTTTTATATGATCAGCATCTGGGCAAACCTTTAAATCCCCATTGTTAGGACAGCCCAAAACAGGGTGTGAACCCCAGCAGGAGGGAAAACAAAAAAACAAAAAAACAAACAAAAAAAAAACCAGATTAAGCCAGGGTGTGGCTTTTGAAGCCAGGGACACTGTGGCCAGTAGCTTTCTCTCTCAAATCATGCTTTCTGGGCAAACATGAACCATAGTGTCCTGAACAGCCTGTAGAAAGTCTTTCACCCACATTGAGGAAGTGAGGCTGTCTACCAGCACCCAGCACCCAACACCACAGGAGCGAAGCTTCTGTCACGGAGTCATCAGGAAGTAGGGTCCCGGGTGATATCTATAGTGAACTCAGGAGAGACCTCAGCCAGAAGGACCAGTCTGGCTGCTTCTAAATCCCTGAGTCAAGACTCCCTGAGAGGGGGCTAGGGCGACAAATCAGCAGTTAAAGCGCACTCGGACGGACAGACGGATGGACGCTGCCCTTCCAGAGGACCCAGGCACTCACACGGGGACTCACAACCATCTGTAACTCCAGTCCCAAGGGATCTGATGTCCTCTCATGACCTCTGTGGGCTCAGACACATATATGGTACACATATTGCACATGTGCTGGCAAAACATTCATACACATACGTTTTAAAATAAAATTAAAAAAAAAAACCCTAGGAGATAATGTTTCTTGTTGTTCCGTCAGGATGTTGGGGTATTTTAATGTCACAGGGACATTGTCTTAGTCGCTGGACTATTGCTGTGAGGACACACCGTGACCACAGCAACCCTCTCAAGAGAAAACATTCGCGTGGGACTTGCTTACACTTTCAGAGTTAGTCCACTGTCTTCATGGTAGGAAGCATGGTGGCACTCAGGCAGGCATGGGGCTGGGGCCGTAGCTGAAAACTTCTATCTGATCCTCATGTTGGAGGCAGAGAGAGAGAGAGAGAGAGAGAGCAAGCCTGTGATTGGGCCTGGTGTGGGCTTTTGAAACCTCAAAGCTCACCCCTACTGACACACCTTCTCCAACAAGACCACCTCCTAACCCTTTCCCAAATAGCTTAACTGGTGACATTCAAACCTAAGAGGCAATGGGAGCCATCCTTATTCAAACCACCAGACATGTGTTAAGCATCTTAAATCATCCCACACACACGTGTGTGAGCACACACACACACACACACACACACACACACACACACACAGTTCCCTAGGGTATGTGGACCAAATTCTAATCTATAATGACAAAACAGTTGAGTCTCCCAAATGGAATAACTTCAGTCCTAACCATTTCATTTCAAAGCGAGAGAGGTGGCTCAGTAGGTAAAGTGCTTGCTTTGCAAGCATGAGGGCCTGAGTTCAATCCCCAGGACCCAAATAAAAATAAAAAAGTGGGACGGCCCAGTGGTGTGTGTCGCTGAGAGGCCAAGACAGGCAGATCCCTGGGGAACACTGCAGGGCAGAATAGCCTAGTTGGTGAATTCCAGGTTCAATGGAAAACTCTAACTCAAAAAAAAAAAACAAGCAAAAATTACCATGGAGAGCAGCTCCTAAGGAATGGCACTGTAGTTGTTCTCTGAACCTACACACATGCACACACACTACATACCACACACATGTTCGTGTACACACACATACACATTACAAGTTCTCTAACACACACACACACACATGCACACACACTACATACCACACACACATGTTCATGTACACACATACACATTACAAGTTCTCTGAACCTACACAAATGCACACACACTACATACCACACACACATGTTCATGTACACACATACACATTACAAGTTCTCTAACACACACACACACATGCACACACACTACATACCACACACACATGTTCATGTACACACATACACATTACAAGTTCTCTAACACACACACACACATGCACACACACTACATACCACACACACATGTTCATGTACACACATACACATTACAAGTTCTCTGAACCTACACACATGCACACACACTACATACCACACACACACATGTTCATGTACACACATACACATTACAAGTTCTCTAACACACACACACACATGCACACACACTACATACCACACACACACATGTTCATGTACACACATACACATTACAAGTTCTCTGAACCTACACACATGCACACACACTACATACCACACACACATGTTCATGTACACACACATACACATTACAAGTTCTCTAACCTACACACACACACACACATGCACACACACTACATACCACACACAGACACACACATGTTCATGTACACACACATTCACACACACACATGTACATACACACATGCACACACACTACATACCACACACATACACACACACACATGTTCATGTACACACACATACACATTACAAGTTCTCTAACCTACACACACACACACACACGCACACACACTACATACCACACACAGACACACACATGTTCGTGTACACACACATTCACACACACACATGTACACACACACATGCACACACATAGAACCAAAGAATGTTGTTTATGAAATATTTCAAGACAGTAACACCAGAAGCTACAGAATAAATTGGTCCTGAAAAGTCGGGCTTGCTTTGGTTGGTGTCTTAATTCCCAGGTATGACTTGAAATAAATGCATTCTCTTGACCTATTTATTTAATCATCTGTAAAAACACACAGGCTAAAAGTCAATATTTCAGAAAAACCCATGTAACCGTTTGCAGTTCACACACAGGGATTAGCTCTGTCTAGGTAACGCTGACCTTCAGAGCAGGGTCTGTTGCTGGAAAGGAGTGATCTGCTTCACCGTGATACTGTTTTGAATTCTTCAGGTTGCAAGGCACTAGCATTACAGGGTGAGTGGGAGGCAGGCTGTGTTCACCACCTGCTTGCGTTTTCCTCCTGTGCACTACGAACAGTGGATAAACGCTAATTGCCATTGTGGGTCTGTACTGAGCGGACGGGGCTGCTCTTGGAGAGCAGTAAAGTCCAACAGGACTGGAAATTAATTGGTTAATTAAAGCCCCTGGCATTGGACTTCTTTACCTTTCTGTCCAAGCAAAGGCTTAAAAGATAACCAAAGCAGTTCTGCCACGCTATCATCCCTATAGGAAAATCCAGGAACAAATGGCGCCCATAAAGCTGACTTCGGTTAACATAAGCATTGGGGTCACCTCAGATTCAGCTATCATTATGGCGTTAGGAATGTCTGCAAGCAGGAAAGAGATGATAATTCAGAGAAGCCAGATCTAAATGTTCAACTTTGCCAGGAAAGTCATTTTTTAAACATTAGATCTGATTGCAGCTCTGAGCGCCCAGGGTGTTTCTGAGGTGTTTCTGCTTGCAGCCTGCCTCTGCCGTACTTTCTTCTTTGTTTAGGCTTGCATTTTAAAGTCACTATTCCCTATTCTCCTTGAAATTTTCAACAAGTTAAGTGCTTCTTTTAAAACTCATGATGGGGTTGGAGAGATGGCTTAGCGGTTGAGAGGGCTCTAACCCTGAATTCGGCTCCCAGCACCCAAGCTGGGAAGCCAACAATCACCTGTGTTCCGGCTCTGACACTCCCTTCTGGCCTCCACAGGCATAAGCATGCACACAAATACAAACATGCATGCACATACACACACATAAAATAAAAATTTTGACCTTATTATTGTTTAAGCAGCTTCTCCTCTACCAAGAAAAGTGGCTACTCCGAGAAAGTTTTTTGGCAAACAGCTTTATTTCTCCCTCTCGTATAATGCCATGCATGTGTGTGTGCGCACATGTGCACAGGCGTGTATGTATGTACACATGTGTGCATGTGCACTCTCATGCATGTATGTCTGAGCATGTGAAAGGTAGAGATCAGCCACGGATGTCATTTTTAAAGAAATATTGGCCTCCCATTTGAAACAGGGTCTCTCACTGGCCAGGGAACCCCAGAAGTCCACCTGTGTCTGGCTCCCTAGTGCTGGGATTACAAACTCATGCCACCATGCTGGCTTTTCTCTGAGGGTATGGGGATTGAACTCGGGTCCTCATATTTACACAGGCAAGCCTTTTACCAAGGGACCCATCTCCCCAGCCACATGTTTTCTTTTCCTCCAGGCTACATGAGTAGAACAGCACTTTCCCTTTGTGGTACGTCGGCTTGTCTGCATGAACTCCCGCCAACAGCGCTCGGAAGCGGGAATACACAGGATTGCTGGGCCCACGCCAAAGCTTTTCTCCACTTCTTCCCTTCAGCTCCTGCAGATGCGCCAGACCCTTGGAGACTATGTATCACACACAGTTTTGAAGCAAGACACAAGGATTCTTCATCCCTAAATCCAGGACGTGGCAAGGAGCTCTTGGGCCTGTGGATACTGACCAATTCTGCATCCAGTAGAAAATTCATTTCAGCACTCGAGAAACCATATAGATCATCTGTTCTTTTGAAGGTCTTTTGAGCCAATGGTAGCAGCCTATTGATTTCCTGGATAATAAATAATTGAAGTAAAATCACTGACCCATCTGCCACTTATATCTGTGTGGGAGTTGAGATTTCGCCTCTCCAAAGCATCCCCAGGTAACGGCATTATTGCTATCTTAGGAAGAAGCACAAGCCATCAAACATCCAGCCGCTCCACTGCCCCTTTTCAGCCTCTGCTTCCTGAAGTTAACTTTTAAGATTTATGTGTAAGTATGTGTGTATACATGGGTCTGGTATGGGTACATGCATGCTGGTGCCTGCAGAGACCAGAAGGGGACATCTGGTCCCCAGGAACTAGAGTTACAGGTGGTTGTGCACTTCCTGAGAGTGCTTGGAATAAATATCAGGTCCTCAGAAAGAGCACCAAGTGCCCTTGCCTGCTAAGCCATCTCTCCAACTCCTTGGAGCTACTTTAAGAATCAACAGCAACATAAAGCCCATCCCATAGCCTGATATAACACTAGCTCCCCGAAATAATCTTGAAGCTGCTCTTTGCTGACATCTGAAGGAGAGAATTGATCTGCCGTGACTTTGCCACAACACTCCCTAATGCAGGATGCTTCAGGTTAAGGCCCCATTGATCCTCACTGCTCTGGCCATACTGATGACACCACTCACTGCTTAAGAACTTCAGAGAGGCGTGGAGAAGGCTTCACTTGAGCCAACAGGTGGAAACTGTCAGAAGGCGATAAAGACAGAGGTGGGTCATGTGAGATGGTTTGCATCTGTGCTGGCTTTCCTTGGAGAAGAAAGACAGAGGGATTATATATGCTAAGTAGACTTCCATGCCTGGATCCCATGTGACTGCAATGCCACTTCCGGGAAGACTTCAGAGGGTGCTTAGACGTGCAGCAGATGTTGGTCCAGCCTCTAAGAACAGGATCTGCGTGTGAGTAGTTTCCAGTGTGTTTTATGCAGTCGTTGCCCAGAGTTCTGAATCTTAGTTAATTCAGAGGTTTACACAAAATAGGAGTACAGCTGCAGAGAGCCCAATCTTTATTTTAATTTGCTCTGAGACTTTCCCAAAACTTCCTGTGGGCAGTTATCTGTGGGGATGTGGTTTAACTCACCGTAACCTTCTCTTTCCTATCTCGCCCTCTGCATCCACCCCGAGGGATTAGACTGGATGAGGTTGGCGGTACCACATTTCCTAATAGGTTCAATGGTGAGAAGTGCTTCGTCTCCTGAAGACACGGAAAGAAATAATTGGAACATGAAATGGAATGAACTACAACTCATCCTTTAAGGAGGGGATTGTCTAGAATATCATGATATGTATGATCTAGCAGACACGGCACTAAGTGAAATAAGCCAGACCCAGAAAGGGGGAAACTGCATGAATTCACTTGTTTGAGATACTTAGCATGGACAAATTCACTGAGCCAAAGACATCTAGGGCTGAGAGATAGGGGAATTGCTAGTCATGGGTCATAAAACTTCTGCTAAGTACCATGAACAAAAGTCGTAGAAAGTTGCTCTACAGCATTATCCTATAGTCCACAGTCGTGTGATGTACATTTAATTTTTTTCCTTAGAGAAATTTTTCTCAAGTCAAATATTTTTACCATGATAAAATTGACCTTATAGAAACATTGGTTGCTTTTCTGTTGTGTTAAAAAAATATCACTATCAAGGCAACTTCTGGAAGGAAGTGCATCTGGGTTACTCTCAGAAGGATGAGTTCAGACATTGTGGTAAGGGAGCGTGGCTGTAGGCAGCAGGCCTGGCAGTAGGAACAGGAAACAGGAAGTAGAAAGCAGGAAGTAGAAAGCAGGAAGTTGAGAGCTCACGTCATTTGCCACCAGCAGCAGGGGGCAGTGAGGGCAAACAGGAAGCAATACAAGGCTATAAACCCTCAAAGCCCACCTCCACAGTCAGATTTCTTCCAGTGTGGCTATACCTCCCAAAGTTTCCACAATCTCCCTCAACAGCACCTCCCTGGGGACCGAGAGCTTAATAACCTGGTCTATAGGGGACACTTCTTATTCACACCCCCATACTAACTGAGCTACCAATCTTATGGTAAAAGAGATGACTCTCATAAAATATACAGTATTATTTTATATATTGGTGAAATATGTAGGTCTATTCTTACATTGAATCATCAGGTGGTGGGAAGATGGAGTCCTCAGTACCTAGTCAATGCCTTTTTCCTAGAGATTTTGCTTTTCGGTGAGTTATATCATTTCTGTCTAAAATAAAAAACTAAAAAAGACATGACCCAACAGCATATTGGGAGACAGTACTAATATGGTACTAAAGACAAGTTTTAAAAATTGCTTAATATAAGTTTAAGTCAACTGTAATATCTTAGAAAAGATCAAATAAAAGCCAGCTTCAGGGCTGGCTATATCCAGAAACATCCAGCATTAGCAGCACGCATTAAGCTCGTTTTGCCTGTCTGTGTTTGCTTCATTCTCAAGAAGCCTCTCTCCATGATCAGCTAAGAGCACAGGCACACAGGCCTATAGCCAACCCACTGACTTAAAAGGCTCGTTCTCAAACACCTAGTAGTAATGTTAGGGTGCACAGAAGTCTGAAGTGACTCCACTCAGCAAAGCAGTGGTTGGGGGCTGTGGGGGGGGGGGGGAAGGGCTGGAGACAAGGCTGTTGCTGAGTAAGTGTAAGGACCTGAGTTCACATCTCAGATCCCATTTAAAAAGCTGTGCATGGCCTTGCATGTGCTTGTAACCCCAGTGCTGGGCGGGCGCCTGGGCCAGAAAGACAGGAGGGTCAGGAAAGCTCACTGGATCAAAAACATCAAGCTTTGGGTTCAGAGAGCATCTATCTCCAGGGAATAAATTAGAGCTCGAAAGTGCCAGACATTGGGTGTCTTCCTCTGGCTGCCAGGGGGAGGAGCCACCTCCAAAGTTTTGTATCAATTTGACAGATTTCTTTTCTGTTTACTTCCCTGTAACCACACACACACACACACACACACACACACACAGGGTTCAGCCACCTCCCCACAATCCAGGCTTTGTTTCCCTTCTGATTTCTCTTTGATATTACCGAGCCGCAACTCATGATGAATGACTATCCCGTGACCTCTTGGCTTCAATTTTTTGGGGGTAGAAGAACACCACCAGTATGAACGGTTAATATACTTACGGGGTTGCCAGGAAACACACAACACAAAGGAAGCCGATGAGTTCTGACAATCCGAGAAATGAAACCATTTGGCAAGCTCCTTGGGTCTTGGCTGGGAGGCATTTGGCTGGAGCAGAAGTCCTCGGCGGCAGGATAAGTCAAGGTGATCACACTGATGCGTTTATAATGGGAAAGTTGGCGTTTCAATTCACAGAGCAGAATCTGGAAATGTACACATTGCCCCGGACAATAACCAGCTCCTGCTTCCACTCTCTGTAGAAGAAAGGAAGATGTGTCTGTATGCACACGCGCGGACCCCGTGTCTTCTCTCTACCCCACCCCACCATCCCACCCACACCTCCACTTCCCTCTGCACTGATGTTAAAATGGCAGACTGGAGAGAGAACGTGACAATCTATTCCCTGTATTCTGACCACATATCCCAGATCTTAATTAGACACGCTTCCTCGTGGCATCCTAACAAAAACCCTTGCCACATCGTGCCAGGAAACAAAGGGAGAAAGAAAGAAAGAGAAGACCAAGATGGGTGTTATTAGCAGAACGAGATGCAAGTCTCAAAGGGGTTGAGGTAGAATGCTAGGAGAAACTCAGCCCGTGCTGAGCTCTGCAGAGTGTCGGGAAGTGCAATCCCACACAGGAAAGCCCACCGGTCTTTAGAATTCACAAGTGCTATTTGCAGCAGTACTAACAGCTAGGGATGGGTGATGGAGGGAAGCTCCACAACTCTGTCTCAAGGTAGGTGATGAACAGCCCTGAGGGCATCTCCTGCAGGACACCCAGAAGGAGATGGGGTGGGTGTTAGCAATGAGAAAGAACATCTAGACCGAGTCTCAGACTTGCACAGATCCCAATCACCTAGGGAGCAAACACAGGGTTTTAACAGTAAGTCTAGGCTACCACTTAGGCTTCTGTGCCTTCCTTTTTCTAAAGACCACCTTGTATTTCTTGTGAATTTCATACCCTGTACACCATGTATTTTGGTCATATCCACTCCATACTCCCCACTTCAAGCTCCTTCCCAACGTTATTTCTTCTTCTTCACTCACTGAGTTCAATTAGTGATGTCCAGATGTTCGTGGTATACAGCCATCTACTCTAGCATGGAAACCTAGCAAGGCCACACCCCAGAAGAACTCTGACTCCCCCTATCCTAGAAGCCATCAACTGTCAACAGCTCCTCAGCCAGGGATATGATAATGACCAGCCTGACATGAGATGCCCCTCAGTGCAAGAGCTACATGAAAGTTATGGGGATAACCAACCCACCTTCTACTTAGTTGTAAGATCTGCTTCACTGGAGTGAACACTATCTGCCATTCTAAACTTGAATTAAAAACGATGGCTGGAGAGGTCATAATAGCTGGGAGGAATCCTACTATCATTAATTTGCTAAGTGGACACAGTATTAAATTGCCTTCTGTGATGGTTTATATATGCTCAGCCCAGGGAGTGGCACTATTAAAAGGTGTAGTCATGTTGGAGTAGGTGTGTCATTGTGGGTGTGGGGTATAAGACCCTCATCCTAGCTGCCTGGAAGTCAGTCTTCCACTAGCAGCCTTCAGATGAAGACGTAGAACTCTCAGCTCCTCCTGCACCATGCCTGCCTGGATGCTGCCATGCTCCCGCCTTGATGATAATGGACTGAACCTCTCAACCTGTAAGCCGGCCCCAGTTAAATGTTGTCCTTGTAAGAGTTGCCTTGGTCATGGTGTCTGTTCATAGCAGTAAAACCCTAACTAAGACACCTTCTAAATACTTTTTTCTTTATATCCATGGATTATCCCAGCCCTCAGCCCCTCACCCAAGATCTTCCTTTGCAAGGAACATCAATTAATCCAGAGCTTCACAACTTGTCACAGAGCGCAGAATAAGGTCCTGTGTGGTACTCAGCTATAAATGGGATGTGTGTATTATAGTTCCTTCCTCCTCCAAGGCTCTGAGGCATAGGGAAAGAGAGGGTGGAAAGACTAAGAATCAGAGATAGAGGAGGACTGTGGCAAAGAGGTGTCTCCTGGACACAGTAGGGGCGGTGCTTACATGAACTCCCAGCAGCCTTGGTTATCCTCCCTATGAGGCCTATACAAGACCAAGCCGGCCAACACAGGACCAAGCCGGCCAACGTTCCACCATGGATCAGAGAGGAGTTTATGAAGCTGCTTTACCTTTAAGGCGTTCCTTCTTAGAACACCCAATACCGCTGAGCCTGGACCACACTTCGAACGGCAAGCTCTGGGAATGTCTCATGCCTAGTCCTTTAAGAGCTGATGGCTTCTCCCTCAAGGGAAGATAGTTCATCTTGGCTTTTGGAAAGAACTGCTTAATCTCAAGCACATTAAGCAGAAAGAGATTAAAACTTACAACTTCATTCAGATAGTTCATGAGTGGAGATTAACTCAGAAATAAATTTTTAGGGAGGATAATAAATCTCTAAGCACAATGCTCACATTATGCATTTCTCGCCAAGAAAGCAACCTAAACAGGGGAAGGGCGGGAGCTGCATCCTTTCTGTGCTGGGTCTTTCATTGGCAAGCTCACAAATCCTCAGCAGTAGCCTATAAGTTCCACGAGTCCAGAGGCCATGTGTATTGTATATATTGCTTCCTATATGGTATCAAACAGTTGTTGAGCCATGTGATAGTTTGTGTGTATATGTATGTATGTGTATATATATATTATACATATATATACACATATATATACATACATATATATACATATATATACACATATACACATATACACTTATACACATATACACATATATACATATATACATATATACATATGCTCAGCCCAGGGAGTGGCAGGATTAGAAAGTATGGCTCTGTTGGAGAGGTGTGTCACTGTGGGTGTGGACTTTAAGACCTTCGTCCTAGCTGCCTGGTGGCCAGTATTTTCCTAGCAACCTTCAAATGAAGAGCTTCGAAATCACAAGGCAAAATGCCCACAAAGGCGGAGCCAGGCTTGACCAAATGAAGTAGTTGGTGCATCATACACTCGAGGCTTTTGTGATCCTCTTCATGGTGGAATTCATGTTACAGCACACCCTAAGTGAAAACAAACACAGAGATGACACTGTGGGAATGCCCTTAATTTCTAAAACTGACCTCTTAGCACACAGTCAAAGGTGTGCTAAGGTCTCAACAGACGTCTGTGCTCAGACCAACTGGTCGATGCTCAGCTACTGCTGTCTACCTTAGCTTGGGTATAAAGAGTGTCATGCTGGGGTGGGGGAGGGGGCAAGGTTCACGACCAGCAACTGCACAGAATAGCTTGGGGTCGAATCTGAGTGACAGGAACGTTCTAGTTCAAGTTTCATGGTAGTACACACCGTAGTCAGGACAAAACCTCACAGTTAACATGCACCTTGCAATTTTAGTTATTTCTTAGGTCTTGCTGGAGTGCCAACCCATTGACAGAAGAATGTCATATCCGTGGATTTGGGGTTGTCCCTGTGACAATCACTGAATTTTGACAAGAGCACTTTAGAGTTAAAGGAGCCATGACAGGACAGTGAAGAACTTTGGAAAGGTCCTGTTTCTGTGGCTCATTGCAAAGGTCTGAGCAGCTCACTATTAAAGCAACACTCTCCTCTTCCCTACTTCTAAGGCTTTAGAAAGAGCAGCTCTACACACACACACACACACACAGAGAGAGAGAGAGAGAGAGAGAGAGAGAGAAGAGAGGGAGAGGGAGAGGGAGGGAGGGGGAGGGGGAGGGGAGAAGAGAGGAGAGGAGAGGAGAAGAGAAGAGAAGAGAAGAGAAGAGAAGAGAAGAGAAGAGAAGAGAAGAGAAGAGAAGAGAAGAGAAGAGAAGAGAAGGAGAGGGAGAGAGGGGGGAGAGGGAGGGAGGGAGAGGGAGAGGGAGACAGAGAGAAAACATATCATAGGCACATATTTCTAGAACATTGATCTTCCTAGACTGGAACAAAAAACCATCGGGAGTCGGGAGTCACACAACCTTCCCAGACATCGCTTAGCAGTGTTTCCTATTAACTGTCTTAGCATTGGACACAGTCATTAGATTTTGTAATTAGTATTTTAAAATGCCTAAGTAGCTGATAAATTACCCGGCTCAAGCACCCTTCAGTTACAACCTACATTAACTACTTAACCACAAACAGATGTAGCAGAATTGAGCAGGTCAGTTTAACGCTGTCCTCATAAAAGACTCTAGAGACTAGCATGATCTAGCTGTAATGACAGAGCTTCACTATTTAGAGACAAAGACTTAATATGTGCTGGGACTTATAAACTAAGACACGATCATGAAAAGACATGAGCAAAATAAGAAGCTAAAGGGTAACAACGTTATATTTGTTATTCAGACTCGGGTACCTGAACCACAGGCTAACAGTCCTATACCATAGTTGCTATTTTATGTTGTTGTTGGTTTTTGGCTTTTGGTTTGTTTGGTTGGTTTGATTTGGTTTGGTTTGGGTTTTTTTGTTGTTTTGTTTTGTTTTTTGGGTTTTTGTTTTGTTTTGTTTTTGAGACAGGGTTTCTCTGTGTAGTCCTGGCTGTCCTGGCACTCACTTTGTAGACCAGGCTGGCCTCGAACTCAGAAATCCACCTGCCTCTGCCTCCCAAGTGCTGGGATTAAAGGCGTGCACCACCACCGCCCAGCCATAGTTGCTATTTTACTACAACAGTGCCTCAAGGACTGCTTTTGGGGCTGAATGTGGCAAGTATCTGTGCTATGAGTATGGGTGTCTGCACTGGTTATATGATCTGTGCTATGAGCATGGGTGTCTGCACTGCTCACATGATCTGTGCTATGAGTATGGGTGTCTGCACTGGTCACATGATCTGTGCTATGAGTATGGGTGTCTGCACTGCTCACATGAGCCTATATGACACAAGTCCCTCCTATCCATCACTAGAACCTCCACCTCAGGAGATGCTTCAAACATTGGGTAATACAACCCTGTATGTGCTGCCTTTCCACATATATTCATACCCACGGTAAGGTCTAACTTGTAAATTAGATGATTATATATTAACAAAGATGGTTCTGCTTCTTCGGTAATAAAATAAACTTTCTTATTTTATTACTCAAATGGAAAAAAACATACAAAATACTGTAGGCACAGTGTGGGAACCAGAGGTTGAGTTCAGGGTGAGTTTCCTCAGTCACTCTTTACCTTATTTTTGGAAACAGGGTCTCTGGCCTGGAACTCACTATCTCAGCTACACTGGCCAGCAAGCCCCAGAATCTGTCTGCTTTCACCCCTAGCACGGGTGTTACAGGCATGTATCCAGCTTCTACATGGGCCCTGATGATCTACACACAGGGACTCTTGCTCATGAAGCAAGTAATTTACATATTTAGCTCTCTCCTCCACCCAAAATTTTAATTTCTTCTGTGCATCGTAACATGCCATTCATAATGTCTTGCCCTCTTGCTCATGTTCTGTCTTGATCAATCTTTTCAGTGACTCCCATGACTTTCTGTAGCACAGCGTAAGTTCAATAGATCCTCCAGAGATGTCAACTGGCTTTAGCAAACAAAACCAAACCCGCTACAAAGGTGTGTTTCTAGAATTGCGCTAGTCAGGGTTATCACTGCTGTGATGAAACATCATGGCCAAAGCAACTTGGGGAGGAAAGGGTTTGTTTGACTTACACTTCCACATCACAGTTGATCATTGAAGGAAATCAGGACAAGAACTCAAACAGGGTAGGAACCTGGAGCCAGGAGCTGAAGCAGAGGCTGTGGAGTGGTGCTGCTTACTGGCTTGCTCACCATGGCTTGTTTTCAGCCTGTTTTCTCGTAGAACCCAGGACCACGCCCCCTGACAATCACTAATTAAGACGTTCTACAGGCTTGCTTACAGCCCAATCTTATGGAGGAATTTTCTCCCTTGGAATTCCTTCCACTCAGATGACTCTAGCCTGTCAAGTTGATGTAAAATTAGCCAGCACATTTGACCCCTTGCCAACTTGACACACAGCACTTTTAAAGACATAACCTTTCCTTTTCTGGTTTATCCCCCCCCCCCCCATGATCCCAGATTAGTAAATATCACAAGAACACGTTACAGACTTAAAAGTCGTATAGTCTTTATTCAAACACCTTAGAAATTAACTCTCTGTAAAAATCCAAAGACTCTTTTAAAATCCAAAATCGTTTTTAAAAACTCAGTGTTCTAACTGTGGACTCCTATAAAACCATACAAAAGTTAAATACTTTCTTACCTCGAGAGAGAAGAACCAGGGTGCAGTCACAATCTAAACAAAGCAAAATCGAACTCCAACAGTGTAAATAACTCAATGTACATATCTGGGATTCACTCACCACTTTCGATCTTCTGGACTCCTCCAAGGGGCTTGGGTCACTTCTCTGACTCTGCCCTCTGTAGCACACACAGCTTGTCTTCTAAGCTCTGCTTGATGCCATTACATTGTTGCTGTTGATCTTGTTGGTCAGCCCATGGTACCGACATCTCCAAAATGCTGGAGTCTTCTGTTGCAACTGGGCTGTATTACCACCAATAACTTACCCTGGGCTCTCTTCATGGTACAAAGCCTCCATTTTTCTCCCTGACCCCTCAGCCCGGGGGCTTCTACTGCTACCCTGGCTGCACCTTCACCAATGGCCTCTCCCAGCCTCTCACAGTGCCAGCTTCAGCCACTCTTCAAGTGGACACTTCTGGTTTGTTTGGACAGTCAATTATGTCAAATGATGTTTTGCTGGGGCACACGGGTGAAAGGATGTCTTACTAAAGCAGGCACATGAAAGAATGTTTTCCTAAAGCAGACACAGGTAGCCGGGCGTGGTGGCGCACACCTTTGATCCCAGCACTTGGGAGGCAGAGGCAGGCGGATTTCTGAATTTGAGGCCAGCCTGATCTACAGAGTGAGTTCCAGGACAGCCAGGACTACACAGAGAAACCCTGTTTCAAAAAAAAAACCAAAAAACAAAAACAACACCCCCCCCCAAAAAAAAGCAGACACAGGTGAAAGATGTTTTGATATAGTGAACATGTGAAAGGTCATGTGGTGAAGGAGTATAAATGTGTTCCCACAGACAGTGAGAGAGGGAGCATTGTTTGGTCTGCTCAACCTCATTATTCCTTGCTAATGACACACATGTATTGATTCACCTTACATAGTTTTGTTGAGCTCAACTTGTGGTAACGTTGCCTTTGAAATCAATTTGCCCAAGAACTACTCATGAGGTTCCTGTGGCAGCCTGCTGCTTCCTTGGCCTTGCCTCAGGCCAGTTGAAGAGCCTTGAGGTTTCTTCAGGATTGAGCTACAGCTGCTGGTTCATGTGTGGTGTCTGCCTGCTGAGAAGACTGGCCTGCAGCAGTTGAGTCATATTTGATGTTTGCTACAGGACTGAACTGCTGACAAAGAAGATTAAGCTTGCCCCCGAAGAACTACTGCTGAACAGGTCCACATCCCCCATATCCTAATGATCTTTCTCTTCCACTGCCTCTGGTTGGTGGTGGACAAAAGGAGAGGCATAATGTTTATTAAAATAGACTACCAAAAATCTATGCCTACAGCTCTCCATGACCCCTTCATGCCTTCAAAACCAGTGCCACCTGAGTGACTCTTACACATGACCAAGTTTGGTTGCCAGCACATGACACAGCCCTGGCCACCTCCGAACACAGCTTGCATGTGCTGACCCTGAGGAAAGACGTCCTAGACGATTTCACCTCATTGATGCTGGCCTCTTCTTAATCACTGCTGGTTCTTCAGCACCAGTTGACCAGCATCCACTGTCTTAGCAAAACACAGTTGACTTTGGTGACTCTGGTCTCTTGTTAATCACGGCCAATCTTCAGCTCCAGCTGGCTACACACCACAGATTCTTGACACAAATGGCCTACCAGAGTCTTTGCTTCCCTCTGAAACCTCACAAGCCAGGCCTCCATCTTCCACACTGCTCTCTACAATCTTGTCCTCTCAGCTCCTACAGAGCAGATCACTGAGTTCTCAATGGTTTTTCTAATCCAAAATTCCAAAGCCCTTGCACAATCCTCTCCAAAACACAAAACAATATGATCAGGTCCATCACTAGCTAAACTCCACTATCCTGGTCCCAGTTTCTGTCCAATTAGGGCCATCATTGTAATGATGAAACACCATGTCAAACTCAACTTGGGGAGGAAATGGTTTATTTGACTTTCACTTCACCGAGGAAAGTCAGCACAGGAATTCAAACAGTGCAGGAAACTGAAGGTAGGAGCTGATGCAGAGACCATGGAGGAATGCTGCTAACTGGCTTGCTTATCATGGGTTATTCAGCTTGCTTTCTTATAGAACCCAAGACCACAAGCCCAGGGATGCTACCACCCACAATGGGATGGGCCCACCCCATCAGTCACTAATTTAAACACTGCTCTACAGACTTGCCTGCAGCCCAGTCTTCTGGAGGTGTTTCTCTACTGGATTTTCTCATCTCAGATGACTCTGACCTGTGTCAAGTTAATGTAAAATTAGCCAGGACGAGAATTAGCCTATAAAATATCTACAGATGTGTTTATTGTGGTTTTGTATTTACTATCACAGTAACAAACTTAAAATTCAAATATGACTGTCTCAATCTTCAATCACACCTTCGCTTGAAATTTTCCTCTATTCTCAAGAATTTCATATGTTTATACAATGAATTACAGTTATAGCTATCCCCCATTTGTCTTAGTCAGGGTTTCTATTCGTGCACAAACATCATGACCAAGAAGCAAATTGGGGAGGAAAGGGTTTATTTAGCTTACACTTCCCACATTGCTGTTCATCACCAAAGGAAGTCAGGATAGGAACTCAAGCAGGTAAGGAAACAGGAGCTGATGCAGAGGCCATGGAGGGATGTTTCTTACTGGCTTGCTTCCCCTGGCTTGCTCAGCTTACTTCCTTATAGAACCCAAGACTACCAGCCCAGAGATGGTACCACCCACAAGGGGCCTCCCACCCTTGATCACTAACTGAGAAAATGCCTTACAGCTGGATCTCATGGAGGCATTTCCTCACCTGAAGCTCCTTTCTCTGTGATAACTCCAGCTTGTGTCAAGTTGACACGAAACCAGCCAGTACACTCCCATTTGCCCATCCGAGCTCCCTCGAATCCCTGTCAACATGTTTCCTAACTCTGTGTTCTTTATAACTCACTAAGAACAGTTGGTGCCGCTCACATATGCATGGATGTGGGACCGTACACTGGAGCACAAGAAAAACACCATTGGCCACATCCTCAAAAGAATTACTCTCTCTCCCCCAGTAAGTGCCTACTGTCAATAGATCCCCAGTAAGGAGTGGGGCCTCAAGGTCCTCTACCTCACTGATGCTGTAATTCTGTCTGGCTTGATCTTGGGCAGGTCTTGTGGCAGTAACAGCACCTGTTGTGTGCTCATGAGTGTGATAGCTATGTCATATCCAGAAGACAGCATTTCACAGAACTCCTCCTATTCTGGTCCTTACATTCATTCTCTATATTTTGGGTAATATGTTCTAGAATGCAATTAAGTGCAAATAGCACATGACTGATATTAAGCCTACTGTGTGTGTGGTATGTAGTTGTGGGAGGCCGTGGCCTCCCCCCCCCCCTTTGGGCTGCCCGAGCCACACCTGAAAGATGGCACCTGCCAGATGCAGAGCTGGTGGTGTAAACAAGTCCATGTTTGGTGGAGATGCGCCCCTGCCACCCTGACTGGCTGAAGCCACATACCTGGTGAGGTGACGTGGCCTGCCGTGAGTGGATGGGGCTGAAAGTATATAAGAGTGAGAGGTCCCGGGGTTCAGGGGAGAGAGAGATGAAGACTGAAGCTTGCTTAATAAACTGCTGTTAGAAGAACTGGTGGTCGTGTCGTTCTTGCTGGTAAAGAGTGGATGCGACATGTAGTATACGTTTGTATGATGTTCCTGTGTGTGCACAGGTGTGCGTGTGTGCATGCCAGAGGCTGAGGGTGAGTGCCTCAGTCACTCTCCAACTTGTGTCTCAATGAAGCTGAAGCTTGGCGACACATCCAGTCTAGCTGGCCACTGATTCCCAGGGATGCCCCGTCTCTGCCCTCCTGGCACTGGGGTTACAAGCATGTGGCTTGTGCTGCTACACCTGGCTTTTTTCTTAGTAGATGGGCTGGGGACTGAACTATGCTCTAAGAATCCCTGTCCTGAGCTTGTGTATCTACAGAGTGCTATCTGCTGATAGTCTAGCTGATCGCAGCTACAACCATGTTCTCAAAAAATTAATTAATTAATTAAAATAAAATCCCATACACAGAACATCTCCAGAGCTGGGAGAAGATTCAAGGTTGGCTGTGTAGTGCTTGGAATACAGAATACAGAGTGAAGACCAGTGTTTAGCACGGACTTCAGTATGAACATTCCGCACTCCGTGTATCTGCAGCCCACTGGGATTCCTTTTCTCTATATAAAGAACACAAACGCTATCACCTGCCGGGAGTGACCCTTGCAGAAAGGAGCTCAGAATCTTACGACAATCAAAACTAGATCTTGCTGGTGAACTTACATATACATATACATATACATATACATATACATATACATATACATATACACAGTGCTGTTCAGTCTGCCTAGTGTCACACATCAACCCTGGCTTCTGCAAGCTGCTGCTTACCTTCTAGTCATTTCAACTTTGAGTGATCTGTATGTCTGAACATGGGACAATGATGTCCCAGCAGCCCACCCTGCGGTCCACTGGCCTGGGATGGGCTTCTGATGTTGTCTGCATAAAAATATCCCAGAAACAAAGCTGCCTAAGCTTTGGGAGCTCGCAGAGCCTCTGCGTTTAAACCAGGCGTTCCAGAAGGGGGAAGACTAAGAAAACCTCAAGGGAATGGGCCAGAGTGCCCCAGAAGAGGAGAGCAAAGACTAGTGTCTGTGGCACGTGAGTCTCCGAGCCCAGTCACCCCTGAGGTCCAGCCGCGCTCCTCCTGGAGCTGCTTCAGAGCAAATGTCCAAGCTTATTTGTGATAAATTTCCGTCACTTCGACCTGGAGAAACTCCATCCACGCTGCCGCGAACCTCAAGCCTGTTGTCTGACACTGAGCACGTCTCTGCACCAGCAGCACCTTGTGTCTCTCTATGGAGAGACAACCCCACCATCAGCTCCAGTGACATAGTTTAGGCAGAACTTCAGAGCCTCCTAGTAACCCAAATTCTCCCCGCTAGATATATTCAGCGAGAAAGAGAATTCAAGCTATCTTGGTACCTTCATAAAAAGCAACTACCACACAACCTGCTACTTGTAACAACACAGGCTGCGTTCTGGCATTTAGATTTTAATTTTAGAAAATGGAAAAAATGGAGGCAAAATAGATCTCTCTCTCTCTCTCTCTCTCTCTCTCTCTCTCTCTGTGTGTGTGTGTGTGTGTGTGTGTGTGTGTGTGTAGATGAAGGTGGTTAGTTCAATGAAGACTAAAATTTCAGCTGTGGAGATGAAGGTATCAAAGTCAAATATGAAATAATTCCAAATCTCCAAGGTCAGAGGTGAAGACTAATTTTATTCACTTGGTCAGGATTTTTGAAATGGTCTTGATGATAGACAGATAAAATATTTCCCAGACACTCACCATCCTTCCCAAAGAGGAAAGACACAACTGCCCAGCTGGGGTCAGAGCTGGCTAAGTAGCTTGAGTGGACCGTACCGAAGGTCTCAGATGGGGACTCAAGGACACACGCAGATGAGTTGTCATGGTGATGAGTTCATCTGAGGAGCTACTTTTGCTCCAGACAGGCAGGCAGGCAGGACAGACAGACAGTGTCATGTGGGCTCTGAGGAGAGTTTGGCTTGAGCACCAGAGACAAATAGCATGGCCCGAGTCTCTGAAGAGGAGCCTGGGCCCTTCTTCTCGGTCCCTAGAAAGAGGGTGTTCCACAGCACAGGCCTACAGCCAGGCTCTCTGAGCCCCTGTGAGGTGGCAGAGATGGAGGTGGGAAACAAGAAGTGCGGACACTAGTAGCATTTTGCAGTGTCCAAGATGGGAAACTCATTTGCCCTACTGACAAATCCAGCTGCCGGAAAGCCTGTTTGCTGGCCCTTCAGACATGCTGCTGTCAGCAGGGCGCTGTCCATCGCTGTGACAGGGAAGGGGGGCTGCAGCTGTGGTCTGAGAAGCCATCTGGTTTGGAGTCTAACACTGCCTGAGCAATAGGAGTCCAGTTGTGCAGAGGTCACAGAACACAGCCAGGAGGCGCTGATGCGATGATCAGGCTCAGCTTCTGGGTGGTCTCTTCTTCTGTCTTTGGTACCTGGTCTACCGGTCTGATGATTCATTAGCTTCCTGGAAGGTCTTCCAGTCTTCCCTTCTGATCTTCTGCACCACCGACTCATCATTGTCTGGGCTTCGGTCCCATCCTGTACGGTGGGCTAGCAAGTTGTTATAACATGTCTGCAATCCCAGCACACTCTGGGGAGATGGGAGGTGGAAACAAGATAATCCTTTGAAGTTGACTGGCCAGAGCTAGCCTGACATACATAGAGGTGAAGAGGAGACCCTGCCTCCAAGAAGACATAAGTTGAGGACCAGCTCTCAGCACTGTCCTCTGACTTCCACATGTGCTTCCACACCCATGCTTACACATGACAATACACACATATACACCATACACATACATACACACCATACACACACATACACACCATATACACATATACACCATACACACACATATACACCATACACACATACACACCATACACACACATACACTCCATATATACACATACACACCATATATACACATGCATATCATATACACACATACACACCATACAAACACATATACACCATACATACACACCATACACACACATACATATTCACCATACACATACATACGCTCCATATACACACATACACATAACACACACATACACACCATACACACACCTACATACCATATACACATATACATACCATATACACACATACACACCATACACACACCTACATACCATATACACATATACATACCATATACACACATACACACCATATACACACATACACAAAGGATTTTCGTAAGTTGGTGGAGAGGGGATGCAGCAGTTATGATATTTGTTCTTATCTGGGTCCTTTCTTTAAAATGTTATTTCTTTTATTTTTTGAGATTACAAATAACATTATTTCTGCCTTCCTGCCCTCCCTCCAGAGCCTCCCATATGTCCCTCCTTACTCTTTTGCAAAGTCATGGCCTGTTTTATCATTAATTGTTATTACACGCATATATACACATACACACATATAGATGTCTACGTGTAATCTTCTCAGTCCATACAATGTTAACTTGTATGTGTGTTTTCAGGACTGACCGTTTGATACTAGATAACCAGTTGGCGTGCTCTTCCCTGGAAAGGACTGTTCCTTCCACTCAGCATCCCTTGGCTGCCTCCTGGGCTTTCCCCTACCTACCTGAGCATGCCTACTGTTGTCTTTGTTCGGCTCACGATTCCTAACTACTTTCTAGATATTTGTCCTTCTATTCACAGATATGTGTAGCCCTCACCCCTTGGCAAGGAGACTTCTCTTTGCTACAGACAGGGACCACTACAAAAAAACCACATGCAATCAAAATGCAGAGTGTGGAGCCCAGTCCCAACAGATGTGTCTGCAACATAACTCTCCTGCACAGAGGCCCCTTTTTAATGTGGAAGACACTAGCTCTGTTTTTGTTGTGCTAATGGAATTTAATTAAACTAATGATGTCTGGCTTCCACTATGGAAGACCAGTCTACTAACCTCTTCCTGACACTATAAATAGCTCTAAAGTAGGAGACTATATTTATAGTTGTTCTGGTTAAAAAAAAAAAAAATGTTAATTAGCAGCATCCCAAACCGCCTTTGAGGTCAAATATGTCAGGCACGGGTGTCGTTTTCTTCTTTAGTAGGCTCTAATATTTAGAGATCTGGAAATTGGAGAATGGTTGCCAATGGGTGGAGAAAAGAGTATTTTCCTGCTGACCGATGTCCATATGATTAAGTACCCGGATATCGGTAACAAATGAACCTTGTGGCTTTCTATAGACTAATAAACAAATGTTTCATAAGAACACCACCAGAATCCACCGCAGTGACTTGTCAGAGACCCGAGAATGTCAGATGTACAACACAGTGGGCCGAGTGGGAGAGATGCTATGGTCTACTGAACACCAAGCCAAAATAACAGCATTTGCATGGTAGTTGTATACTAGCAGCACATAGATCATTCCAGAAACCAGCCAGGATCGACCCATCATGAGCCTGGGTGGACCTGCTGTCGGTACACTGAGCTCTGATCTCAGATTTGCTGTGTGGTGGTTAGTGCATGGTTCTCCAGGCTCAGCTCAAAGTACCACTCCCTCTTCTATTCCGCAGAGTTGACATTTAAATCTGTCACCAGCAGTGCGGCCTTGTCCTGATGGCTGGATTTCTTGGGATTTGAGGCCCGATTGCATATTTAATCATAAGAACTGCTCAAGGGAAAGCAGACAGGAAAAAAAAAAAGGAATACATTCATTATGTCCAAGAGGGGAATACATTCATTATGTCCAAGAGGGACAAGCAAAAATTTGGCCCCTTGAGGTTGTAGAGTTGGCTCAGTGGTTCAGGCCATTGGTAACTTCAGCTCCAGGGGATTCTCCTTTGGTACCCACACGCACATGCACATAGTGTGTATGTGCACAGACACACATGCACAGGCACACATGCACACATGTGGATTAAGATAAAAATAAATCTTTTTGTAATGCAGTGCCTCTTTGGAAACGCAAATGAGCTGAAAACTTGGAACCAATTAAAGACAAAGAGAAAGGAAAAAAAGAAGGGAGGGAGGGAGGGAGAAAGAAGAAAAGAGGAAGAAAGGGAGGGAGGGAAAGGGGAGGAAGGGGAGGAAAGGAAGGAAGGAAGGAAGGAAGGAAGGAAGGAAGGAAGGAAGGAAGGAAGGAAGGAAGGAAGGAAGGAAAATGAGAAAAGAAAACCAAAGCTAAGCACACCTCCGCGGTAATTGCTTCTCCTGGTCCTCTGCAGCAAAGCTCTGCGCTGATGAAATTAAATCCAAGTAAAAGGCACCGAAGCAGAAGGCCACAGCTTCCTCCATCTTCTCCCTGCAGGCAAATTTTCTAAAGTTTATAACCATCTAGAAAAAGAATCAGATTTTTAATGATTTTTTTTTTAAAGAGAGAGAGAACTCCTTTAAATTGCAGGAATCTTATCTCTTGACTCTCTGAATCTAGTCCTTTGAAATGCCTGAGGTCTAGGGCAGACCTGAGCTGGTACTATAACAACAACGACGACAACAACAACAATAATAATAATAATAACATAGTAAATATGAAATCTCCTCTAACCCCAAATTAAATTGGGGTCACTTCCTTTCTCTGAGCTTGTGTCTTCTTCATTCATTCAGACAACAGACACTGAGTTATTTGCCGAATACTGAGCGGATCAGAATTAACAGTGAGGACCAAATCCACCACCTGTGTGAAGCCTGTAATTTAGGAAAAGGCAGGCTTCCTGCTTGGTACTCAACTGAAGGACCTAAGTCTCAGAGACCCCTGTACGCTGCATCTGTCGCTGCGCTGCACACAGGAGCAAAGCTACCGAACCTGCCTAGAAGCCCCTGACCCTGGCACCTGCTGGACTTGTAGATAAAGGTTCTCAGCAGGAAGGAGATGACGTGGATACGTCTTTATACTTCTCTCATTTCACTCTTGGGAAAGTTTGCGTGTTAACAGGAAAACTTAGCTTCCCTGTCTATAAAATGGGAACGAGTGATGCCATCCTTTTTTCTGGACGACAATATACCTAGCAAAAGAACCATGGCGGTGCCTAAAATCCTACATCTAATTACATTCCCTTTAATTATCTGGCAACAATGGCTCAGGGTAGAGGAGGGAGATAATTTGTTTTTTTTATCCAGAACATTATAATACTTAGAAATTCCTAAATACTGCTTTCTTTCCTTCCGAGCAATGGGGAACCACTTTCCCATGGTGCCATCAATCACACTGGGATATGGCCATGTTGTTTAGAATTGGAGTAGAATTCTAAAAATAGAAAAATAGGACCAGTGAGATGGCTCAGTGGGTAAAGGTGCTTGCCGCCAAGCCTGACGACCTGAGTTCAAACCCTGGAACCCACATGGTGGGAGGAAAGAACTGATTCTTGCAAATTACCTTCTGACCTCCACACATATACCATGGCAGGTGCGCACAGACATGTGCACACACACATACGCATAAGTAAATAACGGGCGGTGGTGGCGCACGCCTTTAATCCCAGCACTTGGGAGGCAGAGGCAGGCAGATTTCTGAGTTTGAGGCCAGCCTGGTCTACAAAGTGAGTTCCAGGACAGTCAGGGCTACACAGAGAAACCCTATCTGGAAAAAAAAACTCAAAAACAAACAAACAACAACATAAATAAATAAACACAATTTAAAAATAATCCAAAACCTCCCTGTCCTTTTCAGAAAATAATAAGTAGGGAAGGAGAAGAAACAAAAAACAGAAGCAAATAAATGAAAAGTGAGTAAAGAAAGTGTTCTTTTATAAAATCTTGCCACTTGGGGGCTGGTGTAGTTCATCTGAACCCAGATCCAGTTTGGTTCCAGTCGTTTAAAACAAGCAAAGGAAACACTCTGTGCACCTCTATCTAAATCAGTCACGTGTGAGTAACAGTCATTCAGTGCCTGGCTATTTGTTTGGATGAAATCAACAAAATGAAGTGAAGTCAAGGAGATGAACAGAGGCCAAAAGGAGAGTGTCCCAGTATGTCCTAGAGGCCATCTTCCCTGGGCGGGAAAAATGGCAAATCCACTTCTCTCATTCAGTCGATAGAAATGGCAGTCACCATCTAGAGACTGCCATTTCTAGGGATCCACCCCATAATCAGCTTCCAAATGATGACACCATTGCATACACTAGCAAGCATTTGTTGCAAGGACCGTGATATAGCTGTCTCTTGTGAGACTAGGCCGGGGCCTAGCAAACACATAAGTGGATGCTCACAGTCAGCTATTGGATGGATCACAGGGCCCCCAATGGAGGAGCTAGAGAAAGTAGCCAAGGAGCTAAAGGGATCTGCAACCCTATAGGTGGAACAACATTATGAACTAACCAGTACCCCGGAGCTCTTGACTCTAGCTGCATATGTATCAAAAGATGGCCTAGTCGGCCATCACTGGAAAGAGAGGCCCATTGGACTTGCAAACTTTATATGCCCCAGTACAGGGGAACGCCAGGGCCAAAAAAAATGGGAATGGGTGGGTAGGGATGTGGGGGGGAGGGTATGGGGGACTTTTGGGATAGCATTGGAAATGTAATTGAGGAAAATACGTAATAAAAAAAAAAGAAGAAGAAATGGCAGTCACCTCTATTTGCCACTGAGGATCACATTACAGAAAATCAAAATCAAATCACATTCTCGATTTTATCCCTAACAAGGCAAAGCTTCGAATCGTCGTACCCATCCCAGTCCCAGGACAGTGCAGTCAAATGTCCCTTTAACCCTCATCAAACGCCTCTTCCCAAAGTCACTGACAAGCCAATAAATGGGACTCTGACATGCAGATCAAAGAAGCTGAATGCCTTTCAGAGATCTTTAAGGGGCTATTAATCTCTGAAATAGTTGAGAATATATCACCCTTCAAGGTAAATTAGATCAATAAGGAAAACGACTCACAAGGACTGGATTTGCCTTTTTTGGTGTTTTCAAATATGCAATTCATGAGCTAAGAATGCTGGGCACAGATATGACCGTCCACTGTCATTAAAAATGGGAAACCCCTCGCTTGCTTGCCATTTCCTAGAAAACCTGTTCTGATGACAGCTTGAGTCAGCTTCACCATCCTGTCCTGCTTCTTCAGGGTTGGCAGTGAGCTTGAAATGAGGAGACCCTGGTGTGATTGCATCGGAGTCAGCTCCTGAGAGCTCTTTTGGGGCTTATGAATAAGACACAACAAAGTAAATAAAACAAGAACACACACACACTGACTGACTGAGAGAAAGTTTGGGCCTTTTTTTTTTTTTTTTGGACAGGAAAAAAAAAATAACTCTGACTAGTGTTTCAGAGGAACATGAGAAGCTAGCAAAACAAACCTTATTCTCTGCCAATCAAGGGGCTAAGAATGCATCCGACAGCATCTGAGGCTGCGGTAGCCGACGCCTCTCCACTCTGCAGTAATGGCCACTTAATGTCTCCACCAATGTATCTGAAAAGCCCCTTGATTTATGACTCTTCTTTGTCCTGTTACTATTAAGCCTTCGTGGAAACACTTTCATGCTGGAACATGGTATTTGGGAAGAACAAACCTGTTCGTTCCTGAACCATGACCACATTTGTTTCAGGATAAGCCATCTCTTACCCTCTTTGAGGGAAGAGCTTTGCGTGGACAAGAGAATCTGAAGGGAACACTGTCACAGAGTTTAATTAACAGATACTAAAAGCAAAGTTACACAGCAAGAGACAGACTCACCATAATGAATAGGGATCTCTGCAGCGACTCCTCCCAAGGTTCCTTGCTGGCCAGGCCTAAGGAAGAGGTCCTGTAATTACAGCATCCAATAGAGAGAGAGGCACAGAGAAAAGCCTTTTCTTTTCCCTTTGTAAAAAAACATGAGGTGACACTGGCTCCCCAAAACAAGAACAATGCACAGCTCCCCCAAATGAGAGGAGTACACGAAGCTGCCTCTGAGAAGAGCCTTCGCCGTCCAGAGCCTGAAGCAACCCTCTATGTCCTTTCTTCAGCTTCCTCTCCAATGAGAGGCAGTCGGGAGGTGGCTCCTGCAGGCCTTGCTTCACAGCTTCGAAGACAAATAATCCCTTAATGGTCTTGTTTCCCACACAAACACAGTGACTGACACAGCATACTGTAATTAAAAACGATGGAGACATTTATTTGAGATAAATTATACTTTAATTGGCATTTTAAGTGAGGCCGTGTTAAAAACACACTAACACTGCGGGCAGACTGTGTTCCCTAGGCAAAGGCTCGGGGTTCCTCGTTTGTCGATACCTTTGAGCTGGTGACGAGGCTTTTAGTTGACAATAACTGTCAGTATTTCACATCTGAAAAGTGCGTGCTGCAATATCAATGAGCCAGCCCTGCCCGGGTCCTTCCTGCCGTGGTCAGTGACATTTCTCCACGAGGGTCCTTGCTTCAGCACGTTGGGGTTCCTCACAGGGGTGAGTGGGGTTTTCCCAGGGCACCTGCTGTACCTGCCACTCAGCACACAGCTCCAGTGGCCAGGACACAGTCCTCAGGGGAAGATACCAGAAGGAAAGTGCAGACCCAGCTGCCCCTCTGCTGCTTCAGGAAGCACTTGAGAAACTCCCACGGCTTTGCTGGATCACACGTAGGAAGTGCAAGGTCACCCCGAAAGGGCATGCATGTGAATGATATAGGTATGTTTGCGTAAGCATGCACGCACTGTACTCACAGATGCTTGGGTAAGTGTTGGGAATGTACATGAGGTCAGAGGTCAATAGCCGGTGTCTTCCTCCCACACTCTATGCCTCCTTTTCTGAGGCGTGGCCTCTCACCAAACCTGGAGTTCATTCATTCAGCGGGGCTGTCTGTCCCTAGAGCCCTGGGGAGCTATCTGTATTCACCCCACCAGCACCCCGGTGCTAGGGTTATAGTTCTGCAGCTGTAGAAAACCCATTTTTCTAACAGATGCACTGGGTATCAAGACTCAAGACCATGTTTGCAGGGCAATCGCAATGCCGGCTGAGCTATCTCTCCAATGCCATGAGGAATTTTTGTTCTTTTTTTTTTAAATCCCCAATGCATTCATCAGGTTTCGTTCCAGGCTGTCTTTTCAAAGAAGGTTGGGAAGCGATAGGCCTTGGGAGATGGAGTTATTTACTCAGAGGCATGGGGCAAATTGGTGTCTTGACCAGCGTAAGAAGGATAATGTTTAGTTCTTAGCAATGTTGGGGCAGGTTTGCTATTGGCCGCTTTAAAAGACAGGATGTCTCATCTCAAGCTTCCTTAAGCTGTGGCCTGTGTGCACACACACAAAAATGCACATGTACAAAAAAAAATGCATGAGTCCACATGCATACACAAAAGTGCACACGCTGGTATACAAATGCATACAGATAGACATGTACGCATTCACACACCCAAATACCTTCACACACATTCACACACACTCACACACACACACACACACACACACACACACACACAAGCAGCATCTACGTGCGCTGCTTCCCAGTTCTGCCAGGGACCCTGGGAGGAAGAGGTGTCGCACGCTCAGGCAGTGCTCCGAGGTGCTCTGAGTTGCGAATGCCTTTTGTATCTGAACCAAGAGTCCTGTGGCTCCCGCCAGCACCTACAGAGCAACAGCAGAGCAGAGTCACGACTCAGGAAGCAGAATGAAGATCTCTGACCCTTCACCGTTCTTGTCAGAAAGGAGAGACTTTTGCCAAACAGAGTGGGGGGGGAAACATGATCCATTTCCCCGAAGGTGCTGTGGTATCAAATACGGGATCTCAGGAGTGTACAGGTAAAAATCTCGCCAAGGCAGGCAAAATCGTCAGGGCCTTCACACCTCTCCATGTCTCGGGTCTGAAAGGTCCCCGTGAGTGGTCCAAGGGGGACCGTGCTGGGTTGCTCTTCAGGGTTAACAGTCTATTAGAAGAATGCTATAGCAAAGACAGACAGACAGGTGGAGAGACAGACAGCAGCCTGGAGGGGTGGGGACTCTGATGAGAGTTCAGGTCCAAGAAGCCCATCTCATAACTCTCAGCATCAGGGAGGTCCCCGGTAGGGATGCAGCAGGGCTGTCTCTCTGATTCCCAGACTGTGGAAGGAGAGGTGAAAATTCAGGGGAAGGGAGTGTCAGGCTCTGACTTCTGCCATGAGGAAACTCAAGAGGGACACACCTAGTTGGGGGTGTGCCCATTTTATGGGTGGGAGAGATGTGTCACCTCAAGTGACATTTTGATGTCAGGGAATCTAGTAGGTTG
The DNA here is from genome assembly GCF_000001635.26 of Mus musculus. Lineage (NCBI taxonomy): Eukaryota > Metazoa > Chordata > Mammalia > Rodentia > Muridae > Mus > Mus musculus. The sequence goes on along the minus strand of NC_000068.7, from coordinate 170,555,426 downwards.
GTGGACTGTCTGGCTCTCCTGGTAGCATCAGAGATTCCACAGTCAGTGATGAGGCCGGAGGCTGCAGCAAAGGTACCCTTGAGCTTGAGAGGCCCTGCCCTAGAATGCAAACTTTGCTTTCCCAAAGTCCCGTGGAGAAGAAGCATGGCGGTGTGTCACAGAAGGGCTCTCTGTGGGTGCTTGCCAGGAGCTGAGTAGCCCTGGAGAAATGTGGCTTCATTATCCCCAGCTTAAACCTAAGAGCATCCCACTCCAGTGTGTCTGAGGACTTTACAGAACAACCTGAGACTTCATGCAACGAACAAATGGGTGACACTCCAGCTTTGACCAGGATGCCCCAATCCCTTACGTACCAGTCTTCCAGCCAGACTCTAAAAACTAGTCTGGGTGACGGTAGGAGCTGAGATAACAAGGCTGAAAAAAAGTGGGTGGGTGCGGGGGAGAAAGATGGGTGAGAACAATAATGAGTGAGGAACTATGACCATGACACTGCATAGCACACAGGTCTGGGATGAAGCTGGATTCTCCACCTCCCTCCCGGAGGTTACGAATCTTAGCTCGCGGTGTGCTGGCTCTTTATCAGGGTATTTTTGTATGTTTATGTCCCTTGAGGTCCTGAAGTCCCAAGCACAAGAGAGATTCCACTAATGAGTGCCTCCCACTGCAAGGCTCTACCCATTCAGCAGAGAGCTCCCAATTCCATACATCATCCCCAGAAACCCCATCTTTGATACTGGATGCTAATCAATACAGTACTCAAGGACTCCTCTTTGTAGTACTACAAAACCCAAGTCCCTGACTGTCCCTAACACCAGGGAAGGAGCCCCAGATCTTTTTGGCCCCAGGCTTTGCTTTTGTGCAGAACAGAATATGCAGGGATCCCAGGATAGCCTCTGGGGACTTTTCCATTCGGTAGGGTGGCTCAACACTTTAGTATGCCTCTGCTGGCTTGATTGTCCTTCCCTGGGAACTTGGCTGGATTTAGAATGAACCAAAGGACATACCTCTGAGAGCATCTTTGAGGGTGATTGCAAGGAGGTCTTACTGAGGAAGGAAGACATGCCCTAATGTAGGCTGGGGTCCTGGGCTGAATAAAACTGAGAGGTAAAACTGAGAGCTTGCATGCATCTCTCTTTGCCTCCTGACTGTGAGTGCAGCAAGATTCACTGCCTCACACGCCCAAGGTGATCTCACCACCACCTCCAAGATAGACTGTACCTTGCAAACCAAACTAAAGTAAACCTTTCCTTTCTTAAGTGGAAAGTAAATGTCCCTGCTTGCTTGTGGAGAGAGAGAGAGAGAGAGAGAGAGAGAGAGAGAGAGAGAGAGAGAGAGAGAGAGAGAGAGAGAGAGAGAGAGAGTTTTGAGACCGCATCTCACTACACAGCCCTGGCTGGCCTGGAACTAGCTATGTAGACCAGGTTAGTATTGAACTCATAGAGATGTGTCAGTTTCTCTAGTGCCAGGATTAGAGGCATGCACCACCTTAGTGAGCTTTAAGTTGCTTTGGCCAATGATTGCCACGGCAGTGAGAAAGGAAACTACAGTGTGGGGAGCCTTTTGGGGTGCCACTTGGCAGGAAATCTGACATTAGGGCATGACAAAGAAGTAAGTTCAGGCAGGGACCTGACATTGGCCAAGGACAAGGAAGAAAGAATCTGGTTTTAAGGTGGAACAAAGAAGTAGGCTCAGATAGCTTGATCATCCTTAGAAACAGCGTCACTGGAGTGATCGTGTGGCTGTGTGTTTATTGTCTTGCTAGATTCCTCATTGTACTGCTCGCACTTAATACTTCCATGTAGTTAAAATGGCATAAAAAGCAGATTGGGAAAATTAAATTTGCCTTCAGCCTCAGAACTGGCCCAGTGCTTACCCGAACATGCAGTCTAGTCCCATCCTGCAGGTGGCTATCTCCTCCTTGCAACGATCTGGGAAAATGACTCAGACTCTACCTTATGATTGGCTCTGTCCCTTGGCTGGCAAATACACACCACCTGCACAGTGATGCACTGGTACAAGCGGTGGACTGACAGGTCAGAATTCTCGCTGAGCAGGCTGACTCTCCAGTCGCTGCCTGAGTACCAGGGTCTGTGATGGTTTGTATATGCTCTGTCTAGGGAGTGGCACTCTTAGAAGGTGTGGCCCTGTTGGAGTAGGTGTGGTCTTGTTGGAGGAAAAATGTATCACTGTGGGTATGGGCTTTAAGATCCTCATCCTAGCTGCCTGGAAGCCAGTATTCTCCTAGCAACCTTCAGATGAAGATGTAGAACTCTCAGCTTCTCCTGCACCATGCCTGCCTGGATGCTGCCATGCTCCCACCTTGATGATAATGGACTGAACCTCTGAACCTGTAAGCCAGACCCAATTAAATGTTTGTCCTTTATAAGCGATGCCTTGGTCATGGTGTCTGTTCACATCAATAAAACCCTAACTAAGACAGGGTCACTGTAAGCTTTACTCTCTGGTGTGAAAGAGGACCAGATTCATGTTATTTGTTAGCCTAAGGGTGTCCATACTCAAAGCTGCTCATCGGACTCTTAAAGAGCCGGAGAGAGAGCTCAGCCAGTAAAGGGCTCGCTTGCCACACAAGCATGAGGAGGACCTATGCTCCAACCCCAAGACCCATGCTTTCTTTAAAAAATAAAAAAAGGCCGGGCATAATGGAACTCGTCTGCTGCAACCTCTGTGCTTGGCATGCTGTAGGCCAGTAAGAGACCCTTGGTCAAAAAGCAAATTGAAGGTCACAAAGACGCGTGCACGCACGCACACACACACACACACACACACACACACACACACACACACACACAAAAGCAGGCACACACCACAGGCCTGTGTTATCATCCTCAAGTCTATAACCTCAAGCCTCCATCCACAAAATGGTACATTCTCCAGTGTTTGTTCGCTAAATAAACCTTGTCCACTCTCTGAGATCCTTTTACATTTTTATACTCGGAAACCACCCAAGCCTGAGAGCTGAACAGCCTGTCTTTGCACCTTGAGGTCAGGCTTTTGGGAGGAGTGGTGGAGCTGCCTGTCAGAGTCTACCCACTTCAGTGTGCTCCCACTTGCAGGGGAGTTGACATCCCCTTAGTGGAAGACAGCAACTTTCATCTCAGAGCTATGCTGTAATTAGTGGATTTCTTAATTACAGAGTGCGTGAATTACTTCCCGCAGGGGAGGGTGGTGAGGTAAGTGGGGTGGCTGCGGCTGGCAGGCGAGCGCAGTCTCTCAACTGCCTAGACCTCCAGAGAGTCTGCAGGCAGCTCTGCCAGTTTCTCCAGAAGTTTCTCCAGTTTCACCATTCAAAGGTGGCCCTCTACTTCTTAGTTAAAACGAGAACTTCTTATACTTCTGCTCACAATGGCTTGACCACAGAGCACAGTTTTTAGGGTTTGTTTGATGGAAAGCTGAGGGCTCTGTGTATCTGCCTGAGCCAGATATAATATTGTGTGTTGGATGTGTGTGTGTGTGTGTGTGTGTGTGTGTGTGTGTGTGTGTGCATGAGGACTGAGCCTAACCCAGCACATGTAATGCATGATAGGTGAGCAATCTACAACCAAGCTGTAGCAACTCCAGCCCTCCTTTTCCAGAACTCAGTAAATTGCCCAGGCTATCCTTGGACTCACTGTGTGTAGTCTAGGACAGCTTTCAGTGGGTAAGCCATGAGTGGGTGAATCTTCCTTCATCCGTTTTTAAATTCTTGGCTTCTTATTTAGTGATATGGTAACTGGTGTGTTTAGAAAAAAAATAAAGCAAGGAAGAAATGTGTGGTGGGTGCATGGTCAGGTATGGCGGAAGGGGGGTGCCTCCGCTGGCCAATGCTGAGACATCCCTTCCCCCTGAGGGACCAGGTATAATATAGAATAGAGTTTATTCAGGGCATGGAGAGGGGAGTTGGGAGGGTAGTAGAGACAGAGAAAGGCAAGGGGGGAGGGCAAGGGAGGGAGGGGAAGGCAGAGAAGGAGAGGAGAGGAGAGGAGAGGAGAGGAGAGGAGAGGAGAGGAGAGGAGAGGAGAGGAGAGGAGAGGAGAGGAGAGGAGAGGAGAGGAGAGGAGAATAGAGGTCGGCCATTAGCACGTGGAGAGAGAGGGGGGAAGGGGCAAGAGGACAGAGCAAGAAAGCAAGAGAGACAGGAGGGGGCAAGTAGCCCCTTTTATAGTGAGTCAGGCACACCTGGCTGTTACTGTGGGGCGGAGCTTAGACAAAAAAAAATGCTAACAGTAACTTTTGTTTTTAGATTGCATTGAGTTGGCAGTCAAAACTAACCATTGTCACAAGTCCTTCATCTGTCCTGCAGGGCCACCTCATTAGCATCACACTCTCTATTCTTTTTATTGTTGTAGCACCTAATGCTTGCACCTCCTGAACCCAGACTTCCATAATAAGGTTCATTTTAGGGAGTATTTTAGAAAATGCCTCCACAGCGGACAGCCTAATTGGGTTGCATGGTCTTCAGCACTTCGAAGATTATGTCATTTTATTTTCACTGGAATTATTTTTGTTGAGTTTTAAAGAAAGATGTTCTGTTGGCAAAGGGCTGTTTGTTGACTATAATTACCAAATTTTCCCACTGACTGCCCCTCCGGGCAAATCTACTCATAGCTATAGTGATAGCTGTAAAGGAAGGTTTTCTGTTTCAGTTCAGGAATTCATAAAGTTAGGGAGGTCATTTATACAAACTTTCCTACACTTAACTAGTCTAAAAGAAGGGGAGAGATTTTTTTCAATAGAACTTAAATGATAGGATTAATGACATCATTAGGAAGGGGGACTATTTCTATCGACTCCTCGAGAGATGGATTGTGCTTTCCCCAGTGCCCACGCATGGAAGCCGAGACACATAAAACAGGAAGGAAGCCGCTGGGCCTGAAAGGCTGGGAGCCAAGCTTAGTGCGACCTTGAGCCCAGAGCTCTGAGCTCTGTTTCTCAGGGGCTGCATTTCAGATGCTATAGAATTGGAAAGCTGACAACATCCACCCAGGATTCTTCAAGACTCTTTGCTTCAGAGGGAAATTGGCAGAGTTCCTAGTTTCTCTAGGATTGAACAGAGGAGCCAAGAGCCTTAATTGGGTTCCTGGTTGGAATACTTTGTGTGTGTGTGTGTGTGTGTGTGTGTGTGTGTGTGTGTTATACACACATAAATGTGTGAAGATATATGTTATGTGTTATAGTATATATTATGTACTATATATTAATTATGTATTATGTGTTATGTATTATATATTATTTATATATTATATATCCCTTTTCTCAAATGATTTAGTTTTCAACTACAGCAGAATTTTTTAATTTTTATGTCATACTTAAAAATGAAAGGGATGTCGTTGGGGAGAGTGGAAATGATGACCTGTCATTTTGAAATTATCTGTGTATCACACCCAGAATCTTTTGGGGACATCCTTTAAGAATGCCCTTCCCACACTCACACAGCATGGGTACAGGGTGTGCGTTGGACCTGGACAGAGCAGTACGCCCATGAGCAGCTTCTACTGCAAGGAGTTTATCCCTCCAGTACACTTACACACGTGCCCAAAGACCACCCAACACAGGCACTTTGAAAGGCATCCCCAAACACTGAGAAGAACTTTTTGTGCCCACCGGGGGAAAAGTTGAGTTCACTCAAGCAACAGAATGGAAAGTTGACTGAAGTCAGTAGGAAGGTGTTCCGAAGACTTCCAAGGGACATTACAAAATAAAATCAACTCTACTGTGGGTCAGACTGTAAAGTGAAACACATCTAAACTTACCCAGCTTGGGTCCCTCAATACAGATTAGCAACCTGTGTGAGACACAAAAACGTCTAGTGATGAGTGAGCAGATGTCATACTATCTGCCAGCCAATTAAACAGTAATAATCACTGATGGAGAAGAGAATCATTAATGATTCACATCAATGAGGAATAAATTGATCCAATAGCTGTCATTTTGCATTTGTATGTGAGAGTCAGCAGAGGTAGAAACAATATAAAAATATGCACAAGTCGGTTCTATTTCTTTCACTTGGTCCAATGAATTAAACTCAGGTCAGCAGGCTTGGCAGCAAGTGCCTTTAACAGGTGAGCCATTTCACCAGCCTAGCTTATTAAAAGCACCCCTGCTGCTGTGTCTGGCCTCAATGGGAGAAGGCCTAGCTGCTCAGAGACTAGAAGTGCCAGGGTGGAGTAGATACCCAGGGGCCCCCACCCACTGGGAGGAAAAGGGGAGGGGGGAGGGGGAAGGATTCTGGGAGGGGTGACTGGGAGAGGAGCTGTGAGCGGGATGTAAAATGAGTAAGTTAAGAAATTAAATTAAATTAAATTAAATTTTAAAGAAAGAACACCCCTGATTGTGACTGTGAATTCTTCTGCCAATTACTATAAAGACTGGGCTTTATGTGTTTTCTCTTTGCTATTATGCCAGGCATTGTTTTTGTGCAGCATACATACATATAAACATACATACACATATACATACATACATACATACATACATACACACACACATGCATACACATATACACACATATATACATACACATATACACATACATGCATACACATGCATACATACATACACACATACATGTATACACATACACACATATATGTATACACACATACACACATACATACACATATGTACACATACACTCATACATGCATGCACACACATACATACACACATACATATATGCATGCATGCACATATACACATACATGGATATACATATACATACAGGCATATACACATACATATACACATGCACATACACACACACATACACACATACATACACATACACACACACACACACACACACACACACACACACACACACACTGCCAAACTCACTGCAGTAAATCTTCACCCTCACTGAACCTGAGAAGCACTGAAAACCAGCATCTGCCTGACCTCATCCACAGCGGTGGGACTGACCCTCCAAGGAACAGCCATGTAACTAACTGTATCAAGGACAGGGATGGATTTAGGCACCTAACATAACTCATTTAACTCACTTTGGCTGCATGGTGGACTCACCTGGGAGACACACGAGCGTCTCAGCAGTATCACAGACTCATGAGGCTCTGGAGGCAGGACCTGAGCATTCGCCTAAAAAACAAACAAAGCTGGACTGGGAATGAGGCTGAGTTAGCAGAGTGCTTGCCCAGCATACAGGACCACACACACTGCATTAACCAGACACGGGGGTGCATGCCTGTAGTCCCAGCTCTCAGGAGGTGGAGGCCCAGAGGATTGGGTCATCACAATGCAAAGCAAGTTTAAGGCCAGCCTGAGACTGTGGCCTCACTCTGTCTGAACAGAATAAAAAACAAAATACACACTAAGGGGAACAAAATGTGTGTGTGTGTGTGTGATATAAGAGACTTTACAAAGACTCTCGAGTAGCTGGCCTTAGAAGCAGGGAACCAGAGATAAATTGACTCTGACAGTCCTGTGTCCTCAGAGCAATCACTGGGGTCAACGAAAACTCTAATTCTTCTTGAGGATCCACGGGAACTTGGAGGACTTTTTATTTTTTTAATCCACACTTTCTGTTGACAGTTTTTAACCACAGTCTGATTATGCTTTACCCATAAAGAGAAAGGTCACCTTGGTCCACTGTGGTGCCCTGGGTTTTCTTCCCCGAGTCCTGTCGCTCTCTGTTTAATCTTGGAAACAAACCCCTGAGCCTTGACCCTTCCGACAGCAGGTTATGCTGTAACTCTCCTGCCTCCTGAACATCTGGCCATTAACCCCACACCCCTGCCCCTTAATTCCCACAGGGGCAGATGTTGGCAATTAGCGCTTCTCCTGCTCAGACCTCCAAAAGGCCTCCTGCCGAGCCTTTCTGTAAATAGCTTCAACTACCTAGCAAAACTGACATAAGGACTTTCGGACAATTAACCAACCATGAGGGACAAATGCAGCAATCTCTCCAGACTCACTGTGAGTATATATCATAGATAACTAAGATATAGTTTAATTTAGGCACAAGAATGTTAGGGCACAGGCAGTCCCTTTCAGTAGCCCCTAAGAGGCCAGAAGAAATCAGATCACATCCCCTGAACCCCCTCTCTCCCCAACCCCCGTCTCTCTGTGTGTCTCTCTCCTCTCTGTGTCTCTGTCTCTCTCTGTCTCGGTCTCTGTCTCTCTCTCTCTCTCTGTGACAGGGTTTATTTGTTTGTTTTTTTTAACAAACAGCAACAAAATGACTTCTTTCACTTCATTTTATTTTTAATTATCCACGCTTGTGTGTGAGTGCAGGTGCCCTCCTCAGGTGCCTCACGCATGAGAGCTCCTGGAGCTGGACTAACAAGAGGTTGTGAGCTGCCTGCATCACGGTGTGCTGGATAGTTTTATGTCAACTTGACACAAGCTGCTTGTCAGGGAGGAAAGAGTCTCAATTAAGAAAATGTCTCTGTAAGATCCAGCTATAGGACATCTTCTTAATTGATGATTGATGAGGGAGAGCCCAGACCCTTGTGGGTGGTGCCATCCCTGGGCCGGTAGTCCTGGGTCCTATAAGAAAGCAGACTGGGCAAGCCATGGAGAGCAAGCCAGTAAGTGGCACCCCTCCACGGCTTCCACATCAGCTCCTGCCTCCTGCCACGTTCCTGCCCTGTTTAAGTTCCTGTCCTGACTTCCTTCAGTGATGGATTGTAATATGGAAGTGTAAGCCAAATGAACCTTTCCTCCCCAGCTTGCTCTCTGGGCATGGTGCTTCCTCACAGCAATGGAAACCCAGACTAATGGGTGCTGGGAACTGGACTTGAGTCCTTTTTGTAAGATCATCATGCTCTTAACCACTGAGCACCTCTCCAGCCCTGGGCCGTGGTTTTTATAGCTCCTTGTCTATGATACCTCGTTCCTTCATGTTCCTTGTCGTATTTAACCAAATCACATGGTATGAAGTTCCCTGAGCCCCCATGAAAGCAAGTAAGAACCAAGTATCCCCTTTTGGGGTGATTGCTGCTGGGGTCTAGGGAGGATTTCCCTGGGAAGGCACCTCCGGCCCTACCCTCACACACACCAACTCTCTCACGGATGCAACCTCTTTTCGGATCTCTCTTACTCTCCCTCTCCTTTCCAGGTTTTAAGGGAAGTCTCTCCTTCCCTTTAAGGCCCTTTCATGCTGGTTTTGAATAGGGTGCTGTTTATTTCTAAAACTGAATCAGCTCAAATCCCGATCATGCCCCTGAGGTCTTTTCTCCTAATAAAGCTCTTTTTAAATTCTTTATTCTGTTTTCTTTGAATGTCATACATGCATACTACACATTTAGATCATATCAACCCCTGACTCCCAACTTCCAACTCCTCCCAGATCCACCCTTCCCCAACATTAAGTCTTTTTTAAGAGCCCATCAAGTCTAATTTGCACTGCCCAAATACTAAAGGGGCCATTCCCGGGACTGTGGTTCACTTACCAGGAGCCACAACCTTAAAGGAGGCGGGGTCACCTCTCTCAGAAGTCTTCAGTTGGGGGTGGGGGCTCATGAGCCTCTCCAGGCTAAGGTGCAGACTGGCTTGATCTGCTACATGTCTCGTACAGGCGGGGACAGCTGCTGTGAGCTCATGAGTGGAGATATCCATGTGCAGAATATGCTGTTTGTGTCAATAAATCTCATTCTTGAAGGGTAATTAACTGTCAGTGTCCTTTGCACAAACTGACTGTGTGTTGTCAAAGGCCAGCTTCAACTGCGCTTGTCAGCCGAGGGCCGAGTGTGGAGTCAGAGATTAGTGACTCAGCAGACTTCTTCTGAGGGAGCAAAACTTAATTTTGGGGGGCTGGTGAGAAAGGGAGAAAATCACAGAGAGAGAAAGAGAGAGAGAGAAAGGGAGAGAGAGAGAGAAAGGGAGGTGGAGAGAGAGAGAGAGAGAGTCAGAGAGAGAGGGAGGGAGGGAGGGAGAGATTTGATGGATGAAGCAAGTTCCAACAAGCTCCTATAACTTCACAAATACACAGATAGACAGACAGACATATTGGATGGACAGAGCAAAGCTGCAACAACTTTATTTTTTTTTCCCCTTAGCCCTTTCATACCACCTAAGACAAAGTTTGTGTAAGAAGAAAATGAACTCATAACCACAAGTTCCTATTCGCTAAGAACAATGACCACAAAAACATATTCTTCAAAAACAGTTTTAAATCATTACACAAAAGGGAATCACAACGGGATTATTGGTTACGTATTCTTCTTTTGAAATTCATACCTAACTAAACATTTCCCATCTGTCTCTCCACAAGTTCATTGTAACCCCAAAGCGATAATTCTTTTGTCACTGATTAACAACGTTTAAGCAAGGTAGCCTGGAAGAGTCAGTCCTTTCCTAGGCTTGGCTGGTGAGGGTTTGTATTTACCAAGAAACATCGTCATCTAGCTTAAGTCTTACTTTGGAAGTCTTGATTAGCTAACCTGGCTAATCACCTGTTCTCTGTTCTTACATACACAATGAAATGACTTAACTCTTTGTTCCTGGCCTTCCTCTTCGTGGTGCACACCGAAACCCGTGGCCATATCCCCAGATCACAAGATCCAGGAGCTCAGACCCCAACCTGGAATGAATGTTTTCTTTGGATCATTACCTGTCCCCAGCCTACTTTTCTTGCTACTACAGTTAAGAGCTCACTATGCAGCTCTTGCTAGTCTATGAGGAAAGGGCACATTCTAGTCTTAATACTAACATTAAACTTTCCATCAACCACCCTAACTTCCCCAAAATCATTTAAACAAAAACTAGCTTTCTAAAACTAAATCAAACCAAGAATTCCATGAAACCATGAATTCATCTAAGCAGCATGAGCTCAAGAAAATTTATCTTCATGTTGATCTGCAGGAAACTTGCCCAACAGCGTGGGGATATCACACCCAGGAAGCAATCACACCAGGCTATAGGCAGTGAGGGCCCCCCCCCCCCACCACACACACACACTCACTCCATGCCAGGCCTATGAGGAAGGACAAACATGAGAAGACATGGCAGCAACCCTGAGACATGGCCCCTGGGTCCGTGTGTCTCCAGGGTATGCCCATTAGTGCTGAGCAGAACAGTGAGTCTTCTCCAGGAAGCTCACTTGCCCACTGCAGCTCTTTCTGCATGGCATCTTGCCAGTGTGTCTTGTTTCCTCCTTTTTCTTAGAGTTAATGAGCAATGATTCCCAGAGAGAAGCTGTGTCTTCGAGGGCTAATTAGACCTCGTGCTATGGAGAGGCTGAAATGGTGCAGGTCCCAAGGCTAATTACCATCTTTTGGGCTAGCTTCAGCCCCATGAACAGCTTTGCCCACCTCTTTGGAGGAACTAACATCCTAATAGGGAATGGCCTTTGGGAATCTATTAACATAGCAAACCACTTGCTTCCACCAACCAAAAGTTAAGTTTTCAGATAGCATCTATAGTCTCTAGAAGAGATTCCCCCATTTTGCTGGAACCACCTCCCTGAGGGTGGTGTCTTGGGTTACTGCTGCTGTGGCAAAACACCGTGAGCAAAAAGCAAGTTGGAGAGGAAAGGGTTTATTCAGCTTACACTGTTGAACCAGAAAGCCCTTCCTTGCAAGCCCCGAAAGACCAACCAAGAGCCGACTCTGATGTAATCCGGTCTCCTTATTTACACACCTGGGCTTACTCACTGCCAACCCACAGCATGGTTTGGTGAAGTAACCCTGAACTCTCCTCAGGACAAGGTTTGACAGGAGATGGCAAGCAAGGGCTGAGTGCTTCTAGCCTAGCAAGCATCTAACTGGGGGGGGGGGGGGGGGGGGGGGCGGTTACTGTGTCCTTTAACATAATTGGCTGGCACTGGGAGTCAAATCATAAACTTAACTTCTGTTTTCCTCCTGATTGGTGGAGTCTGAACACAAGATCTGGTCCCTCAACACTTCCACATTGCTGCTCATCACTGAAGAAGTCAGGACAGGAACTCACAGAGAACAGGAACTTGGAGGCAGGAGCTGATGCAGAGGCCATGAAGGGGTGCTTCTCACTGGTTTGCTCCCTGTGGCTTGCTCAGTATGCTTTCTTATAGAACCCAGGACCATCCGCCCAGGGATGACACCATCCACAATCCACTGGGCCTGCCCTTATTGATCACTAGTTGAGAAAATGCCTTACAGCTAGATCTCATGGAGGCATTTCCTCAATTGAGTCTCCTTCCTCTCTGATAACCCTATTTTTGTCTCAAGTTAACATAAAACCAGCCAGAGGTGGATATCAATGCGTTTATTACTTTCTTTATTTTGTTTCTATAAAATTCCCTGAAAAATGCTTCCACATCAGGAATGCGGGGGAGATCTATAGCTACAGTCATTCAAATTTGCTCGAGAATAATCCATTTCCCTTGTACTCTGAGTTGAAAGTTGTGTTGTGTCCGCATTAACAGAACAGCCACAGCCATGCAGGGTGCTCAGAGCTGGGGCACTGAGGTCTCCTCTCTCTAAATACCTTACTGGCTATATTGGCTGTACTCTCCCATCATGGCGGCATGAGCTGACATGGTGCCACCTTGTGAGGTGGTGTGCAGGAGGCAGCACAGGCCCAGTGACACAGCACTAGACTTCTGCAGAAGAGTCACCCTAACACACGCATAGCCATTCTGTGAGCGTTGATCTGATAAGCAGGAGGGCTGTTGACTAAGGAGCTGGAGCACAGACAGTGTGGACGTAAAGGGAAGACAGTGTGGACGTAAAGGAAAGACAGTGTGGACATAAAGGGAAGACAGTGTGGACATAAAGGGAAAATCCTATCCAGGCAGGAAGAAGCGGGGCTCCTTCACATTTCATCACGTCACTCAAGGCAGTATGCAACTTAAAACCTACACGAAATGGTTTACTTCTGGACTTTTCCATATGAGGTTCTTGAACTGCAGTAGACTGTGGGTAGCTGAACACAGAGCAAGCTAAACCACAAAGTTGGGGCCATGATAACATAGGCTAGGGTATCTAGCTTGATGGCACATCCTTAGGGCATGATGTCAATGATAAATGGCAAAAAGCATCATTTCCAACATGGGTGTTTGGTCCAGTCCACACACTCCCTCCCTCATTCGTTTTGGTCCCCCAGGCCCGGCATCCCATGTACTCCAGCACAAACTCTGTCTCGGAAGAGCATAGCATCTGGGAAGAATAGAAGTAACACAGCCATCAGTCACACAAAACGAGGCTCCGTAGCAGGAGATTAACACGCTCCTGGCTGTGTGGTGCTGGGGATCCTGCAACTTCCCTGCGCCTGGGGTTTCTTGCCAAGAAAGTTGAATTGTTGAGAGTATCAGGAGGCTGGAGAGATGTCTCAGGGCTTGAGAACACTGACAGCTCTTCCAGAGGACCAACATTTGATTTTCACCACCCACATGGTGGCTCATGACCATCTGTAACCTGAGTTCCAGGGTCATCAAAGCCCTCTTCTGATTCTTGTGGGCACTGCACATACATGGTACACAGATATAAAACAGTATGATTAAATCTAATAAAATTTTTTAAACACCACAAAAGAGGGCTAATAAGAAGACTCAGCTGCTTAAGGCATTTACTGCCAAGCCTGACATCCTGAATTTGATTCCTTAGGATCCTCACAGTAGAAGAAGAGGAAAAAATTCATAAAAGTTGTGCATCATGGCACACAAGTGCACCTCTCCCTCTCTTTCTCCCTCTCCCTCTTCCTCTCCCCATCCCCTTTCCTCCTCTCCTCCTCCCTCTCCCTCTTCCATCTCTGTAAATAAATAAATGTAATAAAAATACATACATACATGCATACATACATACATACATACAAGGATACTCTACAGAGAGCTAAAGAAACACAAACCCACTGGGTGGTGGACTTAGTGACCCTAGGCTATATTCTCAGAACTCTGAAAAGAGAGGCAAGACGATCAGGAATTCAAGGCCAGTCACAGGTACACACTGAATTTGAGGCTAGCCTGAGCTACGTGAGATCAGGTTTAAAAACTTAGTAAATTGAAGCATAAAGTCAAGAAAACAGACTCGCCCTTGGGAGGTTTAGCAGCTGGATAGAAAGAAGGTTTTAGTGTTGTTAAAAGCATCCAAAATGCATGGTTGAAATTCTGTCTAGAAAGACATGTAAAATTCACACTCTTTTTTTAAACTTTCAAATGTTTCTTATAGCTTTTTATAAGATATGCTTTTGGCCTGAATCTGTCATCCATAGGCAGACATTAGCATTTCCTGGAAGGGCAGACTGGGAACGTAAAAGAAGACAATGCAAAATAAACCAGATTGACCAGAATTTGTTTTAACGGTCCACGTATGTCAGAAAGGCTTCCAGAACGTGCAGACTCATAGCTGAGGAATGGCTAGAGGGTAGAGGCTCTGGGTACATGACTTTCAATTCACTGAGCAAAATCCATATGGAACAACAGAACTGTGTTTGCCATTCACCAGGCAGGGCGTCACATGTGGAGATGGATAAATCCCTGCTGTGCAGGGTGCTATCCCTTGAGACAAGATGCTTAGTGGCATCTTTAGCTCCTCCTCCTTGAGATGCCAGCAGTATTCACATCAAGCTACATAGGCAGGAATGTCCCCAAATATCACCAAGTCTTACCTGGTGAGGGGGCAGGGAGGTGGGACTCAGTTCCACTGCCCAAGGCAAGAGATAAAAAGATCACAAAAAGATCACAGCCTCTTCTCTCTCTCTCTCTCTCTCTCTCTCTCTCTCTCTCTCTCTCTCTCTCTCTCTCTCTCTCTCTCTCTCCTCTCTCCTTTCTGCCTAAAAAAAGCTGCCATCTTATCGAAAGGAGTATATATATATATATATATATCATATTATAGATTGTATATATGGTTTATTCTAAACTCGTTTATGTCATGATTTTTTTTTTGTCTATGTGTACATTTCACATTTAAAAAACAAAACAAAAACCCTTGCATTGCACAGGGATTAGCTATGGAGAACTAGAGACCAGCTTCCAAGTTTGAATCATTATCAAGCACTTAGTAAGTGTGTGATTTATGGCCTGTCATTTTTCCATCTCACCTACCTAAAAGAGAACCATATGCCAAAAGATTGCCAGAAATGGGCTAGAGAGATGGCTCGGCCAGCGGAAGCTCCTGCCATGCATGCCTGGTGAACTGAGTGCAACCTCTGGAACCCACACAAAGGCAGAAGGAGAGAACCGACTCCACAGGTCAGGCACTGCGGCACACCCCCCTCCCCCAACACACACGCCACCCCCCAAAAAAGACTGAGGTGGTGGTGGTGGTGGTGCACACCTTTGATCCCCAGGCTCAAGAGGCGGGGGCAGGCAAATTTCTGTGAGTTCAAGACCATCCTGATCCCTCTATGCAGCAACTTCCAGGCCAGCCAGGACTAGGTAGTAAGGCTCTGACTTAAAAACAAACAAACAAAGCTGGGAGTGGTGCACTTGGGAGGCAGAGGCAGGCAGATTTCTGAGTTCGAGGCCAGCCTGATCTACAAAGTGAGTTCCAGGACAGCCAGGGCTACACAGAGAAACCCTGTCTCGAAAAACCAAAACAAACCAACCAACCAAACAAACAAACAAACAAAACAAAACAATAGCAAATTATTGAAAGCATCTTTAAAAAAATCAAAGATTGACAAGCACAACCTGTAACATGTGGGCAGAATTCAGACAGCTTGCTCATCATACACCAGCAGTTGATTCCCAGGGGGGCGCAGAAAGGTCCCTTGAAGGCGGTGACAAGTTGTGCACAGTGTGCTTGACACACAATAAACTCTGCAAAGGAGGAGGGGCTGGATTTGTAAAACATCACCTGCTGCGTTCTCATCCCCTAGGATGCTGTAAGTGCCAACCGAGCACAGTGGTGTTGAGACAGAAAATGTGTAAGAGCTCCCGGTACCAGCGTAAAGCTGTCAGGAGGGATAACTGACTGCCAGTCACCAAGATCTTTCCTGTCCACGACTCTGAACAGAAGGCAGCTCAGGCAAAGGGGTGCAGACTCTGAGATCCTCACACACTTTGTCTCTCACCACTGGTGCCATCGATATCTTCAGGCTTGCTGAGGAGCTGGGATGTTACTAGCCCAAGCTGAGAGGAAAGAGAATGAGGTGGGCACGGATAAAGCTACACTCAGACGCTCGCCCACTCCCGCCATCTGTTGTTTATGTTCTGGCTTCATTGAACACCGTGAGGATGAAGGACAGAAGGAACAAGAACAGAAATCTGACTTCAAGTACTCAGAATTTGGGGTTCTGTGTGGAGCACTGTCTCTCAACCCCAGAACAACTGCGCATGACACTTCCCTATGCCTGGACTTCCTGACCCAACAGCAGGGATGGAAGCAAAAAGGGGATGAAGGAGCCACCACAGAGCCAGAGTTGAGGTTTCTTGGTGTGTTTTGGTCCACCTGAAGTTCTTTATTGGAATGCTAAGGGTCCTTTTGCCTGGATTCAAACCTTAGCCTCATGCCTGTTAGCTGTATGCCTTAAATATATTAGGTTCTCCATGGGTGTTCAAGGAAAAGAGGAAGACATGAATGTAAGTTTTCTCCTCCCCCCGCCCTCTTCAAACGCTCCTGTGAGGTCAGGAGAACAACAGGAGGCCATCCTTGAAGTGACTGACTCTGTCAGGTGAGGAAGGACCAATCTTTCCTTTCCTCTTCTTTGAAATGGGATTATGGGGTGGGGCTTCCTTTGCAATTGTTGCTGCTAGGTCACTGTAGAGCAAATCTTGGCCACCATTGGCCGCCATTGCAACCTCTCCACTTCAATCCACTTCTCCAAGCAAAATGCAGACCACAAAACCATCATCACAAGCTGCTCCCATGCTGATTACAGGCGAAGTCTACCATGGTCCAGATAGTCTTCTGGGCCTAGCACAAAATGGCGGTCTCCGTTTACCAGCAGGGTCTCTCCTTCTCTGACCTCTACCTGTAGACCATCTCATAGCCTAAGATTACAGGATCAACTTTCTTCCTCCCAGTATGAGCCTGGTAAGCTAGCACCTGAGATTCCTGGAATGCCTCTCTGTGCTAATGAGGTGTTTCCCAGTATCTTAAGCCTTCAGGCATGACTTTTGCCCACCCTGGATGTTCTTACCCCCTGAGTCCTCAAAACTATATAATCACCCCAGTAAAGTTAATCTGCTTCCTCACAGCTGGCTCCAGTGTTGTCATTACCGTAAGTAATCACAGGGTTTCTGAATGCCCCTCTATCATCTCTGCTCCATTTGCCCTCGGGGTCTAATGTCAGCCAACAATCGCTAGGGACCGGGAGAGTCACAGCAAGCCAGTATCACCAAGAATGACTAAATCCTTGATACCGCATAATATGAAGCCCATGTCTAAATTTTTCTCATCTTTAAAAAAAAATTTTTAATTGTACTTAAAGTGTGTGTGTGTAACTGTGTGTGAGAGTGTGTGTATGTGTCCGTGTGTGTGTGTGTGTATGTGAGTATGTGTATGTATAAGTGTGTGTGTATGTATGTGTGTGTATGTGTGTGCATGTGTGTGTATAAGTGTGTGTATATGTGTGTGTGAGTGTGTGTGTCTGTGTATATCTGTGTATGTGTGTGTATGTGTGAGTGTGTATGTGTGTGTCTGTGTATGTGTATATATGAGTGTGTGTGTGTGAGTGTGTGTATGTGTGTGAGTGTGTGTGAGTGAGTGTGTGTATGTGTGAGTGTGTATGTGTGTGTGTGTATGTGTGTGTGAGTGTGTATGTGTGAGTGTGTATGTGTGTGTGAGTGTGTGTGTGTGTGTGTATGTGTGTGTGTTGCATCAGAGGACAATCTGCTGGAGTTGACTCTTTCCATTGTGAGTTCTGGAGACTGAGCTCCAGTCTTCGGGCTTGGTGGCTTGGTGGCTTGGTGGCTTGGTGGCTTGGTGGCAAGTGCCTTTGCTTCTGAGCCGTCTCTTTGCCCCTTGCTTAGCTGTCTCTCACACTTTGTAGTCTTATTGCTCTAAATGTCCTGTTTGACAAAATTAGTGAGCTGGCAGCTTTGTGTCATTCTCACAGAGCAGAAAGAACATGGGGAAGAAGAGCACCTACCTCATGTTTTGAAATCCAGGATTATAGATGCTGGGCCCCAGAACCTGCAGCCTTGCCTTACAGATGCGCTGGACCTCAAGGCCTTCTATGATAATGCATTGTAGCCAAGGACATTTGCCTTCCATCTCAGGTCTTAGAAAAATCTGGAGAGCCATAGGCATGCGTGCTTCCTGCACCACTCGCTGCCTTTGAGCACAGCTCCTGCCTCACAGACACTGGTTGCTAAGTTAACTTACCCAACAAGTACCAATGAGTACTTACCACAGCCTGGTACTGTTATGGGTTAAACAAAGGACTCACTTAAGAGCCTTTCCTCACTGAGTACCAGTGAGGAAAGTGCTTGTTGCACAAGCATGAAAACCTGAGTTCAAATCCCAGCACCTACATAAAAACAGCAAGTGTGGCGGTGCGAGCCCATATTCCCAGTGGGGAAGCAGAGATAGCTTGACCAGCCTAACCCAACCAGAGAGCTCCAGGCTCAGTGGAGATCAATTGAGGAAGACACCTGACACTCACCTCTGGTCTCTACACACATTCTGCAATGTATGTCCATAGGCACAAACCCATATACACACACATGCACCCCAAACATCCATACATGAGAAGATCCTTGATTCTATAGAACTTAGATGCTGATGGAAACAGAGAAAACAATGAGTTCGTGTGTGTGTCAGGCAGCGACACAAAGCCAGGGATGTGGTTGGACGGTGACCGTGGAATGGAGCTGAGATGAGGCCAGGGAGTGAGCCCTGTGGTTCAGAGGGCATCCCAGGCAGGACATACTGCTGGCATTTAGTCCAGACTCTGCCCCACAGCTACCTGGCAACACTATAAAAGGGGCTGCTTGCCCCCTCCCCTCTCTCTTGCTCTCCTACTCCCATTCCTTACCTTCTTTCCCCATTCCCCTCCCCACTCTCCATGAGCTCATGGCTGGCCTCTACTCCTCTACTCTCTCTCTCTCTCTCTCTCTCTCTCTCTCTCTCTCTCTCTCTCTCTCTCTCTGCCTTTCTCTGTCTCTCCTCCCTCAACTCCTCTTTCTGTAACCCGAATAAACTCTATTCTATACTATGGCTGCTCCCTCAGGGGAAGGGATGCCTCAGCATGGGCTGCAGAGGCACCCCCTGCCCCCACACCTGACTACACCTCCACCACACCCTTTTCCCTGTATCTTTCTATAAAACACAACACATACCACATGTTGAAACTCTACAGTGGGAGAAAGAGAGGGAGTTCAAGGAAGGGGGGGGGGACTTGGTGGCAGGAGAGAGCACAAGAGGGGAGGGAGCTAGTGATGACTTCAGACAGGGAGGCAGGGGCATACCATCTGGAATGGGCTAGCAAGCCCCTCCTTACTGAACCAGGCAGTAATATTTAGACTCTCTAAGTCCTTTGGCCTTCATCAAAATTACTCAATACTGCCATCACAGAGGGAAGCATTGCCATAGGTAATATGTAAATGAGTGGGCATAGTTATACTGCAATAAAACCTCATTT
This sequence comes from Mus musculus, assembly GCF_000001635.26. Lineage (NCBI taxonomy): Eukaryota > Metazoa > Chordata > Mammalia > Rodentia > Muridae > Mus > Mus musculus. The sequence goes on along the minus strand of NC_000068.7, from coordinate 170,535,968 downwards.
ATGGGAGCAGGTGAGATTTGGCTCAGTCTCCTGCCCTGTGATCTAGGGTTTTATAAGACCTGGTAATTAGCATGGATTTAATTAGAAGCACAGTTAGAAGCCACTTGAGAATTTTGAGCAGGAGAACAATATAATTTAATTTACTTTTTAATATGACCATGGCTGTTCTTCATGCACTGTAGAAAAGCAGGCTCAGAGGCCAGGAGACAAGCAGGACACACAGGAAGCTGTGATGGTTGATTCTGATTGACGACTTCATGGGACTTAGGATCATACCAGTGGTGGGTCTATTTGAGTTCCCAGAAATGTTTAACTGAGGAGGAAAGGTCTGCCCTCTGTGGGTGACACCATCCCATGGACTGGATCCCACAATTAATAAAGAAGGGAAAGTGAGTGGAGCGCCACAGTGCATCTTTCCCAACTAGAGACGCAATGTGAGCAGCTGTCTCCAGCTCCTGCCGCCATGATGGACTGGAACCTTAAGCCACGAAGCAGAATAAGCCCTTCGTTTTCAAGCCGCTTCTGTCAAACTTTGTCACAAGAACAGGAAAATAACTGGTACAAAAGTTAGGTATGTCCCAGGCAAGAGAAGGTGTAGCTTTGACAAGATGGCGGTGCATAGCATTGTGAAGAGCTGACGCGGCCAAGAACATACATAGCATTGGTTAAAGATCAAACGTGGGCTGTTGGAGAAAGAGTGACTGTCTTCTTGTCAAAGACATGCGTGCCAACTTCTGGGATGTCACCGAGAGACTGCCAGAGTTTGTTAGAAGAGAAACTTGGAGTGGCAACCCCCCCCCCCCCCCCCCCACACACACACACACACGTAGTTCCATTGCCAGGGAGGCTGAGACAGGCAGACCCCTGGTGCACACTGGCCCACCAGCCCAGCCTAGTCTGCAGGTTGTAGGTCGGTTGAGAGATCACGTAGGTTGAGAGATCATGTCTCACAACGCACCGTTAGTGTCATCAGAGAAGGAACGTTACCAACGCAGACACAGTGTACCTGGGTGCGCGCATGCGCAAATGTGATGTGTTTAGTGAGCTTGAGCCAATGACTTCCTGACGTACACAGCTAAATTATCTGAGGTTTTTTTGTTTTTGTTTTTTTTTTTAAACCCCTCTGTTTCTTGAGTATCATCCTGAGATTAAAGACTTTGGAGAGAAAGCAGAAGTTTCAGTGGCTCACTGTAGGAGTCCCATCTTTGCTGCTCTGTCTCAGGCTTTTCGCCCCGCCCCCGCCCCCCCCCCCCGCCGCCCGCCCCATTTTCCAGGGTGGTTTTCAGGGCACCATGTATAGTGATAGGAGGAAAGCCATGAACACCCAGCCCCACCCTATCCCCCTTCCTGGTTCCTGCTTAGTGGCCCCATTCTATAATGGTTTCTGAGCACTGTCTGCCTGTTACCTCCCCTCCCTCCCTCCCTTCCTTCCTTCCTTTCTTCTTTAATTCATTTTAGCTGGGAATGACTTTGCAATTCCTAACGTCTCTTTGACATTTTAAGCTCAGTTAAGGGTTTTCCTTAAACTTTAATGCATTTCATCGGAAGGATAAAATAAAGCAATCTTGCCAGCTTTTATGAATAATTAGTGACTCAGAAAAGAGCCTCGAGTTAGTGGGGAATTTGGTGAAGTGACAAAAATATGCTCAAGTCTATAGTTTGATGCTCTTTAAAGAATTCATCACAGACTAATAATAGGGTGTGTCAAAGGGACCCGTCAGGCTGACAGGAAAATTGTTTTTCGGGAAACAAAGTCGGTGTGGCATTTATAGCAGCCCCTCTGGAGGTTTGCAGAACAAGAAAAAGAGGAAATTTAATTCCATTATTTTCCTGTGCCCAATAAGTGATGAAGCCTAGAAGAAAGATCAGTGTGCTGGCACATGCACTTGTGCGCATGAGAACACACACACACACACACACACACACACACACACACACACACTCACACACATTCAGAAAGGGGGACACATTTTCTTTTACTCTCTAACATAGAGAGGAATGAGTCGCTTCTAACCACTCTTACCCTTTCCTTGAAAAGTCTGATTTTGAATAAAGTAAAAAAAATCGCACTAAATACCATAGTGGGAAATGGGGCCGGGGAGTAGGGTGGGGAAGGCTCTCGAAAACCGTTTATGTGACATGCTGTCGTGAGGATTTCAGACCTGGGTTGGGGATGGAGGGAGTCAGTGCCCCTACCCTCTCTTCCTCAGGCCCAGTTCTTCTCTGTGAAGCCGTTCCCCCTGGAGAAACGATGAGCTTGTGGGGCTTCCTAACAGACCATGAGTGAGCGTTTTCAGGCATGGGTGACCCCCAAAGAATCCACACTGAAAAGTCTACACCAAGTATAGATGATGGCTGCTAAAGCCAGCATGGAGGATGGCTTCTTCCCCATGTCTTTTTAGGTGGGTCCTCTCCCTCTGGTCACCCTCAGTCTGTCTTCCCTAGCCCCGCCTGAGACATAAACGCCATATGCAATTAGGGCAAAATTGGGAGGAACAGTTGTATATACTTGGGTCAGGGTCCAGTTACCTCCCACCCCCTTCCTCTCGGAGATAGTCCACAGGTCCAGCTGAGATGATGTTTCTCCAGCGGAGGCAGCAGATCTGATGGAGAGGGTGACCTTTTGGCTCCAAGGATGATTCTGTACAATGCATACTCATCCCTCTGACACCACCTCTCTCTGTCTAACTACACACATCAGTCTTGTCATGGGACAACTTGGCCTTCCCTCAGCCACTTGGTAGGTCCATGTCACTTCTCTTCCATTTACCCTGAAGATGTTTTCCACGTAAAAAAGCTGTAAAGCGGACCCTGCCCCTGCAAAGGCACGCCGGGGAGGTGGTTAAAGAAGTATGAGGACGGGAGTTCTGATCTCCAGAAAGCATCTAAGTGCCAAGCAGACAGGTGGCTGCCTGTCCAGTACAGGAGACAGACGCAGGAGATCTGGAAGTGAGCTAGACCGGACAAATCGGTGAGTTCTGGGTTCGAATGAGAGATTCTGCCTCAGTAGAAGGTGGACCAACCACGGTCCAGGAAAACACTCAATGTCAGCCTCTGGCCTCTGCAGGCACACACATGTGCAGTGCACTCATGTTCACCTATACACATTACAAACACACATATAGATATTTAAAAATAAATTAATTAAAAGTCACCTCTTCAGTAGGCAAATTCCCAGCTGCTACTTTGTCTATTCCTAAAAAAATAACCAGGAGTCTCCAAATATATAAAATCCTTTACAAATGAAGTAAATACCAAGCTTGTGGGTTTTGTTTTGTTTTGTTTTGTTTTGTTTTCTCAAATAGAGAGAAAAAAATTAGTTTTGTTATCTAGAAAGAGAAAAAAAAACAATTTAGTTTGGAAAATAATAGTACCTATGAATGAAAAAACGATTTTTTAAATCCCCAAAAATACTTGCCTGATAGGTTGGAGTCTCTCTGTCTGCTAAGAGTCCCCTTAGCAAAGGTACTGGACAGACTTACGGATGGTGTTTCCATCCTGTGCCCAGCGCTCCTTGGTGCGATCCCCCTGGGTCAGCCTCTTAGGGTTGAACTTAGTGGCTTGCTTTTAGTCAACCGCCCATGGTGGAGGTAATAGATGCCAAGGTTTTTTTTTTAGATTAGGTGACAGAAATCTGTGGCTTCCATATTTTTATACTCTCCCTTCTCCCTCTCCCCCCGCCCTGCCCCCGTCCCCTACCCTTCTTCCCCTTCCTTCTACTCCCCCTCCCTCTCTCTACTCTCTGTCATAGGACAGACCAATGCAGAGTGCCCTGTTAGCAAGCTCTAGGGTGAGTCTTCTGAACCTGACAATGCTCACAGCAACGGGCTCTGTCTGGAGACTACGCTGTCTACTTAGAAGCGAGAGATAGCCACAGCCTAGCAGATGCCTTGACCAGCAGCATCTTGTGAGAGTCAGAGAAGAGCACGCCCAGCTCGCCAGTTCCCAGAGACTGACCTACAAGGAGCCTGCTGACTTTTCTTGATCCCAGCTGCCAAAATTCAGGGAGATTTGTCTGAGCCTCCATAGTTAAGGGATGCAAGAAGTCGCCAAACCCCCGCTGTGACGTCTAAGTTGTGTCTGCCGTACAAAGGCTCCAACTAGGACCGGTAGGAAGCTCAGGTGTGAATGTTCACAATCACTCCCAGTGTGATCGGATGTTGCTAAGGTGTTCATTTTCCTCGGATGCCAAGGACTGATCTCATTGTTGAGATAGAAACGTGGAAGAAAGGAAGCTGTAAAGACACTTGAAAGGTTAAACAAGGAAGCTATAGACAATTAGAAAGTCAACATTTCTGCAAGAGGCATATTCCCATGAAAAGCAATCCTTACATACACATATACGCATAAGTCTGGCTTCCTGCTTTAGTCTGGGTTCGGTGTGGAGTAGAGCTCATGACCCAGGCTTAAGCAAGCAAACCACTCTATCTCCTTAATAATCGACAGACTTGTGGACAAGTGACCCGAGCTGGTCCAATCAGAACGAATCTCTAGTTTCTCCAGGAAGACAGTTGTTTTGAATGCTTGCACCCAAATTGATAAGCAGATGTGGCCACCAAGGCCATCTCTCCATGATGACAGAAGAACTCGGAAGAAGCCCCTGGGTTCTGATGCTTGTCATCTAGGAATGAAGCCAGAAAGCTGACGGGGGAGGCTTGCAATCTCTGCCACCAGCACGAGGTCTAGCCCCTCCCTGCATGGTTGGTTATGCGTGGCAGTAAAATTCCTTCTGAGTTTTGGCCAGCACAAGGAGAAAATTCTGCCTGGTTGTTTGCCTAGATCACATTCAAGTGTCTTCATATCTTCAAGACCTTTAAGAGGACAGCTATTCCACTGGTCAGATACCTTGAAGAGTCCCATTAACACCTCCTAGCATCTCGATTATAGCAGGAGATGCTGTTGGCAGCCAATGCAGAGATGAAAGAATACCCACTAAGATAACCATGGTAGCAACAGCCAGGCATGGAGCAGCGGCTGTGCACTGGGTTCTGTTGACATATACGGTATCTCGTTATACCCCCTTTTTTCCTTCTGTAATTAGGAAAGTAGTTACAAGGCAAATTCTAGGTCTCAACATTTAAGGCTCGAGGAGTGTTTCTGCTTCTTTCTACCAATGAGATTGTTTTCAAGGTGTCTTGTATTTAAAGTATTTATTTATTTTATGTATGTGAGTGTTTTTTTTTTCCTTCATGTACATCTGCACACCAAACATGTGCTTGGAGCCATAGGACCTTCTGCAACAGGAGTTACAGAGGACTGTGGAGAACCAAACCCGGATCCCCTGTGAGAGCAGCATGTGTCCTTAACCACTGAGCCATCTCCCTGCCCAGGTGATCTTACTTAGACTCTCCATGCTTCAATTTCACTGCCAAATGGGATGATGATTTGTGGAGCTGAGAGCCAGGGATGGTGGCACACACCTGAAATCCCAGAATTCCACAGGAGTGCGGGAGGGCTGGGAGTTCAAGGTCATCCCTGGTAACACAGGAAGTCTAGAGGCTAGCCTGAGCTATAAGAAACCCTGTGTCCTTCCGAGAAAAGGGTGTGGCTTGGGAGGTTAGTCAGTAAAGCCCTTGTATGTATGAGATCTGGAGTTTGGACCCACAGCAACCACATATATAGCTGGGCACAGGTGCCTGCAGTCCCAGCACTGGACAACTGGAGACGGAATTCCTGGAGCTCACTAGCCTGGTCAGTCTAGAAACAGGCCAGAGTCATTGTTTGGTCTGTAGGATCTGATTTTAGGATCATCTTATTATTAGCAGGGCGACTAGATGGAGCTCTCGGATTCTTCAGTGTTGCCCGGTAGGCTGGTGCTGCTGTCTGTTCAAATGCTAAATCCTGTACCCCAAGATTTCCCGAAGACTAGCAAATTACCATGTACACTAGCTTTTGTTGTGCAAACTTAGCCGCCCAACGGAAAGCTATTGGTTAAATAAGAATGGCTACAGCCAATTACTGGGGAGAATAGAGAGAGGTGGAGTTTGTGTTACCGGGACAATGAGGAGAAAAAAGAAAGGAGGAGGAAGAAGGAGTAGACAGTGATCTCCATTGGCCATTGGAAGTGATGGACTGGGAGCACGTAGCCAATCGAGATGGACCCTGAGGACAAGATGGTGGAGCAGAACTAACCCAGGGCACAGCTGGGAATCTACACTCTAGCAAATAGAAATATAGATTAGAGGTGATCCCCCAGTGATTGCGCAACGCTAAATAAATAAATAAATAAATAAATCATAGTTTGAGTCTCATTCATTTGGAAGCTAGATGGGGATAGTAAAAATTCTTAATCTGTACTTCATGGCAGGTGGGTAGCCTCCCTCAGTTCCTCCTCCTCCTCTTCCTCCTCCTCCTCTTCCTCCTCCTCCTCCTCCTCCTCTTCCTCCTCCTCCTCCTCCTCCTTCTCCCCCCACCCCCCCACACACACATCAGCTAACCAGCTTCATCAGAGTTAGCATGCAAGAGAAAAAGAAAGACAAGAACACCAGGAATGAGAGTCGTGGGTTGTCGAGGGAAGGAGACGTTTGTCTATACCACTGGTATGAAATTAAAACTGGTTCCGTTTGACTCTTGACTCATAGAGTCAGCCACTGTGAGGCTCAGTTCTCCTTTCTCTAAACTCTGTGTTATATAAAAGCTCCAAGGTCCCTCTCAGCCCCAACATGATGGCTGGGAGACCCCAAACATTACAGAGAGCACACCCGGAAGCCTCTTTGGACTCCAAAAGGGATCGATCCGACTGCGTTTGTTAATGCCACCTCCTATGGCCTTCGGTGCTAATAAAAGTCATAGTGAAGAAAGCAATCGGATGCTGCACGGGGTTCACCTCCTGGGACGCGAGGGGCCATGAGATCCAAAAGGGGGCCCGCTGTGGCCATATACCGCTTTGCAGCATCTGAGAAGGCGGGAACATGAGTTTCCAAAATTTAATTGAAATGGGAAGATTTTATTAGTTTACCCGCAAGTGTCAATAAACACTGGTGCCCAGCAGCCAGTTCCCTGCGAGCCAGCAGCGGCGCTGTCACGAGGTTAATAACTTCCCTGCTTTATGGACAGGCGGACCCTCTCGGACTGCCTGCCGTGCAGTTTGTTTAGATGTTTTCCTGACCGTATTTTCAAAAGCTCTATCTGTTATTTATTTATTTATTTTGAACTGCTTTCCTTTTGAGCGTCTTTGCAATAATCTCTTTGAAGTCACCATAGCATGGCAACTAAACGCCAGAGTTAACAACTCCCTGGTGGTGCATTTTCTTTAAAAATCCTTGAAATGCTTATTTATTTAAAGGGACCCTCCTTTAGACAGAAGATAGGAAACATTGTTGAATAATGCTGTTTGATCGAAGGTCTGAGATAGGCAAGATTTGATTTAGTTTGCAATTAATTGGAAGGATTTTTGTCGGTGCACGTGGACTCCCACGGCTGCTGCGGTCTCCTTTGGAATTGCAAGGTGTTGCTGGTCTGTGCTCTAGAACCGGCAACTGTTTGTCGTCTCTTCCTTGCTTCCCACCTCTTCATGCCTTAAGGTTGAATGATTTCATAACGATTGAAAGCTGAGAGCTCACACATGCATAGTGTGATGCTTCGTGACAATTACATATTCCGGAGTCGCGTGGGAGATGGGTGGCTGCGCATGCCTGTTCCGGATTATTTTGATTGAGTGAATTGAGGCAGAACACCAGTCCCCGGTGCGTGGCGCCATTCCTCGCCGAGGATCATAGACTATGTAAATGTAGTACCGGAGCCGAGTAGCGTGAACTCATTGCTCTCTGCTTCTTGGCTATGGATGCCTGTGACCAGCTCCCTGTGAGCAGCTCCTGCTGCTATGATGTCTCTATCGGAGCTGATTGTGCCCTGGAACCATGAACCAGAATAACCCCTCCTCCTTTCATTTAAGCTTTCTTTGTATTTTATCACGCAACAGAAAAGGATGACAGAAAGAAACGCATATGTCAAGCTTTACCCGACCAATCAGAATTCTTGCATACGTCCCACCCGACCAATCAGAATTCTTGCATGAGTCCCAACATGGCAACAGCTGCCCAAAGCCAAGAGGTTGTTTCCTCCTGGTGATGGGCTGGGTTACCTCGTTACAGCCATCTCTCCAAATGCCAAGGGTCTAAACAAGAATGCTTTTAGCTTAAAACAAAACCCCCTCTTTTATAGAAGCCAGAAACTTAGTTACTAAGTCCATAGAGAAGGTATAAACTATGGTGACCTAGAAATTTTGGTCACCTACAAGTCCCATAGCTATCACTTATTGTAGGAACAGGACCAAAGATGGGAGGTAAGAGGCGATGGAGTCACGCGATGAATCCTGGGCATCAGACTCCAGAGATCAGCATCCGGGTACAGATCTGAGCTTATTGACCAGTGTATACGTTTATATAAAGTGTTTGACCCAAGCCCAAACCCCTAAATCCTCAGCCAATCATATCTCACCACACCATCACCATGCTCCAATGAAAGCCCTGCCTGATGAGGTAACTCAGAAGGAGCAGAGGAAGGGGAGTCCGGGAACCATCACCTGTTAGGACTTCCGTGAAGAAGGGGAAGCAGCCATCGCCCTTTTGTTCCTCAGTTCCTTTTGCTGTCTCTCTGGTGTTCCGGGAGCCATCTTAGATCTAATGCTGTGTGTGTGGCGGATCAGGTCTCTTCAAGGAGTAGCAGGAGCCTGCAGCGCCTCGCTCTGCATCCCACTTTTCCCTGACAAGGTTGACCTCCGCACCCCCCACAACTTATCCAGCGTGTCTCATTCATTTAAATGAGATAGATCCTCGGCTACCAGAAGTATCCGAGTCACACCGAGGAAAGCAAGACGCGGTTTACTCCACTCGCTGTGGGAAGTACCACAATCATCCAACAGTCCGGTGTGGCCTAACTCGGGTTCTTTGTATAGCGCTGGCATTTCTGGATATTGTAATCGTCTGTCCTCACATTCCTTGTTCTGGGCAGCAACGAAAGCCCTCTGTTCTTGGCCATAGAGGAAGGCATGTTACTGCCTTTCAGCTGCCTTGGTTTTGTCTGAGTAGCCGCTGTAATGTCAAAACTAAGCCGCATTTTACGCTTGCTAGTTGTTCTTGCATAGGGTACATGGCTGTTGTCACACACATGGAATGTAGACAGGTAATTCCTGTTGTGTGAAATATATTTTTTTAAAAAGGCAATCCACGCTACCGCTAGCATGTCACCAGAGCACAGGCCAGCCTGTTCTCAGCCCGGCCTACTCTCTGACTCAGAGCTCTGTAATCTCTCCACCCAGCTCACTAAGTTTCCATGATTGGCCACTGCCAAGCACGCCCCACACTTCCGGATTCCTGTGGCTGGCTAGGGTGACCTGCGTCCATACCTTTCTCTGGAACTCAGTTGAGTTGCCAAGTTAAGGCAAACACCACACACTCTTAGTTTAGAATCTACAGGTAACACCATCGCTGGGCACAGAAACTAGCATCTTAATTTGGTAAGCTATAAGTTATAAATCTCCTAGTGGTGCATCCCAGGGGATCTGCCACCTAAACCGGGGACCTCTTGCTACCTACATTGGCTTTGATTTTTCTCAGCCCTAATTTTAATAACGGTTCTTAAATACTTTAACCTCCCTTCTAGCCCACCACCCACCAGAGGTAGTGTAAAAGAAAGGTTATTAGGATATGGGGAAGTAGACCTGTTTACAAACTGTTCTTTGGAGCAACTCCCATCTGCATTGTCAGAAAATCAGCAGTTCTGTTCACAGAAATCAGTAGTGGCAGCTCAGACCACTGGCAAACACTTCATGAATACACCAGCAGTCCAGTTCAGTAGAGTAGGGACAGCAAACAGGAATCAGCAGTGGTGACACAGCCTAGCAGAGACAGCCAGGCCTCAGCCACATTGGCATGAGTCAGCAGGAGGGACCAGGACCACCAGGGATACCAAGAGACCTTCTTTGCTGTCTTTCTCTCAATGAAGTGAAGATTAGAGACCAAGAGATGGGGGAAAAGTTAGTGCAACAGTCTCTGTGGTGTTTTCTTTTTTTTTTTTTTCTTTTTCTGTTTTGTTTTGTTTTGTTTTGTTTTTTGAGACAGGGTTTCTCTGTGTAGCCCTGGCTGTCTTGGAACTCACTTTGTAGACCAGGCTGGCCTCAAGCTCAGAAATTCACCTGCCTCTGCCTCCCGAGTGCTGGGATTAAAGGCATGTGCCACCACGCCCGGTGTAGTGTTTTCTTTTATGCTGAAGGGTTAAGGCAGGTAAATTTGCTTAGGACTCATGAATATCCTAGCGGAGGCAATGTGTTCAGGGTTCCTACTGTAACCGAGAATTCCTGGAAAAATGCGATGCTGGCAAAAGCTGATTGTCAGTGATGTGGGGGACATTGGAATGTTGCAGGCTCAGAGTCTGATCATAATTTCCCCGAGGCTATCCTTAGCCCCCTGCTATCCATTCCTTGCCCATGTCCGCGTCTGCCTTAACATTTTGTGTTTAACAGTAAAAACCTTGGGAATATGCAAAAACCCCCATTTCCCACCAATCTGAGGGCTAAGAATGCATGCTCACAGGCAGCATCCAAGGCTCACAGGTGAGGTTGTCTGCTTGGCTGTTCCATCTCTCTGATGTTCCCACCAAGGTCTTGATTCATGCCTGTTTTTTGTTCTGTTTCTATAAACACTTCCCTGAACTACTGCCATGTTGGACAACGGAATTTGGAGTAGCCAAATGTGTGCTCCTTGGCTGCCACCACTCATTATTGGCTCCAGAATCAACTCTTTCATCACGTTGGGGGTGAGAATTGTGGTTTTTGTGTTGACACTGCGAAAGTCACTTAGGAGTTGGTCCACACAATGTTAACTGTGGTGCAAGCTACACAAGGATGACGTCACCTCGCTGCATGGCTTTCAGTGGCCCCACAGGCCTCTGGGTTTTCACAGGGCCAAACACAGCAGGCAGTATTTATGGAGGGAGCCCTTACTCCATCCCGGGACTTGTGGGTAATGCACAGCATGCTGGAGTTGTCTCACACACTCCTTCAGCTAGGCTATGACAGGAGCTGCATCCTGGGTGGGAGGAGAAGCAAGAAAAGACACAGTGAGGTCCCACAGAGCCTTACCAGGTCCAGGTCTGCGCCTGCCCCACAGTGTAGCCTTCAAAAGTGGCTTCTCCAGTCATCTAAAAAAGTCAGAGTCTCCTCATTTGAAAAAGAGGGCTAACAGATTGAATCACAACAGTTCTAACTCGAGAAGTGGAGCGACTGGAGGTTCCCATTGTCCTCTTCCCTACCTTTCCCAGTATTTAATCCTCTAGAAAAAGCTGTCTTAGTCAGGATTTCTATTGCTTTGATATAATGCCATGACCAAAAGGCAAGCTGGAGAGGAAAGGGTTAATTTCAGCTCGTACTTCCAGGGAACAGTCCATCACTGAGGGAAGTCAGGACAGGAACTCAAACAGGGCAGGAACCTGGAGGCAGGAGCTGATGCAGAGGCCATGGAGGAATGCTGCTTACTGGCTTGCTACCCATGACTTGCTCAGCTTGCTTTCTTATAGAACCCAGGACCACCAGCCTTGGGATGGCCCCACCCACAATGGGCTGGCCCTTCTCCATCATTCACTAATCAAGAAAATGCTGTACAGACCTGTGTGAAGCCTGATCTTATGGAGGCATTTTCTTAATTGAGGTTCCTCCTCTAACATAGTTTAGCTCCTGTCAGGCTGATATAAACTAGCCAGTACAAGCTTTCGCAAAAATTAAAAATATACCAAGTTTCTGTCTTGCCCAGGAAGAGCATTCACATAACCACTGTGCCGTCGTTTCCTTTTGAAGTTATTTTTTTTGACTATTGCTGCGGTGGGTGGTTGTGATACAGCAGGTGTGTTGATGGCAGAGGGCAACTTTAGGGAGATCTTTCTACCACAAGATCCACAGACAGATCCATGTCAGAGCTGTGTAGCAAGTGCTTTCCCTGCTGAGTCATCCTCCTGCCCCATGGCATCCTTTCTTATCCCTGGCTGTGCTCCTGTTCCCCTAGAATTGTGCTCCCATTCCCTGGCTGTGCTCCCATTCCCCTGGACTTGTGCTTCCATTCCCTGGCTGTGCTCCCATTCCCCTAGAATTGTGCTCCCATTCCCCTGGAACTGTGTTCCCATTCCCCTAGAATTGTGCTCCCATTCCCCTGGAACTGTGTTCCCATTCCCTGGCTGTGCTCCCATTCCCCTGGACTTGTGCTCCCATTCCCCTAAACTTGTGCTCCCATTCCCCAGGACTTGTGCTCCCATTCCCTGGCTGTGCTCCCATCCCCCTGGAATTGTGATCCCATTCCTCTAGAATTGTGCTCCCATTCCCTGGCTGTGTTCCCATTCTCTGGCTGTGCTCCCATTCCCCTGGAATTGTGCTCCCATTCCCTGGCTGTGCTCCATTTCCTGGCTGTGCTCCCATTCCCTGGACTTGTCCCTTCTGGCTCCCCTGGGTCCTCCCACCTACTCCATGTGTAACCTTCCTATTAGGACCATATATCCCTTCTATCCCCTTTCTCTATTTTTGAAATAATAGACCCCAAGAAATTAGAATTCTTGGCCAAGCTTGAGGCCTGAAGACTTGAATTCAATCCCCAGGAATCAGAAAACTCCCACAGGTTGTCCTGTGACCTCCACATGTACGCTGTGGCTCACAGATTCTCTCTCTCTCTTTCTCTCTCTCTCTCTCTCTCTCTCTCTCTCTCTCTCTCTCTCTCTCTCTCACACACACACACACACACACACACACACACACACAGAGGCTGATTATAATTTTTTTAAAAAAGAAATTATAATTTCCCTGGAGTCTCGAGATAAGGACCTGGTGCCAGCCAGAAAGAAGGCTCGTCTCTGTGCTGCCTCCTTGGGGAGAGATTTCACATGTTGTAACAATTGTTACACCACTTTGCAGGGAAGACTGGACTGAAGACAAGGACAGGTGGACCCATGATGGACAGGACTCGGTTGTGTATACCTCTTAGCTTCTGTTTAACCCCAATCCCCGTGTCAAGACTCTGAAGACAGGCCTCACTGCTCCTTTTTCCCATCCGGCTGCACCGAGTGCAGTTCCTTTCCCTGCTTTCATTTGAAGACTGCCTTTGGGCTTCCATGAGCTCAGTCTCTTAGGGCTGCTAGGATCCGGTCGTTTGTAGTCATTTCCCCAGGAGTAGCATGCTGGGAAGAGAAAGCAGGCGCTGCAGCCTGTGCCTGCCAGTTGGGTGCTTGTTTCCTGGACAAAGCTTCAACAGCCTGCCTGACCACCGTGCAGGAGAGAGCAGAGCAGAGGCAAAGATGGGCCAATGAGCGGCAGTGTCTTAGTTAGGGTATCATTGCTGTGAAGAGACACCATGACCAAGGCAACTCTTATAAAGGACCTTTAATTGGAGCTGGCTTACCGTTCAGAGGTTTAGATCATTATCATCATGGCGGGAAACACAGCGACATGCAGGCAGACATGGTACAGGAGGAGCTGAGAGTTCTATACCTTGATCCACAGGCAGCACAAGGGACCGTGTGACACAGTGGGAGTCACTTGAGCACAGGAGACCTCAAAACCCACCTCCACAGTTTCTCCAACCAGGCCACATCTCCTAATAGTGCCACTTCCTATGGCCAAACATCCAAACTCATGAGTCTATGGGGGCCAAACCTATTCAAGCCACCATAGGCAGGAACATACTGACGAGAACCTCTTAGCTTGTCCGCAGGCCAGCACCCTCAAAGGCAACCTTAGGTTGTGGGAGGCCACTGGACCTGTTTATTTGTTCCTCTTTCTATCGCAGCCTCTGAGCAAAACCTCTGTTCTCTGCTTTCCACCATTGCAGGCCTGCTTCAGCACAGCTTGTCAGAGGGGTGGGGGCCGAGGATCTGACCCTCGAAACGCAGGTAACAGACACTGCTCCCCCGAAGCCTTTTCTTTAAGGCCTTTCCTTCCAGCCAGCAGCACCGGCTTTAAATCTGCAGCCTGTCTCCTTCCCACCACTGCTAGCCTCCTGGTAGGAATACGTTCACATCACCCACAGCTTAATCTTTTACAGTCACTACCAGCAGCCCAAATGCCTCCAGCCACCCTGAACCCTAAGCCTTGGGGTCGAATAGCATGATGCTCCTGTCTGGTTACCTGGTTCAAGGATGGTCTGTGCCAGATTGGCAGGTAGGGCTCCAGTCCGCTCTGCAGGCTCCGAAAGCACAGCGTTGTTTGAACCAGGCCCGTTTTCTTGCTGGTTCAGAATCACCTCAGGCCTGTGTTTTAGTTCGCTTGTGTGGTTAAAACAGACTGCCTGGGGCAGGTGGTTTTTCAGAAACAGTTTTTCCTTCCTACAACTCCGGAGGTTGGGGAGCTCGAGGGCACACAGCCAGCATCCAGAAAGACCTTCCTGCTGTGTCATCCAAGGAAGGCAGAGGACAACCAACGGGGACCAGACACATTCTATAGCAAGTCATTAGTTAACACTGACCCAGTTCTAGTGCAGGGCCCTCAGGTCTCTTGATTTGAAGAAGTTTTGAATTTTTTTTTTACATTTTATCTTTAATGATGTGTATGTTTCTGTATGGGGTTATTTGCATGAGTGTGGGGTGTATGTGCCTTCTGAGGCCAGAAGATGATGACGGATTCCCTGAAGCTTAAGTTATGGGTGGATGTGAGCCACCCAGCATGGGTGCTAGGTCCTCTGCAAGAGCAGTACTTGCTCTCAGTTTTTAACCCCTGAGCTACCTTTCCAAACCCTTGGCTTTTGAGACAGTCTCACCCTATAGCCCAGGCTAATTTAGGTCTCACTATATCACCTATTTCCTGACACACACCTCCCCCCACCCTCATTTCTCTAATAGCACATTAACTAAAAGCTTGAGAAAGGAAAATCCTTGTGAGAGTCAAGCAAGTATCGTTTTTTCAGCAATTTAACCTTGGCTTGGAGTCCATGCCTGATGGTGCATGCCTTCAATCCCAGCATTTAGGAGACAGAGACCTGTGGATCCCTGAGTTCAAGGCTGGCCTGATCTACATTTTGAGTTCCAGGACAGCCAGAATATAGAGACACCCCCCATCTCAAAGTTTAAACAGTTTGTCCCTAGGTTGGAGAGGTGGCTCTGCAGTTAAGCTTTTACAGAGAACCTAGGTTTGGTTCCACACTGAGTGGCCTACAACTGTCATTTACTCCAGCTCTACAGGACCTGATGCCCTCTTCTGGCCTCAGAAGGCACTTGCATTTAAGTTTGCCTGTCACACACAAATTAAAAATAAATCTCAAAATATTTAAGAATTTTAGAGATTATCTATTCATCTTTTAGCTTATTTGCAAACTCTTAACAAAAGTATTGCATTGCCATGCTTATCCTTGAAAGCTAAGCAATCTTCTAAAATTATAGTAAGAATGAGTAGCCGCTTTCTTGTAGGGCCCTTTCCTGGATATTCTGGTCGACCAGCGCCATCTGCTGAGGAGTTAATGTACAAGTTTTCCAAACTTCAGAGCACGCTGGTGGCGGTTTGGATGAGAACTATCCTGCACAGGCACTGTTTGGGGAGGTTGTGAGGTCCAGCCTTGCTGGAGGAAGTGTATCCCTGTGTGTGGGAGATCCCTGTGTGTGGGAGAAGGCTTTGAGAACGAGTGGCCCCCCCCCCCCCCCCCGTGACTTCCAGTTCAGTCTCCCTGCTCTATGCTTTCAGATAGGATCTCTTGGCTTTCTGCTGCCACATCTCCCCGCCAAGATAGACTAAGTCCTTCCCTCTGTAAGCCGCCTTGGTCAGGCTGTTTCATCACAGCAACAGAAAATTAACTATGACACGTCTTTTAGGGGAGGGGATGAGAGAGTATACTCATCTCAAAAAAAAAAAACAAAAAAAAACAAACAACAATAAAAAAAAAAACCATAGTTGCCTGATTTCTACATCTTTATGAATTTAATGACAATGCACTAAAAATCTAATATGAACTTACTAGAAATATTAACACGTTGGAAGCAGCAAACAGCTCCGCAGGTAAAGGCACTTGCAGACAACCATAACCTGAGCGCAATCCCCTAAACCTACACAGTGGGAGATAATCTCACAAGTGGACCTCTGACCTTCACACATAGCCAAACACAAATGCTTAAAAGAATGTAAGCAAACACTTCTTTCTACAGACCTCAACTCCTAAAATGTGTTTTCCTGTTTGTATGAAGGCAGGAATCATTTGATCTGAGTATCACCAATATCTGTAACGGATACATGTGTTACATAGGCCTAAGACTCCAGGTTACACGTATTGTTAGCAAGCGACAGTGCTTTGACTGTGAAGTAAGCCATGCAGGAGGTGTAGGCTGGGCCTCACTCGGGCGTCACCAGCAGCCTCTGAAGTCAGGTGGTATGATGTCACACACCTTTAATCCTGGTCCTCAGGAGGCAGAGGCAGGTGGGTCTTGAGTTCAAAGCCAGCCTCGTCTACATGTTGAGGACTACATAGTGAGATCCTATCTTAAACTTTTCCTTGGAGGCCGGAGAGCTGGCTATGCTCTTGCAGAAAACCTGGGTTTAGTCCCCAGCACCCAAATCCAGCCTGTGCCTCACCAGCCTGTGCCTCAGTCTGGCACCATGGGCGCCAACACAGAACACTCAGAGTCACACACACACGAATAAAAATAATAAACAAATCTTTAAAAATAAAAGAGAAAGACCCTTCCTCTTGTGGGAATCTCAGCAGCTACTTCACCACATTATCGGAGTGTGCGTGTGCGTGATTGTGCACTTGTGTGTTCATGTGGCGGTCAGAGGATAACTTGTAGAAACTGTTTCTTCTACAACGCAGCTCTCAGAGATCAAACTCAGCCACTGGGGTTGACAGCGAGCACGCTCAGCCATTGAACCATCTCTGTCGGATACTACGGTTTCTTAAGAACGAAAATGGAAAACAGAACTCTAAAATAATAATATAGAGACAGAGACTGTTTAACCGATTTTAATAACATGACATAAAGCTCCTAAAATTGATACAATCATTATGCAAAATACATACATGAACACTGTCTTCTTTTAAAAATATAAAATAAATAAGCAAGACATGTGAAAATAGGCGTTTCCATTAATTAAATGAAAATTCTTAAAAAAGAAAGTTTTCCTTTTGTTTCATTTGGAGAAGGGAAATTATCATTTAAGACAATATTCAAGTTTATTAAAACAAGATAAAAAAAAAGTATTATAAAATGTTTAGCTTTCATCTGCCTCGAGGTTTATGTTGCTGCCAAATTTCGCGTATAGCTGCACCTTCAGGTCGGCTAACACCCGCTGGATGGACGCCACTCTGGACTCTAAGGCATCAATCTCTTCTTGCAAAGTTTTCTGGAAAAGAAAGAGTTGAAATTAATTAGCTTCAGCTGGATGACCTATGAGTACAGAGTCTGGAATAATGGCAAGAATCTGAGGTACAAAACTCTAAACTGGTCTGGAGCAGAATAACAATAATCAGATCAAAGGCCAAGGCTGGAATGGGCAGCACTTACCTCAGCCAACACCAGCTCATGCTGCGGCTGTGGCTGCCGCTTCAGCCTCTGCTGGGATTTGAACTTGGGGCCTTGAGAAAAGCAACCAGGACTCTTAACCTCTGAGCCACGCTCCAGCCCCTATTTTTCTGCTTTTATTTATGTGTGTGTATGAGTGTGTGTTTGTCCATGAGTGCAATGCCCGACAACTCTCAAGAGGCTGTCCCTGGAGCCACAGTCACAGGAGATGTGGGTGCTGGGAACACAGCCAGCACTCATAACCACCGAGCCATCACACCAGCCCCTTCTCAAGGTTTATCAGATATAGATTTAATCAGTGGGAAGTTTGGTTTTAGAAATCTGAAACAGAGACCTATCACTTTAAGTTAGAAAGCTAGCAAAGCAACAATATTGGGGCAGCTGTCACTGAGTTCTCACACACTGGGTGGCTGGAAGACACCCGGCGTTAATATCACACACACAGCCTGAGCCCGTGCTGCATGTAATAATTAGAAACCAATCTATGTTATCGCAGGCCAGGCACCGGCCTATTCCCAGCCAGGTACAAAGCCCGAGACAGCAATGCTTCCCCTTGTCAAGGCCTCTCCCACCAATGCTGGCTCTGCCTCAACAGAGCCCGGAGACCCCTGTCTTGGTCCCCGCGGGAAGCTGTGGGTGCGCTCTCGCCTGCCCTCGCTCTGCCTTTCCCCTGGAGCTCAGTCCTTGCCCGATCTTCCCGTCCCAAAGCCTGGCTGAATTCCGCCTCGGCTAAGTTCTTTCCCTCTGGCTCACCCAGAGTCCCAGGGAAATAGAAAACACCCGGCCACCTTAGTTTAGAACCAACAGATAACACAACCGCTGGGCTTGGAGTCTACTGTCCTAAACTCATCAACTGTTCTGTCAGAAGTCTTCCCGTGGCTGGTCCTGGTGGATTCCGCCCCCAGATCTAACAGTCCCCGGCCTTCATCTCATTTGCTTTGTTCCCGCCTCTCTGTTCAAAAAGGCCGTTCCCTTCTCCTGTGTTCCCTCTTCCTTTCTGGGACCCGGAAGGCCCACCTCCTCCTCATCCAGTGATTGGCTTCTCGTTATCTTTATTATCTAATCAATTAATTACGGGGAAATCCTGCCACAATCCCAGCCATGATCAAGCTTCTTGATCAAGTGTTGAACAACACAAGTTTCTAACCCTGAACCAAGACTTATGTCTAAGATCGCTCGCCCACTCACCAAAACATTACTACAGCATGATATCAGAAACAAATTAATGCTAATAAGGCCACTGTAAGCAAATCAATGCCCATCACAACATTAAGATGGCCTCAAACAAATCCTAGGACAGTGGTGTGCTGGAGGCCTGTGTTGCTCCGTATCAATGAGTGGATAAATGAGCATTAGAGAAAGTGCTCCTCCCACGGTGAGCCACGTGTGCAGCAGTTACACAGATGGGGAGGGGACGAGGAGGAGAGGGCTCTAACAGAGGAACAGGCTCCTCACTGACAGACAGGACAGCGGACAGTGCAGACCCAGGGGCTCTCTTCACTTTGCAGTACACTACAGCATCTCAACATCGGCAGCAGAAGCAAAGCTCTGGGGGCCAGAAGACGGCGGGCATGTGCCATTTGGGGAAGCCTCGGCCTCTCTGAGCTTCTGGCTCCTCAGTTTAAACCGTGCTACTGATGGACTGCTATTTGGATTAACGAGAACCCCCCTGGCAGGGTGCTCAGGGCCGTGCCTGTCAGCAGAGCCTCCCCCGTTACTACCCTGCACCTGTAATTATGCATTCTCTGTAATGATAAACTTCCCAACTTGAAAATCTTTGCCCGAGGCAAGATTCCCACATACCTTTGCATCTTCTAACATTTCCTGTGTTTCTTCTTGAGAGTGGCTGATGAAAACGTCTCCGATCTGGTAGGGAATCATTAAGCAGTCGTCATCTGCCAGCATGATGTCATCACAGGCGTCCTCTAAGTTCTGGAGATGTTTCTATCAGGCAAGAGAACAACTATGGAGACACGCTCAGGATTTCCTCACAGACGCGAGAGCAGGCTCTTACGCAGGGACCTGGGCTCTCTGGGGACCGGCGTATAGCAGTTAGTGTCAGACACAGAGACGTGTCACATGGACTTGCTTAGGAGCCAGCACGACAGCCTCTACCCTCTAGGTAGCTTTAAAGTGTGTCCCCGAGAACTACACGAGACAGAGCTGAGCATAGGCCTGGAGAGTTACAGACACGCGGCATCAGCATGCATCCCTAAGTCTGCTCCAGCATCAGTAGACACGGATGCAGTTTTACCTGCAGCCAGATTCGCAGGCACGGCTACAGAACTGCACCGGGAAAACCTGCCCTGGACCCAATGGCCTCACTCACTGTTACCGTACCTCTCTTAAGAGCACAAATGACTTCTTGTGCTGGTCTCAGCGTCCCACACCTCAGTCACCTATACCCATACGCTTCAGGAGGCTGAAGCAGGAGAATTAGGAGTCTGAGGATAGCCTGGACTACATGGTAAATTGTCGGACAGTTTGACAAAGGAAGACCCTGTCTCAAACCAACAAACACAGACTTTTTATTAGCTAACTGGACATTGTCACCAGGGGCAAGGAGCCCATGAGGAAGCTGACAGCTGCTGATGGTCAGGCCTAAGGGCTACAGTACAGACGTAGAGCAGACGTACGTATCCAGTACCTTCTTCACTTCTATTTCCTCCTTTAGCTCTGTGATTCGACTCGTATTCCGAGCAAATTTGTTTATTTTTTGCTGATCTTCGAAAGTAACATTCACGTCTTCTGCAGCCTGAAAAAGATGTTTAATTTTTTTTTTTTTTAATTTCGATGGAGCAGTTACACTCTGGTATCTTACACTGTGACAAAGAACCAAGCACTCTCCTCACCCGAAGACAGCCGAGGGGCACAGGCCATAAGATATCACAAACGTGTCACACTTACGATCTGCTCACGACTCTACAATCTCTCCCATTATTCAATAGAATCATTCATGAGCAAATGCTTGAAATATAAAAAGTAGTTAATAAACGTCCCAATAATAACATTTTTTTTAAAGTTGGTGGTGTCACAAGCCTTTAATCCTAGCACTTGGAAGGCAGAAGCAGGCAGATCTCTGAGTTTGAGGACAGCCTGGTCCTCAGAGTGCGTTCCAGGACAGGCAGTGCTACACAGTGAAACCCTGTCATAGAAAACCAAAATGATAATGATAATGATAATAAAAGCCACTTGCCCAAAAGGCAGAATTTCCCAAGCTGGGACACTGTTTCCCTAAGATATTTCCAGCAAGCAAAATGTTCCATGGTCAAACGCCCTTAGTGACCATATTGCAGAGATTGTTTCTGGGGTAAAATGCATATGGGTATACTGTGCTGATAAAAATAAGACCATTTCTCCAACTTTCAATCTAATAAGCTGGCTAAGTCATCATACGTGTCGATGGCTCCACTCCATACACTTAAAATTCTGTATTTATTTTAAGGTTGGGAATCCACTATAGGGTAATGAAAATTGAGTTCCATATTTAATATTTGATATGCTTAAATCTGCAGACAAAGCTGGGTATTAGACAACAAAGCATCTATAAAATAACAAAAATGGCTAACACAGCCTGAGGTCCTACTGCACGCTTAGAACACTAGCCCCAGAGTCTTATGAGGGCATCACCAATATCACCGCTTCATAGATGACCAGAGACTGCAGGGTTTAGATAATTTGGCCAGGGTCAAGCATACCTATGCCTGTAAGTACAAGAGTTCCTGTTCAGACAGAGGACGTGGCTGGACGTTCTCAGACTGTTCCAATTCTTATAGGGGTTTCAATATACTAGAAAAGAAAATTAAACACTACACATTCCTTCCAGTGTCTTAGTAAAGAACAAGTGTACTTGACAAGGCCTGAAAGGACTACAGAGAGGCCCTACTAGCTGACATGACACACCTCTCAGCACATGAGGCTGAGGCAGGAGGATTACCAGTTTGAAGCTAGCTTTAGATGCATAGAGAAATCCTGTTGCCAAAACCTCGTGGCGCTGGGGAAATACCCTGTGGCTTAGAGCACTTAGTGCTCTTTCAAACGATCTGGGTTCGGTTTTCAGGTCCCACATTAAGTGGCTCACAACTGGCTGGGACTCCAGCTCCAGGGGATCTGAGGCCTTCATCTGGCTTCTGCGGGCACATTCATGCACATGTGTGCAAACACATGGCATATACACACAGGAACACACACATATACACAAACAAAAATAAAACCTTTAACAAAGAAAAGGCTCTCACTGAAGCTACAGATTTATAACAACATTATAGATAATACACCATATTGGAATTAATAAATGAAGGTCAGTAAGAACGGCTGGCTATTCTGCCAAAGGCAGGAGTTCACAGATCCACACTCCACCCATTCCTGGTCCCCTGGAAGCTATGGCATAAAGTGTGCATACGCAAACTTCTCCAGAGGTTGTAGGGTAACCTATAGTCTCGAGGCAAGGCTCAGTGGCCCAGATAGACAGGTGTTGGAATCTAGGCTCTCATCCCAACAAGCAACTGCGCATGCCCCAAGCCTGACATCAGCCCTAATGCGTATGGTCAGAGTCCGCCCCACCATGTGTGCACAGCGCAGAGCACAGACAGCACAGAGGCGAGCAGCAGACACTCAACAGACACGAAGACGGTGAGACCTGTATCCTGGTGCTTTGCCTACGAGAATTATCAATCTCCCAGAAAACCTCGAGGACTCCCTTCTTAACTCGGGAGTTTACAGAGCCCCCAAGCCCTAGGATGCATTTTCAGGTGTGTCTGTCACCACGAGGACTTTAAAAGCAACTCAGGTGAGAGGCCCTAGTAGGGCCTGCCTGACAAGCAACACTGGTGAAAGATTTCTGAATTAGAATCTAAATTACGATAGATCAGACTCAGATATTTTGACATCAAAGAGTGCTGGAAGTTGGCTGTTTTTGCTTTTTCCAAAGCAGGCATTTCCCGACATAGCCCTGACAAACAGCAGCCACCAGAAGCCACTTGGCCCCTGGGAGGCGGAGGCAGGAGGATTAACAATTCAAGGTCATCCTCAGCTGCATAGTGAGTTTGAGGCCAGCCTGGGCTATGTGAGAAATGAAGGCAGAATGGCAAAAAGGATCACTGTAGAGTTAAGGGAATTCTGCTAGTTATACAAGACATGACTTGCTCCAAATTCAAGAAGAAAGTAAGCTGCCCTGGACCCTGACTACACCCTGGCCTCAGTAACACCTTATGGGATTGTTAAGAGGAAATAAACCATACTCTATTCCAAGTTCAGGTACTGAGATCTGGGTCCCCAGCCAAAAAGCTCTCCACAATTTCAGCTGACAGTCAGATCTCTTAAGAGTTCCAGACCAGCAAATGCTACACAGTGAGACCTTGTCTCAGAAAAGCAAAAGCAAGGACAATGTTTATCGTGGAACTGACCAGTGTAACCCACAGCTGAGAGCACAGTCTAACAAGAGAGGCAAAATGAACCTGTTCCTACCTGGCCAAATCACCGTGGCCCCGGACTGTACTCTGCTACCGTGTAATAATTTGTGGGTGACAGACCAGGGCGAGGGGCTCTTTCGAACTCTGAAGCCTCCCCAGGCTCAGCAGCCATTCCCTCTTAATGAACTGGGATGCTGAGCATCAACCTTCAGTGGTCAGAAGCACTGACTACACGGTGCCAACAGCGAGAACACAAAGGCATTCTACAGGGGCCTTACAAAGTAGAGTGAAAGCAACTGTCTTCAGCCAAGCGCCTCTCATCAGAGACAGACAGGCAAACGGACAGACAGACAAGGAGCCCGGGGTGGGGTGGGGGGGAGACACACACACTAACACACACACAGAGAAACAGAGAGACAGACAGACAAGGAGCCTGAGAGAGGCAGAGGCAGAGAGACAGACAGACAGGAGCCTGGAGTGCAAATGCTCTTTAAATCACAGCTTTTCTTCTGCGCTTCAGTTTCCTCTTCAGCTAAAAGTGAATAAATACAGAATCTCCCAAAAGGTTGACACAGCAGATCAAAATAATTAGCAAATGCTAAGAACTGTCCGAACACACTGTGAAGCCCCAATAGCTATCAGCTGTTTGCTTGTTTGTTCTTTTTTTTTTTTCCCCTCCTCTGCAATTCTTTCCCTGTATTAGATACACCTGCACTCCTGGAAACACGTTTAGGTTATAAAAACCCACATGGAAGTTTAACTTAAGTTGGTGGCTCAAATTTAGCTCAAGTTTCAAAATATTGGTTGAAAGGGTTGCATAGCCATGTCTACTGCCTGTCATGCATGAAGCCCTGGGTCCACCACACCAGCACACCAAAAGCCAGGGGTAGTGGCACACACCGGTGATTCCAGCACCTGGAAAGTGGAGGCAGGAGAGTCAGAAATTCAAAATCATCTCTGACTGCATAGGAAGCCGTGGACCAGTCTGGTGTGTACACACACACACACACACACACAAGTCCGTGTCTTTCAAAAGTGTGATAAGACATCACACCGAGCCCCATGAACAAGGATCGGACGTCGTTTTAAAAATGATAAAGAGCTCTAATTTGACCAAACAAAAATCACCAGACCCAGCATCTCACCAGATGAGTCACCAAAGGAATGGCTGGCTGGCTGGCTGGCTGTGAAGTGTGCGGGGCAGAGCGTGGGGACCCGTGTCCTTCCTAATGGCTGGGAAAAGCCCGGAGAGCCACCGCGCTCGCTCGGGCCGACTGCTCTCAACGTCAATTAGACACTCGGTGCACGGAGCGTGGACCGACCGGAGCGGTCCGGGGCGGAGCACAGAGGTGCGGTAGCAGACGACGCCCCGGGATGCGGTAGCAGACGGCCCGGGATGCGGAGCCCGACCCGGTGCCCGAGGAGATGCACGACCCTGAGCAGGTGAGGCGGTTGCCCTGACGGCGAGCGGAGCGGACAGAAGCACCCCTGTACCCAGCGCGGGCCCCGGCCCCGCGCATCCCTCACCTCCTCAGACCCCGGCCCCCAG
The DNA here is from genome assembly GCF_000001635.26 of Mus musculus. Lineage (NCBI taxonomy): Eukaryota > Metazoa > Chordata > Mammalia > Rodentia > Muridae > Mus > Mus musculus. The sequence continues at coordinate 170,511,533 of NC_000068.7, read as the reverse complement.
CGCCCCGCGTCTCCTCACACGCCCCGGCCCACGGCTCCTCGGACCCCGGCCCCGCCGCACTCACCGCCTTCTTCATGGTGGCCGCCATCTTGGACTGAACCACGGGGCGCGGGGGAAAACCACTCGGGCGTGCGTCACCCCCCGAGGTCCCTCTCGAGCCCTGCTGAGCCAGACTCCCCCCTAACGCACAGCACTATCTCAACACTGCTGCTATCTGTGTCTCTGAACTATAAATTCCCAGGGCAAGGACTCAGGAAAAAAAACTATGCCCTGGAAACACTTGGTATCTTCCAATTAAAGGGACAGGCAGCTTCCCTCTCGGCCGGCATAAATACCAAAAGCGGCCAATAGTCGGGCCCGAGATCCCAGCCACGGCCAGCAGGGGGAGCGCTGGGTACCACCCAGCTGTGTGGAATGGGAAGCTTAAGAAATTCTTTTTCCATTTATTCAACAACCTAGAGAGAAGCTAAGGAGGGTAAGGGCGTGGCTTCGGCAAAGTATTTGGTAAATCATTTGGTCAAGTATTTGCACTCAAGCATGGGGACCTGAGTTCGATCTACAGCCCCTACCACATAAAAACCCAGTGCTGGCGAAGCTACAAGCTGAAGGCCACTCTTGAAGTTGATCTTAGCTTGTATGCCACTGATCACTGCAGGGGACACTAGGGGATCAGCCAGGAATAGATGAAGCCAAAGGTAGGTGACACCCAAAAAGATCCAGAGCAGTGGTTCTCAATCTTCCTAGTGCTGAGACCCTTTAATACAGTTAAATGTTGTAGTGCCCCCCCCAACCATAAAAAGTAGTTTTGTTGCTACTTCATTATGTAAATTTGCTACGGTGCTGGGTCATAATGTCAATAAATATCTATTTTCTGATAGTATTAGGCGGCTTCTGTAAAGGGCTCCCGATCTATAGGTTGAGAACCACTGACCTAGAGCGCTATAACAAACTTAAATGCTTAGATAATAGCTTACTGGACGGTTGCTTGGCTATTTATATTTAGAGACAGGGTCTTGCAATGTAATCCTAGCTGTCCTGGAACTAGCTGTGTAGACCAAGCTGGCCTGAAACTCACAGAGATCTTCCTGCCTCTGCTCTCCAAGCGCTAGGATCAGAGGCGTGCTCCATCATGTGCAACTGAAATGAATTCTTTTATGTGTTTAAAATTAAATTGGTTCAGAAATATGTCTTCCACTCGCTCAAATATGTTAGCCTGGGAAGACTGCCCACACAGGGCCCAGTGGGCACCGAGCTTCCTTAGTAACCAGGGCCATTGTTAACTTCGGTAGCCAAGACTTTGCTCTCAGAAAGTCGGAGGTCTGAGGGCAGAAGAGCTTAGAGTATTGGGGTATGGGCCATTGTCTCATTTACCAAGGGACAGGGAGGACCAGGTGTGAGCCGCAGGACAGTAAAAGCACGGCTGGGCGCTCTTGCATCTCTGCCAGTCCCTCCTATGGCTTCAAGCACAAGGGCATGCCAAGGAGGGGAAGAGGGGCAGATCTCGCCTGTCTGCTTATGACGCAGTGGGTCTCAACCTTCCTAATGTGACCCTTTAATACAGTTCCTCACGTTGTGGTGACTCCCAACCATTAAATTATTTCATTGCTACTTTACAACAGTAATTTTGCTATTGTTATACATTGTAACGTAAATGCCAGACATGCAGGATGTCTGATACTTGACCTGGGTGGGAGGGCCATTCGACTTTCCAAAAGGATCACGGCCCACAGGTTGAGAACCGCTGTTCTAATGTATAATGCATGTGCCCATTTGGTTACAATCTATCTCCTATCGTTACAATGCAATCCTGCTCATTGCTTGCATACCATCAAGCCCTCTGGATATAATGAACTTGGACTCCACAGAGTGAAGTCCTAACACCCTCCTGAGGAAGGTTTGCCGTTTGCACTCTGCTACTTAGCAGTTGCACATACAGAGTCAAATCTCTGGACCTGGAATTACTACGGTGGCACCACTTTTGAGGAACTCATTTGTATATACCGCAAACCCCAGTCCTGAACTCTGTAACCCTTAGACCAGACTCAGAAGGGAGAGCTAGTGTCTGGCTGCAGTGGTCATGGAGAATCTGTAGTTAGTGGCATGTTGACTGGACCGAAAAGACACCAGACACTGGGGATGCTGCATGTCAAACAGATAAAGTACCCCGTCCCCCAGCACCTTGCTGTCTACTGACAGGAGACAGACCACAAACAACCCGTTAAATAAGGATAGTGTGTCAGAGAGGGTGGTTAGTGTAAATGTGGCTGACTGTCCCAGCAAGGGAAACACATGCAGCTTTCGTCAGGAGAACGCCACCAGAGAGGCACGAAAAAGAAAGAGAAAACAAATTCCATTGGAAGTGAATGTTGTCCAGGCTTGTCCTAGCTTTTAGACTGCGTCACACAGGGATGATGAGCATATTTGTCGTTTTGTGACAGTGTGTGTGCGCGTGCGTGTGCGCTCGCGCAAGTGCCCCTCCCCCAAGGTCCTGCGTTCCCTGGGGTTGAAGAGGAAAAGTCTGAGTGGCAGGAGCCACAGATCTCGCTAGCAGGAAGTAATTTGATCATCTGCCTGCAGGGGGCACCCAAGGACTATGACTGAATTCTCAGGCATCCAAGCCCATTTCCCAATGTTTTGGACGTCTTTTCATCTTATCCTGTTTGTATCTGACTCAAAGATGTTTGTAAGCTATTTTGTCCTGACAGGGTTTGAAATCCTCGTACCTCCCCACTGCACGTAGGACCGGTCAAACTAAAATTCCAAACCAAGGCGCGCCTCCCTCTCTGATCTTCGGGTAGCACTTTTCCCTGGAGAGACATGGACAAACATCTGCTCACCCTAGAAAGGAAAGCGATGATGGAACCAAGTAAGGATGCCACACGAGTTCAATTTAGTGAAACAATGAGTTTATCCCACCCGGGAGGGTGGGGGATGGGGTTACGTTCAGGAGTGTGAGGGGCCACTTGGAGGAACGTGGAGGAATCAAAGATACTCTTAGTCCAGTCAGCATGCCACCAAAATCCCCACTGACCACTGCAGTCAGGCACTAGTTCTTTCATCTGACAGCTCCCAGAATGGGAAGGACACAGGCCTCTTGGATGAAAAGGCCAGACCCCTCTCCAGGCATAGAACCTTCCAGCACCTTGCTTGACATTGGACTTGTTCACCTCCACAACTGTGCGAAGTTCATCTCTGTTGCTTAGGAATTACCAATAACCGGGTCGCGGGGTTCCTTGTTACAGCGGCACCAACTTACTGATCCACTTCTCTTAAACACTTTCACCCCTGCAAGCGACTCTATAGCTCTCTGCCCGTTTCCTTGGGAGCTATTTCTCTTCTGCTAAGCCAGGGGCACCAAGGGAAGCCGATCTTGCCTGCTCATTAATGGGTAAACTGATGTATGGACAATTAAATGGCGGCATATTTAAGGACTAGAGAGTATTGTGAGATACGAGATAGCTGCTGGTGCATTTGTTCAGTAACAGTGTTCCAGAGCCCATATTCGTGTTCGCATTTCTTCTTCCTGTGCCTAATATCAAACGCCTCGCATAAACTGTAGCTCTGTGGGCCCGTCTCCTGAATAACTGCATTTTGTCACCAGGTGGCGCCATGACTCCAAATTTTAGCTTTTCTTCTGTGCAAAGCCTTAGGAACCGGCCCAAAGGACATGCAGTCTAGTAAGCCACACTCTGGGCCAAATATATAGTCATCTCTTGCGAGTTTCAAGTTGTAATTTTTCCTAGAAGAGGTAGATCTTGTTTTCAAAGATATCCTGAATATATGGATTTTTAGATTTTTATGGAATAGACCGTTTACTGGGCTAAGCATTAAAACTTAAGTGTTAGAGTGTTTGACTGGCATCCATAATGCTTTGAATTCGGTCCCCAGAACAACAAAAAGACCGGGGGGGGGGGCGGGCAAACCATTACCTAATCTGTTAACATTAGTGGTACCCGGCCCTGCAATTTTGACATTGAGAAAGAAGTCATTATTTAGAATCAGAAGCTGTTGCCGGATACCAGTTCCCTGGAGTGATCGATCCATCCAGTGGGGATACGTTCAGAACTGTGTGTCTTCTCACTGAGCTGGGCACCCTCCTCACAGGGCCGCTGCTCACAAACGGGTCTGATACGCGCTGAAGTGGACAGCTTAGATATTTATGATCGTCTAAAGCACTTTGGATATCTTCCTAGGTCTCACTCTTACCTCTCCACTCCAGAAGTCAGACCTCAGCTTACCTTTAAAGATGAAGCCAATCAGATTCGCCAACACAGTACAGGCCCAGATCAAGCCAATCAGATTCAGCGGTGCAATGAAAGCATCCAGTAAAAACCTCGAGGGTGAGGGTGCTGCAGAGAATGGATTCTCAGAGGTCAGAGCATTGTGGGACCAGGAGCTCTCTGAAGCCACAATGAAAATGTACTGACTTTGATGAGCTGATTGGGGGGGGGGGGGGAGGAATGTAGGAGCCATCTATCAATCGAGGAGACCTCAGTGTCCTTCCATGAGTTTTGTGGTCATTGCATGCTCCAACCGCAGAATCTGTGCTCTTTCAGGCATCGTTTCCCCAGTTCCTCTGACGAATCCTGCTGGAGGATATCGTGCTGCTTGTGGCGTGAAGAAATTTATTGATATGTAGTAAAAAGTTACTCCTTAAAACTCCAGCCAAGAAAATCAAGAAGACTGGGGGAATGTGGCAATGTCGTTGAGGTTACAGTGGGGTGAGGATAAACACCTCACTCCGGGGTGAAATTCCATCTAAAGAAAAAAGAGCCCCCTCTGAAGGTTGCTACAGCGCATGCGTACACTTTGCCGGCGCTCATGCTTCCTGCTTTATAAACCCCACACTGGAGGAACATGTGCGGTTTTGTAAGTGTAAGGTGGACATGGGTCATGATGAGGAGTGACAGACTGAGACCGTCCATCAAAGTCCCTCCGTGCTGTGGTTCCAGTACAGCAGCCAGAATCATGAAAGGAAGCAGCCAGCAATGATGACTAGTGGACGGTGCTCACGCTAGCGGGAAAACACGACAAAGAAAAGGAGAGATCTCAGCTTGTCCTCAGTGCACCAAGTGAGATGGACTAGGAATGTGGCTCGGTAGAGTGCCTACCTATCGTGCACAAAGCTCTGGGTTCGATCCCCAGTACTGAATAAACCTAGCATGTTGGTGCACACCTATAATCCCAGTACTCAGAGGCAAGCAAATCTTTCTCCCCCTCCCCCCACCCCTCCCTCCTGATCAGGATATAAAGCTCCCAGCTACTGCTCCAGCAGAATACCTGTCTGCTTCCTGCCATGACCCTATAAAACTGCAAGCCCCCAATTAAATACTTTCTTCTATATGAGTTGCCCTATAGGAGGTCATAGTGTTTGTTTTGTTATAGCAACAGAAGGGTGACTAAGACAATGGGGATGATGTGGAGTCTCTTCATTCTGTCTCAAGGTAGACCTTTACCGGAAATCTTTGTTCACCTCATGAGCACTGAACAACCAACATGCATCTATGCAGTGCTGCAGAAAGAGCGCACCTCCCGCAATCTGCACCCAGATGCCATGGTTCCCAGATGCCATGGTTCCCTGAGTGACTGGAAGGAGGCTGCCTCAGAAGCCTCCCACTCACCCAGTGCAGGAAAATCGAAACCTAGCTGAGAGTGTTTTAAAGAAAAACGCTAAAGACTGCAAACCAACCTCCATTAACTTTGAATGCCCTGGCTCTCTAAAACACTTAGAGGAGATGTACTCAAGGTCCCCTATATGGATCGTGTGTATCCCTCTGCCGAGCCTGGGAGCACCACCTTTTAGTTTGTGTAAATGATCTTGGGTCTTGGGTTTAGATTCCCAAGAGAGTTATCGAAACTGAGATTCATCCACTTGGTTGACAAAGAAAAAAACCCTAAGCAGATTGAGTCTTTGAGGGGTGGGGAAGTGGCTCAGCTGGTAGGGCTCTTGTCCGGCACGCACAAAGCCCTGGGTTCCATCCCCAAGCAGTGCATAAACTGGACATGGTGGTGCATGCTCATAATTCCAGAAGTGAGTGGCATCTTAGCTACGTAGCACATTTGAGGACATTAATGCATAAGACCCTGACTCTCTTTAAAAAAAAGAAACTTTGAATTCAAGAATGTTATTAAATATATTACTGATACTCTTGTGAAACAGTGAGAAGATCTTCGTGTGAGACAGTGAGAGGATCCCCTTGTGAGACAGTGATAGAGGATCCCTGTGTGAGACAGAGAGGATCCTCGTGTGAGACAGTGGAGGATCCCCATGTGAGACAGTGAGAGGATCCCCGTGTGAGACAGTGGAGGATCCCCGTGTGAGACAGTGAGAGGATCCCCGTGTGAGACAGTGAGAGGATCCCCGTGTGAGACAGTGAGAGAGGATCTCCATGTGAGACAGTGGAGGATCCCCGTGTGAGACAGTGGAGGATCCCCGTGTGAGACAGTGAGAGAGGATCCCCGTGTGAGACAGTGAGAGGATCCCCGTGTGAGACAGTGAGAGAGGATCCCCGTGTGAGACAGTGGAGGATCCCCGTGTGAGACAGTGAGAGGATCCCCGTGTGAGACAGTGAGAGAGGATCCCCGTGTGAGACAGTGGAGGATCCCCGTGTGAGACTGTGAGAGAGGATCCCCGTGTGAGACAGTGAGAGGATCCCCGTGTGAGACAGTGGAGGATCCCCGTGTGAGACAGTGAGAGGATCCCCGTGTGAGACAGTGAGAGAGGATCTCCATGTGAGACAGTGGAGGATCCCCGTGTGAGACAGTGAGAGAGGATCCCCGTGTGAGACAGTGAGAGGATCCCCGTGTGAGACAGTGAGAGAGGATCCCCGTGTGAGACAGTGGAGGATCCCCGTGTGAGACAGTGAGAGAGGATCCCCGTGTGAGACAGTGAGAGGATCCCCGTGTGAGACAGTGGAGGATCCCCGTGTGAGACAGTGAGAGGATCCCCGTGTGAGACAGTGAGAGAGGATCTCCATGTGAGACAGTGGAGGATCCCCGTGTGAGACAGTGGAGGATCCCCGTGTGAGACAGTGAGAGAGGATCCCCGTGTGAGACAGTGAGAGGATCCCCGTGTGAGACAGTGAGAGAGGAGCCTCATCCTGAGCTCTGGACTTTTCCACCATGCTGTGTGCTGCACTGAAGTAAGCCTTTCCTTCTCGTTTACTCCAGCCACTGGTGTCACATGAGCCTCTATTGTTCCTGTCTGTCACCACCACTTTGATCTCAGAACATGCAGTATTCTTCCTTAAACATCCTAGCTCATAGTCCCCAATAATTTCTGAAACATCAGAGGCTGTGCTGTGCTGTGCTGTGCTGTGGGTGAGGAAGGGGGAGAAATGGGGAAATGAGGGTAAAACGAGCTGACTTCCTGCTCTGCAGCTGAGGACATGGCCAGTGTCGTGGCTGTACCTGGAGCTGTACACCCAGCACTAGAAGTGACCCCAGCATCTCATCCTACAGTGACCTGAAGACTCCTTGGAGACTCAGTGATTGTCTGCCTGTTTCAGAATCGATCAGACTGTCTGCATCCTCCAGAGGAAACCCCATTGTCACTAGAGGGACATAGCTTGCCTCTGCGACCTAGTCAATCATACTGTAACCATATCTGCCATTTCTCTGACATGTTCTTGTCTCGACTTAATAAATATCACAGTGAAGCTTATATGTGCATTTTTTCAACCCTTTCCTTCCAAGAGTTCAGTGTCCTGGAGTTTGATGCTTCTGCCCGGCATAAACTAGAACTACTTTAAACGATGAGGCTCCTGAGCCTCCCCCACTCAGCTGGCAAGCACTGACAGACACCGGTGAGGAGCTTTCAAGAGGAACCCAGCTCCAACCATTAGCTGTAGGACCTTCAGTGAGGACGGCTGTTTTTGCCAGAGTGAGGAATAACAAGAGAGATTGCTGTTTCCCGTTGGTGATGTGACAGATAAGAACCTGCAGTGACTCAGAACCCACGCTCAATAACAGAAGCCAGGAGGATGGCGGCTGGCTCTCTCCTGTTTCCTTGCAACTGTGTGAGTTGATGTCATCAGCAGAGAGTGCGTTCTAACTAAGCAGGCTCCTTGTTCCTCTCTGACACAGGGCTGGGCAGGGTGCCTAGCACGCCATAGATGCTGAGCAGCAATGCTAGTGACTCCTCCAAAGAATTCCATTCTGACTGGAGAGAACGAAAACAAGTCAAGAGATCTCTGGAGATGTATGTTAAATTATTTTTCACTGGAAACTGCCATCACAGTGGAGGGAGTCTGTGGATGTACGTGTATGACCACACAGGATCCCAACCATCTCGTCCAAGTTCCAGTAGCCTAGAAGCTGTCAGAACAGAAGGGCTCGCCTAACTGCTGTCGCTGGGTGGAAGAGCCAACAGTAAACTCTGTCATAAGAACAGTTAGGAAAATTGCCACTGCACAAGACTTGGGCACATTCTCTGCTGACTGAGCGCTTTTGTTTTTAGGAGAAAGGGATTCTTCCATAGTTACCTGGAATTGTCTCACTGGTCCTCTGTCTGATCATTGACACAACAGTGGAGTGGCCACGCTCACCCCACCAGGAGTTTACTTTCCCTAACAACAGAAATGCTTCCTGCACCGGTCCCTGGCAAGGTCTATGTTTGCTGGTTCACTTTAAAGCCCTGGAAAAGTATAATCACATTTCAGTGATACCCAAGGAAGTCAACAGTCCCTGAAGTCATCATGGAAGGCTCCCAACATACGAGAGCAAACAAAACCGTGCTTCAGACCCAAAGTATTTGGCACTGAAAATCCCATCATAAGATTTCCCTGTATTACACACAGATCAGAGTAGCCAAGTCATACCATGCAGGAAAAGACGCAGAACAGGTATCTATGTGATGATGTAATCTAAATTTTTACTTATGAAACATAGATGGTACCAATGGAATATCAGAAAACAATCCATAGGTGGAGGCTGGGAAATCAATTCAAAGGTCAGACAAGGTTTTAAATCACTCTCAGTTGCACAGTGAGATCAAGGCCAACCTGGGCTACATGAGACCCTGTCTCACCAAATCTAAACACATACACACAACCCCTGGAGTGTTTTTCACTGTCTGGTTTAACTTGTCTTAGACAGTTACGACTGAACCTTTCAAAGTCACCATTCCTACTGCAGCTCCTGGCTATGGCAGCCTCTAAATCCACACTAGAGAGGCTGAGGCAGGAGGCTTGCCACAGTTCTGGGCCAGTTTAGGCTACTTAAAAACTACCAGGCCAGCCTAAACTACAGAACAAGACCTTGTATTTTTTTTTAAGACTAATAATACCGATACTAACTGGCACTAGAGACGGCTCAGCAGTTAGGGGTGAGCCGCCTTGCGGGGTTCAGTTCCCAGGACTGATGTCAGGTGGCTCATGGTCACCAGTAACTCCAGCTTCATGAGCTTGGATGCCCTCTTCCGGCTTTCATCAGTACATGTGGCACACCACATACAGAGACATATACACACAGGCACATACATACATACACACACACAAGCACACATACAAGCACACACACACAGAGACATACACATACAGGCACATACGTACATACACACAGACACATATACACACACACAAAGGCACACACATATACACAGGCACACACATACACACACATACATACACATGCATACAAGCACACATATAGAGGCACATACATACACAGGCACACAAACACACGCACACACAAGTATACACATACATACACCCAGACTCAACAAACAGACACACACATACACACAGAGGCACACACACACATATATATATATCCAGGCTAACACACAGACAGACACACACATACATACAGAGGCACAAACATATACACACACATACATATACCAAGGCTAACACACAGGCACAACACATACACACAGAGGCACACACATATACAAAATAAAATAAATCTCTAAAACACTGACTTGTTTACACCATGCTCTTCCTGCTTTAAAAGAGAATGGCTCTTTTGCCAGCGAACCTCAAAAGCTCTCCCCCGCCATGTGACTGTGTTGGGAGTTCTCAGATACCTTTCTCCACACTTGGAATAAAATATTGACTGCTCAGCATGGCCTAGTTTTGCTCAGAAACCGGAAAGCAAGTGCGTGCCAAATGGAGTCCAGGAAGACACAGGCTATGCTCCACCTGAGCTCTTGCTCTCAGCCCATCTGGGGAAGAGTGTCCACTGACCTCCAGTGTTGCAAACGAGGAACCTGGACTCAGAGAAACACAACATCTTCCCAAGCCCACACAGCCAGTGAGGAGGGGAGACACAGTTTCATCCCAGAGGTACCCAGATGAGCATCTGCAGGGTTTACCAATAACTTCCTCAGAAAACAAACAATGTATTGTTACTAAACTCGCTGGGTTTTGCTGGGGAACGAGGAAAGAATCAATAATCAATTGCCTATTATTTGCTTATTGGGTGCTCTTCAACATAAACATCATGGGTCATGTGTTATAGGAGAGTCAATCAACAAAAGACAGTAGCTTACAGTTTCAAGGAGATTTAAGTAACTGGGAAGAAAGGTGCAGGAGAAAAGTCATGAAGATTGTGGCTGCAGAGTAGAGGGGTGGAGAGAGAAACTGTGTGAGGGGGGGGGCCTTTTTTTATTTTTTTACCTATTTTCTTCTATTTAACTGTACAGTTTACTGAATCAAAACAACATGACTTCAGCTGCTTGCAAGGCCTAGGTAAGACAGTAGCAAGGTTGGGCCCAGCCTAAGCAACTCAGAAAGACACTGTCTCAAAACAATAAGAGTCAGGAGATTCCGTGGTAGAATGCTTCTCTGGTGTGCACAGGGCTCTGTGATCAGCCTCCAGCACCACAAACACACACACTGCCACTATCTAGTTGAGCACAGATATCATGATTGAAACACCCTCCCTCTGGGTCCCAAGGAACCAGGTGTGCAATGCACAGCACTACAAGGTAAGTTCTTAAACGTCTCACTTTGCTGGGGACTTTGTGCAGCATCCTCACAGGAGCCTATGTTGGCACTCTTCCCATTTCTGTGATGTTTGAGTTTGGCTGTGAGGTTGGTTCCACCACCTTCTGCTCAAGAAATGAAAAGTCAGCAGCCCTCCGAATTCCCGCAATCAAAAAGCAGCTAGGTCACCCTAGGTCAGCCAAGGCTTGAGACTCAAAATTGTATTGCCAACCCATATATTTGAAAGAGTTTTGTATTTCCCAAGACAGAGGACCAAATCAAGCCCTTGCCCTCCAACAGGTTCCGCCCTACACACACACACACACACACACACACACACACTCACACTCACACACACTCACACACACTCACACATACTCACATATACACACTCACACATATTCACACATACACACACTCACACAAACACACACTCACTCTCACACACTCACTCACACTCACACACACTCACTCACACACACACTCACACACACTCACTCACACACACTCACTCATACACACACTCACACACACACACACACACACACACTGTCATGTGTGGTTGCATAGTAGAAAGGCTAGGGTCTAATGAATCTAATCAATCTTTGCAGGAGATAGTTAGGATTTCTCAGAACAGTAGAGGTGGCCTGGGCAGATCTTGGGAATGGGGTTGGCTCTTAGGAGCCACTTTCAGATCTTTCTTTAGGAATTTCTGAGAGGTAATGGCTGCATGCCTCACAGAGGCCATGGAATGAGGGAGGCCCAAAGCCCAGGAAAGAAGGTTAAGTTCCTGAGAGTATGCGCAACATAATCACTTTGGTGTTCTGAACCTCTTCCAGGACTGACAAATGTCCCACTCAATGGACCTCCAATAAACTCTATGCTGAGACTGGGGACTCTCCCCAGTGAACAGGAGACATGGACTTCTATGAATCTGAAATTCTCTAATTTACTTCTATAAATACACTAGCTAATAATTTCCTGTACTTCTGAGTATCTCTTTGTAATTCATGAAGCGGTCTAGTGCTAGCATTCAGTGTGGCACATAAGTTTAATCCCAGCACTCAGGAGGCAGAGGCAGGCAGATCTCTGTGAGTTCAAAACCAGCCTGGTCAACATAGCAAGTTCCATGACAGCCAGGACTACATCGTGAGACCCTGTCTCAAAAACAAAGCAAACAAAAACTGTCTAACGTTAAACTCCCAGGAGAATCTACTTTGTCTGAAACCTGTCTCGGTCTTGATCATGCAAAATAAAAAAAAAAAAAAGGAAAAGAAATAGTAGCTCACTGGCTGAAATAACAAGACAGTTGTCACACACACCCAAGGATGGGGTCTTTGCAGCATCCAGGCACAAGTGAGAAGAGATGCGGAAATAACACCTCCCTCTAAGGATGCATGCTCTCTGCCACTCTCTGCCACGTACCCAAACGAGAAAGTTCTGATCCCACCCTCCTCTGGGGCACATCGTCATGGAAGGAATACTTCCATCGCCATGGAAGAGAGTGATATGATTGGCCAGGTGATGTTAGGCATGGTGAAATAAACCATCAGCCAACACTCTAGAGGTGGAAACAGGAGGATGAGGGGTTTGAGCTAGCCTGGGCTATGAGACTGTCTCAAGAAAGCAATAGAAATAATGATACATATGGATGTCGATGCTGAAGAGTCAGGCTGGGTTAGAAACTGGGATCCAAATGCCATTGGGGCTACTAATGTCTGTGACAATGGGCAGGGGGGTGGGGGTGGGGTTACGGTTCTTTCACGTGTTTTTGATGTTGAGCTGAAGTGAAATTTGTCTCCTGGCACATACACAGCAGAGAGCTGCCTTGTCTGGCCTCAGTAGGAAAGGATATGCCTAATCCTGCCAGAGACATGATAAACCACGAGGGTGGGGGTGGGGGGTATCCTCTCAGAGGTGAAGGGGAAGTGGAGGGAGGAAGTGTGAGGGGATGGGGGAGGGGGCAGCATTTGGGAGGTAAATACATAAATAAATTATCAATCAATAAATAAGTATTGGAGTGAAATTCCAGTTTTGTCACAGGCTCTTGAAAGTCTAACATATGGTACTTTCACATGGCCTACAGTGCACTACATATATTATAAAATGTATGTTTCACAGAAACACAAGAGACTACATGAACTTATAGTGCATGCCGTATACACGACAGTGCATATTAACATTGATCTAGTGGATTTCATATAAATTATTGCATATATGCAGTTTTTGTTTGTTTGTTAGCACGACCTCTTAGGGGAAATTCGAGACGACAGTATTGGAGCACAAATCACAAATTTGCAAAAGCCTTTCCAGAAGCAGACAGGTGTTTACGGAAGACTTTGCTATTGCTTGGGTCACAGTAACCTTCGGTCAGGTGACTGGAAAGCCGAGGAGGAAAGTCTCTGCCTCCTGCCTGGTTGCTGGCGCTTGGCATTGGAACAGCAGGAAACAATATGAGTCACTTTAAATCAGTGAAGACCAATTTCCTTTCCAGAATTAGGAAAGTGAGCTCTAATCTATCCAGATACAAAAGCAAGGGTGCATCTGTGGCTAACTCTGCCTGCTTTAGGGAGAAAGTGGGGGCGCTTAGGAATCGGTGGGTGCCTCTGCTCTGCGAAGGGTGGGCGGTGTGCAAGAAGGAAAGGCTTAAGGGGACATTGGGAAGCACTCCAAAGGAACCAAGCCATGCCCTCAAGGCACTCCACAGTCTCCCGCAGAACTAAAGCCACTAGCATCCTTTGTTGAGGACATACACCTGTGTACGTGCATTCATTTATTCGGTTCCCTAACAACCCAACCCGAAGCATCGAGGAATCTGGTAAGGAAATTCTGCAAATCGCATTGGGCTTTCTTGCCTAGCTTAAGACCCTGGGTAAGAAAATTATCTCCGCCCCCCCCCCCCCCCCACTTGTTGGTATATCCTAGTAAGTTTCAAATCCTCTCTTCCTTCAGAGGCTCAAAAAGGCAACATTCATCCAAAGGAAGTCCAGCTCAGGCTACGAAAACTTGTCTCCCGGGATGTTGGGAGGCAGGCTCGCTCTCCACTCTCTTGGCAAGCGCGGGCGGTCTTCCGCACTGTCCTCAGGAACCTTGCCCGCCCTGAGTGGCGATTGTGCAAGCGCAGCCTTGGGCTCCTGCAAGGCCGGCTGCAACCTGCAGGAGGAGGGAGAGGAGGCGTGCTCGCAGCGCACCCGCTGAACCCTGGGCTCGACTCGCCTTTCTCAGGTTATCTCCGGGGTGGAGTCCACCACGGTGCGTCCGCCGGGCCAGCAGCGTGTCGGTCACCCGAGGCCCCGGCGCCCTCACTCACCTCGCTGACTCCATCCTCTTTCCACACCCGCCCCCCGCGTCCCTCCCATCCTTGCCAGTCGGTCCCCCTCCGCCCTTATTCAGCGTGCTCATTGGCCACCTCCAGCATGCCCTGTTCCCATAAATACGAGGTCCCTAAGCCCGGGAGCTCGGGGAGGCACAAGGAGGTACATCAGACCTGGCGGCATCCCTTCGACCCTCCTTGACCCCTCGTGGCTTTAGACCTTAGAAGTCAAATTTGCAAAGCCACAGAGTACTCGGGCCAAACCCCGGCCGCTCTTCCCCAGCCACTGTGGCCAGCTCAGGGCAGGGACCTGCGCCCTAAACAACTGCACCTTGCAGCATCCCTGGGCATCTGCCTCTTCCAAGTCCATCCTGTTGTACAGTATTTTACCACACCCGCGGCTTCTGTTTGCCTCTCTTCCCCAAATCGCCAAAACTTCAGAACCCAACAGCACTTCCGAAATACCTTACCCATTTCAGTCCCTACTGCTCCTCGAGTGTCACGGGTCGCCTGCTACTATGAGCTGCCCCATTGACAAAAGGCGCCCCCTGATCGCTTTCCTGCGCCGGCTGCGGGACCTCGGGCAACCCCCAAGGTCCGTGACATCCAAGGCGCACGTGAAGCGTGCGCCAAAAGAGGTGCCCCTCTGCCCGCTGATGACCGACGGTGAGACTCGGAACGTCACCTCCTTACCTGGACCCACCAACTGGCCACTGCTGGGCAGCCTACTGGAGATTTTTTGGAAAGGTGGCCTGAAGAAACAGCACGACACACTGGTAAATAGTTTGTTTCCTAATCACCTATTGTCCCCTGTTCCCTATTCCTTCCGGTCGGGGTGGCAGGGGGAGCTCAGGTCAGCAGCTCGAGGCAGAAGCGCCCGGGGCACCTGAGGATGCGCGCTGATGGCATTTGGCCCGCCCCGCTGCAGGCAGAGTACCACAAGAAGTATGGCCAGATTTTCCGGATGAAGCTGGGCTCCTTCGACTCGGTGCATCTGGGCTCGCCGAGCCTGCTGGAAGCTCTGTACCGCACAGAGAGCGCGCATCCCCAGCGGCTAGAGATCAAACCCTGGAAAGCCTATCGGGACCATCGCAACGAAGCCTACGGGCTGATGATCCTGTGAGTCAGTCCCCTCTGCTGGACGGAGACGATGGGAGGCTGGACGTGCGGGACAGTGGGGAAGGGGAGTCGTTAGAGTTCCCTGGGACGTATGGACAACGAATATAAAGCCCCTGCTCTACCTAGAGCTGGTGCCATCCTGAAATTGTGCTGTAGAGAGTGGGTTCCCCTCACAAGCTATTCAGTGAAGGGATGCACACATGCTGCCTCCCCCAACAGGACACATCAAAAGCACCATGCCCGCTTTATTTGGGCTTCACCTTCCAGGTGTCGTCTTGGGCAAGACTTAACCCTAACGTCAAACCAAATATTTTAACGTTGTTTGACAATTTTATACGTGTTTATAATGTATTTCCGGTCGCATTCATCACTCAGTGCCCTCTCTGATACTCCCACCCACTCCTATTGAGATTCTCCCTTGTCCCAACAATTCTCTCTCCTATTTTCATGTTGTTTTTATTTTGTGTTTATAACTCCCTGAGTTTGCTCGCATGACCATAGGTGGGGGTCATTTAGAGCACAGACATCTTGTCAGAGCCTACACCACTGAGGAAAATAACTACCATAAACTATCAGCTCACGGAGAGACACAGTGAGCCTCTTTCGGGTCAGTGATGGCTGATGGCGGCCGCGAATATTCATTGAGAGCTAAGATTCCTGAGACTTTTCCAGGCGATCTTCAGGGTTAGTTTTTGCGCTCCCCGAATCACTGCGCAGCCTCTTTCGTGGTGCTCTAAGCATACCCCTTCTCTGCAGGGAAGGACAGGAGTGGCAGCGGGTCCGCAGCGCCTTCCAAAAGAAACTCATGAAGCCCGTGGAAATCATGAAGCTGGACAAGAAAATCAATGAGGTTTGTGCACTGGGGCCAGCTTTCCTGCGGCTCTCTGCGACAGAGAGCTGTTAACCGGGGGACTTTGGGTCACAGCTCTAAATACAAAGGGAAAAGAATTGTGGATCATGGGTGGTTGAAGGGAGATGCTGTCTCTCTCCGCCTTTCATTCCTTCCTCTTCCCGCAAACTCATCTGCTCCAAATCCTAAAGTAATCCCACCGAGGGAACAGTTACAAGCTTCCTGGGCAGTTCCAAGGCTTCCACCAGCTAGCAGTGAGACCGGGCTGTGTTATTTAACTTCTCGAAGCCGATTTCCCAGTCTTTAGAGCCCCTAGTCTACAGTACTGAATGTGATGCCTGCTTCTAAGAGCCCTAGGCGGCAACACTTGAGGCGGGGACAGGGGTGGCAGGAGCGGGGAGGCTTTGCATTTGTAATAGGAATACAGTGGTAAAGAATCTGGGCGCGGGGTGGGGGATGGGGGCATGTTCCTGTAGAGACCGGTCTTCTGAAAACGTAGAGGAATAAAATGGCATGATGTGTCCAGAGATTTTGTACTCCGTGCTGATGTATGATTCTAAAAAGATTCTGGACCTTACCCGCCCCACCCCCCATCCCCACCATCCCCCTATGCCTGCTTTTCTAGTAAAGTGACAGATTCAGAGTACTTTCAAAGTGCATTACATAAGCAAACTAAACATGCTCCTCTGTTACCTGCCGGCTTTATGAGCCTACATCACACACACATACACACACACACACACACACACACACACACATGCGCACACACGTGCACACACTCACACACACATATACACAAAACAATTGCCAGGGACACTCTTTTTTTTTTTTTTTTTTTTTTTTTTTTTTGGTCTTTCGAGACAGGGTTTCTCTGTGTAGCCCTGGCTGTCCTGGAACTCACTCTGTAGACCAGGCTGGCCTCAAACTCAGAAATCCGCCTGCCTCTGCCTCCCAAGTGCCGGGATTAAATAAAACACACCTGCAACTGCAGTTTCAGTGGCTGCAGGAAGAGCTTAGGGAACAGCACAGGACAGGCCTGGGGGAAGACATCACCACCAAGAGCAGAAACGCCCTCAGAAGAACTCCCTGACCTGGAGGCTTCTCTCTCCCTCCTGTGATGCAGACGTGCCTTTCTTACTGCTTTCTTTAAGGTCTTGGCTGATTTTATGGGGCAAATCGATGAGCTGCGTGATGAGAGAGGCCGCATCCAAGACTTGTACAGCGAGCTGAACAAATGGTCCTTTGAAAGTAAGTTCTTGTTCACTTACGCTACAGGAGATCGGGGGCGGGCGGGGGGGGGGGGGCTAAGGCTCTGGTCTCCATAATGATAGATTATCACCAATCGAGACAAGGCCACACAAACTGGTTTTAGTTATAACTTATACTATAGGTTGTTGGTGAAGTCATTCAACAAATACTTCTGAAGCAAATGTTATGTGCTAGACACTATTGGGTACCAGAGACACAGCAAGGAACAAAATAGACAGCCTCTTTGCCCTCACAAAACTACAATTCTAACGTGACAAATACTGGTAAGGACATTTACAGGGGTAAGAAGGAGCAGAGACATGGGCCTCGGTGAGAGACTCCTCTCTGCTAAGATGAGTGTCAGATTATAAGGGCAGGAACGAGAAACTTAGATAGGTCTCTGCAGATGAGTGTTCCAGAAAATGGAGCCCAGAGTGAAGGCCCCCAACAGGCAGAAGTGGAAACACCAGGCCTCTGTTGTTAGCGTGTTGGCTTGAAGCAAGACAACAGCAGCTGCCCCCAGCTCTGTTGCCTCTGTATTCTACCAGAGACCACAGGGAAACGAGAAGAGAAAAAGAGCTTACTCTGAAGCCTTCTTGTCAAGAAAGCAAAGGGCTCATGGGGCATACACACACACACACACACACACACATACACCAGTGGAGAAACAGCCTGCCTGCAAACCTGAGGACCTGGGTTCAAACCTCACACAAAGCTAGACACGGCAACACAGGTCTGTAGTCCTAGTGCTCCTATGACAAGATGTGAGGTAGAGAGAGGAGAGTCCTGGGATGCTCACAGGTGGGCTAGCCTGGTGTATGACATCACAGTCCAGGTGGAAGCTAGCATAGGGGACACGGGTATTATGTAATTCAAATTTTCTCTGTGCAAAAACGTTTTAAAGACTAAGGAACCTTATTTGAAAATAGGTTGATCCTAAACAACATTATTAAATAAAAAAACAGGACAGGAAAACCCCTGTTCTGGGCTAGCCCAGTCCCTAGCAGGTACTAGAAACCCATTCACTCCATACTCATCCCTCCCAGCCCTTCTCACTGTGGTAGCACAGATCTCCGAGTCACTGACACCTCTGTCCTCACCTCCCTGTGACTGACACAGACACTGTGTCTCTCACCAGGAGGCTTCGAAGCTTCTGGGTCACGTGCTCCTGGAAATGACTTCTAGAGAGAGAAAGAGAGTGTCCCTGCCCTCCTCTCTCTTTTTGAGATTTTGTTTTCTAGAAAAAGACCACAGTCTCAGGAAACACAGAACTACATCTTTAACAGGCAGCTAATCATAGACTCTGGTTTGGCTACGGTTGAGTAACAGTAGTAATTATTTTCAATGACAGGCATCTGCCTTGTGTTATATGAGAAGAGATTCGGGCTCCTTCAAAAGGACACAGAGGAAGAAGCCCTGACCTTCATTGCGGCCATCAAAACAGTAAGCAGGCCCCCTGGACAGCATGTCCTCAAAGCTAGAATGCAGAATAGTTAAGGATCCCTGTGTCTCCCAAAGAGAAATATTCACACTTACTTATATTTTTAATACTTAATTCATTCCCTTTGATATCTATATTTTACTATATACATGTGTACCAATCACAAAAAAGCTAAGTCCATTACTTATCAATTTAGGCAAAGTTATTTTACAAAAAATATTATTTTAAATATATTTAAGGTATCTCAATTAATGGCCAGTTGGTTAAAAGATACCTTTTAAAGTTTCTGAGTGTTTCAGGTTTTAAAAGTTTTGAATGGTTTGAGTAATTTGAGATATTATAGATATGATGATTGATTTGGGATTAACTAAGGTTGTACTATAACAGAAACTGGAGCAAATAGGCCAAGTATAGTTTTCCAGGTTTTTCTTCTTTCTATACAATCAGGACATTAAAACCTGGGGCTGGCAGTACGGGTCTACCATAGCAGGGTACGGGTCTACCATAGCAGCTGCTTAGGGCTGGGTACGGGTCTACCATAGCAGCTGCTTGGGTGAGGTCCAGAGGCAAGATAATTGCAAGTTTTAAGCTGATTTTGGCTACAGAGTGAAGGCTGGCACAGGCTAGACAATTTAATGATACTTTGTTTCAAAATAAAAATAAAATAAGAGGGATACAGAATATATCAGTATTCGATGCTTTCTTAAGCAACCAGGAGATCTTGGGTTCCATTCCCAGTACAACCAAACATGAGACAGATATCTTTTTATTAAATGCAGCACAAAATTGTCTTTGAGATGAGCGAGAGAGATGGTGGCCTTTGATGCCCACCCTTCAGCGATGCAGAAGGGGTCTGAGTTAGGACCCTCCCTCTCCAAGGAGAATGCTGGCCTAGAGAGAAAATGGTGGGGTTCAAGCTGCTGTGTTTCTTACAGATGATGAGCACATTTGGGAAGATGATGGTGACCCCCGTGGAGCTGCACAAGCGCCTCAACACCAAAGTGTGGCAAGCGCACACGCTGGCCTGGGACACCATTTTCAAATCAGGTGAAAGGCCACCCTGTCCACTGCCCACTGCCATCCAATGACCCTGACCCTCTGTCTAGGATGGGCGTAGTGTGATCTGTCTGACTGAACCATTGTGATCGTCCCATGGTATTGCTTCTATACTCTAGAGTTTTCTCTGTTCACGTGCAGAGCTGGAGGAAGTGGGAGGAGCTAACTCTGCAGTCTGCTCTGCAGGGGGTTCAAGGAAGAACATCTGAGGCAGACTCAAGTTCATGCACAGTGCTTTGGCCCTGTGTGTCTCCTCCTTTTCATCCTCAATTGCCCCAACTCTAAAGTAACAAATGATACCAACTCCCTCATTGGTACAACTTTTAATGTGCCCAGCAGAACATAACCATGGAGTGTATTGTAATATTTTGATGGTTAGGGCTATTTCTGCTCTATGACGCAGGGTGCTATGTGTGTGTGCATGTATAGGTTTGAACCTTACACAAAGCCACATAGTCAACTCTTTTTTGAGTTCCCAAGCAATGGCCCTGAGACACACCTAAGTATCTATTCCAAGCCTCCAGGTTAGACCATGCTTCAGGACTAAGATACCAACTGCACCACAGGCAGTGACCCTGCTCACTCTCTCCACGGCAATCCTAGTCCGGGGTCTGCCTGCATAAAGATTTGAAGTGAGACAGTTGTCTGAATGTGTTTTATAAATGCTGAAAGTGCTCACAGTATTTCCAGGCACTGTACTTGCGTATGTGCCTAGTAATATCTGTGTCCAAGTTTGGAATATGTATACAAGCCCATTTCTCATCCCACCCCGCCACAAGCTGATCTCTTCTGAGCTCTGGGATTTTGTTCATTGAAGTGTGATGACCGACCAACAGCTTCTGCCCCAGGAGCTTGATAGAAATGAAGCCACCAAGGCCATACATACATACCTGGTGGTGCGTGCCTTAGGTACCAGCACTCTAGAGGCAGAGACAGGCATAAATCTGTGGGTTTGAGGCCAGCCTGGTCTACATAGCAGGTTCCAGACCAGCTAGGACTATGTGAGTCCCGAGAGAGAGAGAGAGAGAGAGAGAGAGAGAGAGAGAGAGAGAGAGAGAGAGAGAGAGAGAGAGAGTGTTCAGGCTCCTTCAGCCCTGATTCTGAATCAACACTTTTGGAAGATGCCCAGTGGATGCAGAAGAGCCTATTCATTTCAGATTTGCCCAGTCCTCATCATTATGGGGAGAGCATTAACCAGATACTTGCTGATCTAGCAATCGTCAGTGTCCCTGTCATGACTCAGTGCTGCAAGGTTTTCTTGGGCTATTTTCCTCATCCGAATTTTCAAACTCTCTCTCTCCTTTCTCTCCTCTGACAGTCAAGCCCTGCATCGACCACCGCCTAGAGAGATATTCCCAGCAGCCTGGTGCGGATTTCCTTTGTGATATTTATCAGCAAGATCATCTTTCCAAGAAAGAACTGTACGCTGCTGTCACGGAGCTCCAGCTGGCTGCAGTGGAGACGGTGAGGGTGGGCTGGGGTCTCAGCTGGCTAAAGTCTATTGGGTGGTTTGGTTCCCATAGTGAGTTCTTAAGCTGTCGCTGGAATCATTCTCTCCACCAGAATCACCCAAGCAGCAACCGCCAAATCGGTAATAAGAGTCCCACATTGAGCGCTGTAGGGATGCTAAGCACAGTGAGGTGCGGTAGGGACTGACTCTAATAACACGCACTCCAATGAAGAAAACACTGAGGAAGCTCTAGCCAGCGCGAGGCAGAACTGAGACAGGAATTTGGAAAAAGGTACCCATGCTCTGGCAAGATAATTTAACTTTTTCAAGCGGAAGGGCAGGAGAGAGAGAAAGCCCGCAGGTGAAGTACTATCTGTGCATCCACGAGGACCTGAGTTTGACGCCCAGAGCTCAAACTTTAAAAAGCCAAGTGTGGTTGCTCATGTATGTAACCCCAGGGTTGGGAATGTGGAGAGAGGGGGATCCCTGAAGCCAACCAGGCTAGCTAGTCCAGCAAAAGACCCTGCCTTGGAAAATGAGGTAGAGCCAACCTCCAGCTTCCACATGCACATCCATACGTGTGCCCTGATATACGAGCACACACATACACATCGCTCTTTGAGATAGTGGAATATATACACCATGAGCAGACATTTTAAGCAAGGGAGTAAGCTGGCTGATGTAAGCTTTGACAAGTGGAGGGGCAGAGAATGACCATAGTAGAGAGAGCCAGTTGAGGATGCGAGTGCCCCCCCCCAGCCCCCAGCCGAGGTCATGCGGGGACAGCCTGAGCCCTTGAGGTTTCCTAACCCACTTCCCTTGGAATTAAGCTCTGAAGTTTTCCTGAGGCCCCAGGCTGAGTCCCCTGGATGTGGTGAAACTGTAGTTATCCAGCTCCACGGAGCACTGTTTGGCCCTTGTGGTGAGACGTTACCTGATATGGTTCTGATCTGACCTGGTCCATTTCTTTTTCAGCCCTGTTTACTCTGAAAGTCACATTGGGTGGACAGAGGGATTTGACTGCCTTTAATTTGGAGGCCGCACCCTCTTCCTGTTCTGTAATAATGCCATCCAGGGTTTATTTCAGCCGAGGCCACTGGCCCTCTGACATGAAGAAGCTTGCCTGGGAGGCATGTTCTTCCAAAAATAATAAATGCCAGTTGGCTCTGAGCCATCGTGCACTCTGCTCCTTCGTGTGAGTGGGGGTCATGGCACCTTGATGTCTGCAGGGGGAGGATGTGACACCGAATTTTGGAAAGTGTTTGGCTTAAATTAGCTTGAGAGCAGCCAATTGCGTCTGACTCCTGGTGGTGAATATGGTGGGTGCCCCTCATTACCTTCAGAAAAGATGCCAAGATACCCTTAACAAGGCCATTGACTTTGTCAAGATTTGCCACTGACTTCTTGGCATACTCAATATGATGTTAGAATTCATTTCCTCTTCTATTCTCTTTTGGCAAGGTGCTGCATTCTCCTGCGAGGGCATTTTACATGTGGCTAAGGCCCCAGTGGGGCCTTTTCCTGATAGGGGTTAATTTAGGGTGTAGCCAAAAGACCGTTCATTACATTCCAGAAGGGCGCTGTCTTACACATTTAATTGCATAGAAAGCCTCTCTCTCACAAGTGCCATCAGAGCTCTCCCATCCTCTCTTTACTCCGTTTTACCTAAGTTTCGACCATTAAACAAGTTCTAGTTCGGTTTTTATTTTGAGGCCCTAATGGATTCACATTTAGGTCTGATGGTGGAAAACAGAGAGGACATCTTTGTATCTTGCTCCGGTTTCCCCCTAGTGGTAGCATTTCACGTAGCAGTAAAAGATGGCACAATTGAGAAACGAGTCTGGGTCGTCCCCAGATTTACCCCTCCCTTGCCAGTTGTATGCAAATTTGTTTGTGCCCAAGCAATTACACCCAACAGTAGTTTAGACGGGGCCTTTTGTGAGCCTGACGTCGATTTGAGGCCGGTCGTCGACAGACTCTATCTCATTCGTTTGAGACCAGCCATGCGCTGACTCGCATTTGTGGCCGGTTGCCTTTGTCTGAGACCAGCCATGCGCAGACTCTCATCTGTGGCCGGTTGCCTTTCAGACCGCAAACAGCTTGATGTGGATTCTCTACAATCTATCCCGGAATCCCCAAGTGCAACAGAGACTTCTCCGGGAAATCCAGAGCGTGCTGCCTGACAACCAGACGCCACGGGCGGAAGATGTGAGGAATATGCCCTATTTAAAGGCCTGTCTAAAGGAGTCCATGAGGTACGGACACACCTCTGGGCCAGTACACAAGAACAGGTTCTCCTTTGCTTTAGCACTAGAAAAGGATTCTCTCAGAGACATAGCGAGGAGACCTCAAAAGGGCTCCTCCTGGTTTATTATATGCATCTATCAAACTAGAGAGAAGAGCCTTGGAGTGTATGGTGTTTATATCGCTGGCTTTCCAAACTCTGTGAGCCAATCCGAGTAAATCCTAGAAAGCAGGTTTCTTCCTCTTCAAATTAATAGCAGCCAGCCTCGAATGGATGCTGTCAGTGATCAGGTGTGATTGTCAGGTCTGAGACGAAGGCCAAGCAAGAGGGCACGGAGATACACATCTTCGTCTTTGCAGACTCTTCCCGGGAAGTAAACCTCCTCCCATCCTTAGCTTAGAAGGAGGCAGCACTGCCTCTGTGGGAAGCAGCGGAATAAAAAAAAAAAAAAAAATGCCAGGCCTTGGGGGAAGCATGAGATGCAGGCAGAGTGAATGGAACGGAATAATCGATGAGCCACCAATTAGCCTTAGAAGAAAATCAGTGTGATGAGCCACTAGCTAGCCTTATATAAGGGATTTGACTAACATGATAAGAAACAAGTGGCACACATAGTGAGAGGATGGGATTTCAGACTGGAGAGATGGCTCAGCCATTAAAGGATAGGCTCACAACCCAAAGGGATTTCTTAAAAACAACACAGAACAGACCTTAATTCTTCGATGGTCGCACACAGAGTATTTGGTTATAACCATTCACCTCTCCCAGCCCCGCCCAGATCCACCCCCTTCCTCTGTCACCCAGTCCTCTGTCTGCCTATTTCACCAGTGGAAGGGTAGTTGATCTAATTGGGGCTACACCACTAGGAAAACCTGACTTTCCTTCTCCCAACTGCTCCTCATGGGAGTTGCCCAGAGCTCCTGACTGTGACATCTGACAGAATTCCCATTTCTCATTCTGTCTGTGTTCCTAATGCCCCGTCAGACAGCGTGGGGTTTGTGGCCACATTTACAATTCTGATTTTGACTTTCCAGGCTTACCCCAAGTGTGCCATTCACAACTCGGACCCTTGACAAGCCAACCGTTCTGGGTGAATACACGCTACCCAAAGGAGTAAGTAAACTCTGCCTATCTGTCCAGGAGCACAACTCGGGAAGATCACACTTCCCAAGAGTTTGTCGAAGCTCCCTGAAGCTTCTTGCTGAGAGAACATTTGCTCTGTAAACCCATAGAAGACGGAGCATGGCTGGCATGCTACTTAGTACAGAACTAGGGACAGTGGCCCTTGAGATGCAAACATGGACTCTGAGTGAGTTAAAAGGAACCTGCGAGCTTCATCCTCCCTCACCTGAAAACTGAGGAGAGATGAGGGGGTTGAGAAAATGGAACACAACAAAACTGCAGAATTCTGGGTTTGGGGAGGGGTCTCAGGGGGCCAGGGCACTTGCTGCACAAGGATAGGATCTGGGTTTTAATCTCCAACATCCATGTGAAAAGTTGAATGTGGCTGTTGGGGCCAGCATTGGGGGGCAGGGACAGAGACAGGAGAATCAGTGGTCCTCGCTGGCTGCCAGCTTAAATCCAGGTTCAGCGAGAGAACCTGTGTCCAGGGAATAAGGTAGCGTGAGAAGCCCAGATGTCTCCCTCTTGCCTTTGCACGTGTACATGGGTACACGTACTGCCCACACATGTCATACCTAACATATGTCAAGCAATATACCATCATTGTATTTATGTGAGTTCTTTTTACTGCTGATTTTCTTTTTAAAAAAAAATCATCTTTTTCTGTGTGTTCTTAGACAGTCTTAACACTAAATACCCAAGTGCTGGGCTCTAGCGAAGACAATTTTGAAGATGCTGACAAGTTTAGACCCGAACGCTGGCTTGAAAAGGAGAAAAAGATCAACCCCTTCGCTCATCTCCCATTTGGCGTCGGGAAGAGGATGTGCATCGGGCGCCGGCTGGCTGAGCTACAGCTCCACTTGGCTCTTTGCTGGGTAAAGTCTTCACTGGGTCTCTACAACCCCATCCTAAGCTACTCCACAGAGCAGGAGGCCAGAGGGTTAACTCTTCTTTTATCTCAATGTGTGTTACAGATAATCCAAAAATATAACATTGTGGCTACAGACAGTGAACCTGTGGAGATGCTGCATCTTGGCATCCTGGTACCTAGCCGGGAGCTGCCCATTGCGTTCTGTCCACGGTAGGCTGCTGAGGTGAGTGTCTGGGTCCCTGTTGCCTTCGGATACCTTAACCCGACCAGGACTAAGCAAAGTTCAGAAGTGTCTAGACTCAGATTTCTTTTCTTTTCTTTTCTTTTCTTTTCTTTTCTTTTCTTTTCTTTTCTTTTCTTTTCTTTTCTTTCTCTTCTCTCTCTCTCTCTTCTTCTTCTTCTTCTTCTTCTTCTTCTTCTTCTTCTTCTTCTTCTTTTTCTCCTTCTCCTTCTCCTTCTCCTTCACCTCCTCCTCCTCCTCCTCTTCTTCTTCTTCTTCTTCTTTTTCTTCTTCTTCTTCTTCTTCTTCTTCTTCTTCTTCTTCTTCTTCTTCTTCTTCTTCTTCTTCTTCTCCTTCTTCTTCTTCTTCTCCTCCTCCACCTCCTCCTCCTCCTGCTCCTCCTCCTCCTCTTCCTCTTCTTCTTCTTTGTCCTCTTCCTCTTCTTCTTCCTCCTCCTCCTTCTCTCTCTCTTCCTCCTCCTCAAGATTTTATTTTGAATGTGTGTGTGTATGTGTGCCACAGGAGTGTGGGTCCCCACAGAGGTTAGAAGAGAGCATCAGATGCCCGAAATCTAGAGTTACAAACAACTGTGAGCTGCCCAAATGACAGGCTGCTGGGAACCAAACTCAGGTCCTCTGCAAGAGCAGCAAGTGCTCTTAACCATGGAGCCATCTCTCTAGCTCCACCTAATTTCTCCTTTAAAAAAAAATTACTGAATTATGGGCTTTTTTTTTTCCTTTTAGCTTGGGCTCAAGTATGTCACTCAAGCCCTGTGCTTCTGTAGTAAAACATGAGCTTTGTAAGTCTGGTTGGTTTCCCCTAATGCACATTGCAATGGAATCAAAACCATTAATGCGATCCAAAAGTGGGATGGAGAAACTTTATTGTCTGATGTGGAAGGTGACACATCCAACCCTTGAATTGACAGTCACATGCTTGTGCTCTCCCACTCCCCCTTTCCAACAGTATGAGTAGGGCTTGCTCAGGGTCAAAAGGAGGAGCCACTGAGGCTGGTGGATCATTTAAAGGAGCACACAGTTATTAAGGGGGCTTCTAAAGGGGTCCCAAGAAATGCAGACATCATTCCAGTGTCCGTAGTAACAGAAAACGAGTCAAATTCTGAGGCTACATGAAGCGCCTCTCAGAGGCTTCTCAGAGACTTGTTCTTAATGACAAGCCCTGGGGCATCAGCAAGGTCAGAGTGCACAAGTCACTCAGGGAGCTACACTTTTGACAGATGCCCAGGACAATTTTAATTTTAGCTTCTTGCTTTCCAATGGCTGAAATACCCTTTGTGACATACGATGGGTGTCTAATTGATTTTACAGATTTTTTTTCACCCCCAAATCAAGACCAGCAATCTTCCCCCTTCTGCAAGAAAACTGCTTATGGCTTCGGTATTCCTAGACGGTGAACTTCAGGGACCAGAGCATGGGACAACTGCGAAGACTGGCACCCAAAGCCTTCTGCGGAATGATTCTGAAAACGATGTTTACAAAGCCCATTACTCAGGGAAGCACATGGCGGGGCGGGAATGCCAGGCGCCGCCCACAACACTTTACCACGTGTTTACAATAGCCAATCAGAGCCCTCAAGAGCCTGATGTCACTCCATCTTCTGTGACATCACCGGGAGGCTGCTGGTCAGCTACTCTAGTAAAGGTTACTAAGTGTTTCTAATACAAAAGCCAAAGAGGCAGCTTTAATTCCCATTTACCCTTGATGAAGACCTACTATGGCTTCATTGTCTGAGTGGAACTGACAAACCATTTATTATACTCGGTTTTGTTCAATATTTGAGGAAACGCCAGTTGTAAACAGAGCTAAACATTAGGTAAAGGCTCTCATAAAGCTACTTTTCCTGTTTACAAGGGGAAACATGGTTGGAAATTAGAGACTGTCTGCTTTAAGAAGGTCTACAGAGAAGCCAGCTCCTTGCTTACGAATGCCTCGTTGGTGCAGAGGACTCTGTCATTTCTTCTTTCGTTGGTACCTTTCTCTGCGGCTTTAGAGTGTGCACAGTCGAATCGACAGTTTCTCAGCTGTGTGTGTGTCCGCACATGTGTGTGCCAGCACATGCGTGTGAGTGGCTGTGGGCCCTGGGGTACTTTGCTTCAGTCATGTTTTTCCATAAAGGCATAGGGTACCCAATTTAGGGTCTGCAGTGCGGAGCTATGTCCTGAAATGTAGTCACAGCTTCGAGGGATGCACCGCAAGTGTAAGAAGCTGACTTTCTGCGCCTTAATTTCTTTATTCAAAGTGATGATTGTAACATATGCTCACTCCCTATGGATGCAGTATGTATAGTGGGGCTTGAGCCCCCTGGGTAAGCACAATTTCATAAACGCAAAACACAGTTATGACCTACTGACAACGTTTTTAAAATGTTTACATATGGCTTGTGCATTTTGAAACCAGCACTGTTTTCCTATAGATGTTTACTGATTATTTCTATATACTTGGTAAAGACTTCCCTTTTAGGTTATGGTCTTAGAATACTTCTGAAATACCCATTTACATGTACATTTGAATGAATCTGTTTGTATGGCTGACACAGGCCTATGCTTTGTCTTTTGTACAAAATTATTTTTAGAGTTGTAAATCCAGAGGCCAAAGATGTAGTTCTGTAGTAAGAGTTTTTGCTTGGTCCATGTGGGGCCCTGAATTTAATCTCCAGTACTGCCAAATAATAAAAAATAAAATAATTACACCTGTATCGTCAGATCTCATTTTTATGTATTTGTCTTTCTAAAAGCTTGTGTTACCTCTATTTAGGCAGGCACGCCTGCCACATCACACCTGTGGGGGGTGGAGGACAGTTCACTATCAGCTCCTGCCTTTCATGTCAAGGCGCCCATGATCAAGCACTTTTAACCGCTGACCCCAATAGCCAGCCCTTGTATTTTACATCTTTGAATTTTTGAAAGAATGATTTTTCCTCTTTTCTGTGCTTCATATGACCATTAAAAAAAAAAAAAACCTTAAACTCTGTTTTATTAGTAGAAAATGTGTGCCCATTTTACAAGTCCTCAGCCCCCTCAGCAAACTTAAGATTTTGCCAGCCCCTTGGCTGAAAGATAACAAAATTAACTTCCAGGTTTTGCTCCTACCAACTTGCTAGTCTCGTGCCCATATCCCCGCCACAGTATCCGTGTTTATATATGATCATTCTGATCAAACACCCGAGAACAACCAGCCTAAGGAAGATGGATTTATTC
Source organism: Mus musculus (assembly GCF_000001635.26). NCBI lineage: Eukaryota > Metazoa > Chordata > Mammalia > Rodentia > Muridae > Mus > Mus musculus. The sequence goes on along the minus strand of NC_000068.7, from coordinate 170,482,453 downwards.
TGGCTCCCAGTGGCAGGATACAGTTATTCATGACGGGAAAATGGGAAAACGTGGAGGCAGGAGTGTGGCTGTCCCTGCAGGGGCAGGAGGAGCGGGAGGCTGCAGGGGCGAGAAGAGTGTGAGGTTGCTGGTCACACCTCTGCAGACCAGAAAGAAAGTGAGACAGAAGTGGAAACAGTCTCCAACCCCTTAGCGTTCCTCCACCTAGATCCCACCTCCTGAAAAGTCCAGTCTCCTGAAACAGCGCCACCAACTGGGGACCAAGTGTCCAAGCAAACGAGCCCATGAGGATATTTTACTTTCAAATCATTATTAACCAGCAATTCCATCATGCTGGCTGTAGGCACTATTTTCCTCCTGGACCAGTGCAATAACTCCAACTCAATACTGATTCTTCTCTGCATTCTCTATTCTCCCCACCCCAAACTCTAAACCTCCATCTCTCACACTCCCTCTTGCCCTCCCTCTCTGATTTTCAGTTTCTCTTGGTCTCACTCTGCTCTGTTCTTGGGTAATACAGGCTGACTTCAAATGTGCTATAAAGTCAAGCTTGATTTTTGAACTTTTAATCCTGCCTGCATTTCTTGAGTGCTGGGGTTATAGCCATGTGCCAGCATGCCCAACTCTTTTCACATACCAATCTTGACCCCCATCGCATTACTTAGTAGCTGCCCCTCAGGTCCTCTAACACAAAGATCCAGTTCTATAAACTGCTCTTTCCTGCGTCGTGAAGTGTAGATCCACCAGCTGGGTAGCTCAGCCTGCTGTGTTCATCACGCGGCTCCAGAAAGACGACACCAGGCCAAACAGTCCCATGTGAGAAAATGGCAAGGTGGCAGCAGAAAGAGAAGGGGGGGGGGGGGAAGAGAGAGATCAGAGGGGCCTTTCTTTATATATGGATGGTGACATAGCCACAGGTAAAAGTGGGAGGTGAGCCAAGTGGATTCTGGGAATATGGAGGCTGTTGCCTTGGCAACAGGTGTGTGGATTGTGCTGTTGCCTATGTGATGTCACAGATTTCCAAGGTCCTGATACCAACACAGCCCACATCAGCTTTCCCAGCGCCTCCGCTCTCTTCTATTCCTTCAACATTTCCCCCTCCAAATCTTGTGCACCTACTGTGCTTCCCCCACCTCCCTCCCTGTAACTCTCTGCCCGTCCCTTACCATACACCATGCAGAGCTCAGTTCTTGCTTCCGCCAGGTGACGCAGATTCTGTCCACAGACTCTGACTCTAGGAACAGGACTCATTAAAGCTATGATTCCTGGTGAGTATTAGAGACAGACCAGGGAGTGGGCGAGACTCCTGGTGTCCTGAAATTTAGGCTGTGTCATGGGAATTTCCTCCTAGGTGTGCCTGGCTCTCACTGTATTCAGGTACAGTTGCAAGGCCAGCTCACGGATTGTCTTTAAGGAGGACTACAGGTATCAGCCACTAGGAGCAGAGCACAGAGACCAGAGAAGGCTCACAGATAGGAAAGAAGCAGCAGAGGGTCAAGCTAGGGCGAGGACAGTGCCCGCCACCCCTTGCCTGCTCATGAGAAGGCCACCAAGGATGGTGACATAACCCTGACCTGGACAGTTAGAATCATAGTAACTACTAGCGTTTATGAACTCTCCCTCTGGGTAAAAGAGAGTGATCGGTAGAGAAACTTCCAAGCAGGTGGCAGAGTTAGATAGGCTGCAATGGCCATTTAACCAGCTTTAACCTGTGTCCATTGGTCATTCCTATGGGGAGCACAGAGCTGCCCTGGAGAAGGAAGTTCATCTGAATCCAGCAACCCCAGCACAGGCACAGCGGGAGACAGGCGATGGACTCCACTCCAGCCTCATTTCTGGTGCATATCTCAAATGGGATGCTGTGACGGTTTCTATACGCTCGGTCCAGAGAGTGGCATTATTAGAAGGTGTGGCTCTGTTGGAGTAGGTGTGTCACTGTGGGTGTGGGCTTAAGACCTTAGCTGCCTGGAAGTCAATATTCTGCTAGCAGCCTTCAGATGAACATGTAAAACTCTCAGCTCCTCCTGCACCATGCCTGCCTGGATGCTGCTGCCATGCTCCTGCCTTGATGATAATGGATTGAACCTCTGAACCTGTAAGCAAATGAAATACTGTCCTTTATAAGAGTTGCCTTGGTCATGGTATCTGTTCATCGTAAAGAAACCCTAAGACTGCTGATGACAGGGCTGGTGAGATGGCTCAGTGGGTTAGAGCACCCAACTGCTCTTCCGAAGGTCCAGAGTTCAAATCCCAGCAACCACATGATGGCTCACAACCATCCGTAACGAGATCTGACTCCCTCTTCTGGAGTGTCTGAAGACAGCTACAATGTACTTACATATAATAAATAAATAAATCTTAAAAAAAAAAAAAAGACTGCTGATGACAGAGAATGCAGCGAAGAATTCATGATGCTCTGCCTTGTGGTTGTAGGATGTAGGAATGGAACATGGGTGGAGCCTCCCTGACCCAATCACGTGCTTTGTTTTCATGGGTGGCGCCTTCCCCTGACCCAATCACATGTTTTGTATTCAATGCAAAGACGCACAAGCCTCTTCTAACGCTGTTGGTGTGGAGTCCTGAGCTACAGTCTAAGGGCATGAGGGCTGCTGTAACCCTTAGAAACCGTGTCTCTGCTTTCTGATTTCCAAACCCAAATCCTCAATGTCCCTCGGCTCTATAGAAACACCCTCTACTTCCGAGGCCTTCAAAGTCCAAGCTGGCGTAGTGAGGAAAACCTGGCTTCCAGAAGAGATGACCTTACGTGGGCTTCTGCCATAGAGAAACCATTTCTTAGCTATATGATGGGAGGTGTCCACTATTAAGTGGAGACTAATATACTTCCCATGAGGCTTAGGGATGCATCTTGCTTAGGGCTTGACTCGGAGGAAGAATGGGGTCAGACGTCGTGCGTTCTGGATCAAAGACATGAAAATGAAGTGCACCCCTTTATAGGGACAAGGCATCAGACGAGGTGCTCAGGCCCTGGAGGTAAAGGGAATACAAGCATAGTCAGGTGTCTCTAAATTAGCTGAGATCTAAGAGGGTTGGGAGCAATTAAAACTTTAATTCGCCTGGAAAATCATCAAGACAGTTAACACACTGTTTTTAGTCCTGATGTTTTATGTTAAATTTTAAGCTAAATACTAAAAACTAAAAATCTGCACATTAAATTTGACATGCAACATGTGGTTCTGTGATGGATGCCCACGTGCAGTCTCTCTGAGTCTGTCCATTCCTGCAGTGGTATCAGCTGGCATTCTGTCAGGAGCGTCCATCAGGGTTAACTTGCTGAGGTGTTTGTGGTTAAGTGAGCTGTAATCTGTCACTGTCATTCCTTTTAACGCTCAGATTGTCCTGATTTAGCCAGTATGATCTCTTCAAATAGATCCCAGTGAGCACTCAATGTGCTGCATTTTTTGAGCCCCTCCATCTCCAGGGACAAGAAGATACCATGATCCATTTTTCTACACCGGTCCTAGCCCAGGAAGCCTTTCCCCTTTTAAAAGGTCCAAGTTTGTTTCAGTGGAAAATGGCTTTCAGAAGCCAAGATCTGGTCCTGGGTGTGGCTGTCTAGACACTATGAGCATGACTTAGGAAGTGTGGGGGGGGGGGGGTGGGAGGAAGAGACAGACTGACTGACCGACCGACAGACAGACATGCAGCTTCTCTGAAATTGTGTCAATGTCATAGATCTCAAACACAGTGAGGAACAGACCAGCAGTTCTGCTAGGAGCCGGGGTGAGTGCAGAAGCAGGTAGCTTTGCTCTGAACCCCGGTTCTTCACTGTGGGATGCTGGGCAGGAGATTTTGATCTGTCTGTGTTTGAATTTTCTTACTTTCATAGACACCACGGTGTTCTTGATAGTGTCACTGAGAGAATAAGTTTAAAACAACATGTCCATCCCCCTGAAGCCTACCTTTCTCTTCTAAGGGCCGTGAGTGTCAAGTCAGTCAGTCTGTCTGTTCTTTGTCTGTTGAGTTGACTGATTTATTCTTGCATTAAAATTTAACATGTGGAAGACAGGACGAATCTGTACACATTCCTCTTTGAAAACAGATCCAGTCTGTATGACTCTGAAGCCCAGGGGCAAACCACAAGTGGGGTGCGTGCCTGTAATCCCAGGACTCACGAGGTAACAGTGGGAGAGTTCGAGGTCATTCTCAACTACTTAGAGTACATAGAGAGTTCAAGGATGGCCTGGCAACAACAGACCCTGCCTCAAAACCAAACCAAACCAAACCAAACAAGAGAGAGGGGGGGGGAGGGGAGGGGAGGGGAGAGGAGAGGAGAGAAGAAAAAGAAAAACAAACAAACAAAATCCAGAAAAGCAGAGACTGAAGGAATGACCATCCAGAGACTGCCCCACCTGGGGATCCATCCCATAAACAATCACCAAAATCAGACACTACTGTGGATGCCAACAAGAGCTTGCTGAAAGGAGCCTGGTATAGCTGTCTCCTGGGAGGCTTTGCCAGTGCCTGGCAAATACAGAAACGGATGCTCACAGCCATCCATTGGACAGAGCATAGGATCCCCAATGAAGGAGCTACAGAAAGGACTCAAGGAGCTGAAGGGAGTTGCAGTCCCTTAGGAGGAATTAACCAGTACCCCCAGAGCTTCCAACCAAAGAAAACACGTGGTGGGACTCATGGCTCTAGCTGCATATGTAGTAGAGGATGGCTTAGTTGGTCATGAATGGGAGGAGAGGCCCTTGGTCCTGTGAAGGTTCTATGCCCCAGTATAGGGGAATGCCAGGGTCAGGAAGTGGGAGTGGGTGGGTTAGGGAGCAGGGGGAGGGGATAGGGGGTTTTCGGAGAGGAAACTAGGAAAGGGGATAACATTTGAAGTGTAAATAAAGAAAATATCTAATAAAAAGAAAAAAGAATAGTCACGCCAATATTAAATATCTCTAGCATAAAGTCAATCATCTCTGATGTGGATAAAAGTTTACCATTTAATTTAAGATGAAAAACATAACTAATAGTGAAACAAATACGTATTTTTAAATACCATTCACCATTATATAATAAACTGGGTTTTTTTTGTTACACAAACAAACAAAGAAACAGAAAACCTGCAGACAGTGAATGACCACCAGAGCCAGCTCCTTACTCAGACAGCGCATGAACTTCCAGCCTTGACCAGCCTTCCCTGGTTAGGTCTCCTGCCTGCCTGACTCCTGACACTTGCTGATTCTTTCCTTTGATATTTCAGTTCTCGGTATATTCACCAACAAATTAAAATGCACCAAATATCCAGTGTGTTGGTTGGTGTTATCAACTTGACAGACTCTAGAATCTCCTGAGGGATGGGCCACCAAGTAGACCTGTGGGGCAATGCCTTTATTGTGGTAATTGAGATGAGAAGACCCACCCCGTTCGGGTAGCGCCATTCCCTAGGCAGGATCCTGGACTGTAAAAATGGAGAAAAAGCAGCTAGAAGCAGCATGCGTTGCCCTCTTCTGCCCATAGAGCTGCAGTAAGGAAGAACCTTGGGCTCAGGCCCTGCGTTCCACCGTACTTCTTGATTTTCCCACACTCCATGGCACTTGAGGTACCTAAGTGGGTCAAGACCCTGTCATCAAGTGTCCAGGATAAGCTGACTGGCTAAAAGCCAAGACTCCGCTTCTCATTCAGGCTAATGTGTTGACTTGTCTCTAATCTCCTGAACGGGACCTTGACCTCAGTGGCAGAACTACTTAGTGCCAGCCCTCATCACTGTTGACTGCCAAACCTCTTTTATCAGTGACACTCTATGCTCGTAGACTTCTCAGTCTACGAGCTGATGTCTCAGCACCGGACCTTCTCCGTAGCAGCCCTGCTGAATGCTGTCAAATGGTTTACACTTGCCCAGCAAAACCTTTTTCCTGACCTATTCATTTTTTCCCCCAGTAAAAACAGAGTAAGATGCTCTTAGTAAGCCTGGAACAAAATGTTGAGGTGCCATGCTGTCATCTCGATAGGACTTAGACTAACCGTGGAAACGAGCCTTGGGTGTATCTTTACTGAGTAGGGGACACGTGTGGCGCCACCTTGTGGACTGGAGTCCTGGGCTGGATAAATGGGCGACAAGCGGAGAACTGACTTCCATCTCTCTGCTTCCCCACTGTGGATACAGAGTGGCCGACCCCATCCTACTTCTGCTGCCGTGCTCTCCCCATTGCGATGGACTACACACTCATATCATGACCCAGAACAAGCCTTTCCTTCCTCCAGTTCTTTTGTCTCAGCAACGAGAAAAGTCATGAGCATACATCAACGCCATGTGCTTGGTGATAGCTTCCTGAGACAACCCTGAGAAGCCTCTGAAATTAAGGCAGGAAGGCAGGATAGAAGTTTCCCAAATAGTGCACGATGCTTGTCAACAGTACCAGAAGAGGAAGTCAGCCTGCTTTTCGATTTTCTCGCCCAGGGGAAAAAAAAAATCTTGATAGCAAAGCTGGAGCTACAAAGTATCAGCTTATCGTTTTCAAGTACCTACTGGGTAGCTCTTGTAGCTCAGGCTGGCTTAGAACTTGTGATTCTTACCTAATCTTTCAAGGGCTACTCTGTGGTACCTCCCTTGCCTTCCAAACATAGTGAATGTCAGGCCAGCCAGAGCTACATAGTGAGACACTGTCTCAGAAAAAAACAAAAAACAACAAAAAAAAAAACAAAAACAAAAACAAAAAAACAAAAACAAACAAACAAACAAAAAAACCCAAGCAAACCAAAAAGACAAAACAGCAACAACAATAAAAAAGAAAAACCCCCTCTCATTTCTCCTGGAAATTTTAAAGCAGGAAACCCAGAAATGGATAAAAGGAGAGACACTTGACTTTTGAGGTCATGGTGCTGCAGTTCTTATTCAGAAATAGAAGCAGGTTATTAATTCAAATGAAGAACTGGACTCCTAAACACAAGGGTACACAAGGGCCCAGGTTCCAGAGGACCAGTGTTGGTTGGACCACAGCTAGAGAAAGCTCCCAGTGAGATTCCTAACCCTGTTAATCAATCTACTTTGTCTTCTTAAGAGTTTCCGGAAAAATCCTGCTGACTCTTCCTTTGGACAAGCATCGTGCCAACTTGCCAAAGCATTCAAAGGTTCACTAGCAAGTGACCTGGAAAAAAATTCCTATTAAGACTCTAAGAGTCTCCAAGTGCCGGAAAAAGCTTAAAATAGTTAACTCATCAACCAACCTAGAGGGGACTGCAGCAAGCTTGCCCTGCAGACTCCTTGTAGGAACCAGAGAAAGAAAATCAAAAACATCCCAGGAAGAGGGAACAGTCCCATTGTGTGGTCAATATAAAACTCCCTAGCCAATGAGTAACTCCAGCGGTTATTCCTACCCTGCCACGTCTAACAAAATCTCATTTTACTCACAAATTTCTAGATGACTTCTATCAAGAGACCTTGGAAGTTGGCAAAGAACACCGATCTTATTAAAAAACAAAACAAAACAAAAAACCCAAATTGAGTAACTTTTTTTTTCTTTTCTTAATGCTTTAAATTATCTGTGCCTTAAAACATGACTTGAATCTCACTCATAAAACCCTCTCTCTTGGCAGTGTATGCTTTATTTTGCCTGGTTTGGATTTGCTTTATAAACTTGTACTTAAGCCATCTGTATTTCTTGGTTGAATTATTTTTTTTCCTTCAAGAAGATAAGAACCTCTACTGGGGATTAAAAAAAAATAGCAAGACATAAAGCACATTTTCGGGGGGGGGGGCTGGAGAGGTGGCCCAGGGGTTACAAGTGCTTGCTGTTCTTCCAAAGGACCTGAATTAGGTTCCCAGCACCTATGTCTAGCAAGTTACAACTGCCTGAAACTCCAGCTCCAGGAGCTCTGGTGCCCTCTTCAGGCCACAAGCAGGCGCATGCACTCACGTACACACCCACAGATGGATACACAAAAGAAAAACTAAAATAAAATGAATCTTAAAAATAGAAGCTGCACTTTCAATGAAGAGTGCCACATGGAAGTCGCTCTTGTCAGCTTCTCAGTGTCCTGTTGATCCCACAGGCAAGAGGATGCCACACAAGAGCTGTGATGCCTGCTGAGAACGGCTGAAGGCTGCTCAGTTGTGTTCTCCATGAAGAAGTTGGCAGTAGTAGCAATACTGAGCAGCCATTAGCATTCATCGAAGCACTCGGCACGCATTACTGAACTTCAAATGTCCAGTGCCAACAGGTCAGTACTGCTACCAACACTAGGACTTTTTTGCAAATACATTTGCAAAAGAAAAAGTAAAACCTTGCCTGTCACAAAGGACACTAGACATTGTTCTAGAATGTTAGTTGTAAAGCCCAAGGTCTTAAACACTATTATTTCATGAGTTAGCTTCGTAGGATTCTGGGTCCATGTGTGTGCACATGTATGTGCTTGTGTGTGGTGAACAGAGACTAGCATCAGGTGTCTGCCTCAGTCTGTCTCCACTTTCCTTTTGGAAACAGGGTCTCTCACTGAGCATGGAACTTTCTGATTCTTCCTGTATTAGCTCTGAGATTACAGATGCAAGCCACTGCACCAAGACTTTATGGGTGTGTAGTGGGCATCAAACTCGGGTTCTGATGTTTGTACAGCCAGGACTTTACCCACTGAGCCACTGACCCAGCCCCTCATAGGAGATTATATATATATATATATATATATATATATATATATATATATATATATATATGCTGAAGTTTATGGCTGCCCTGTGTACAATACAGTATGGCACAGCCACTTGGCCTCAGCCACACGAGAAGCCCAGGGCACACTCTCTCAGTTACATCACTAGTGACTGTCACATGTGATTCTGGGAGGTGACATCACTCTGGCTGGGCGGTATGAGCGACAACTCTGTGATTAACATTTTCCTGTCTTTGAATACCTTGGGGGAATACTAGAACATCTCAGGAACCAGACACAAACTCTATCCATGGAAATGACAGTACCAAAAGGAATATGTGTTCTTTCCAAACACATGTATTAGCTCCCCTGAAACCAATGTGCAAGACTTTAAAAGTGTTCCCAGTGGAAGCTGAGAACTCAAAGATATGTAGGAATGAGTTGCCAGTTGTTGGGGATTAAATTTTTTGGCATGGCTTGGCAGTAGAATAAAGAATTGGCTTTCTGGCCAATTTAAACTAACCAAATTGAGACTCATTGAGGTAATTAAGTTTATACTGACCCAAGTATAGCTTGCCTTTACCCCATATAGAAGGAATTTTACCAGGTGTCTTAGGCAAAGCTTGGGGAATGTACAGACTTTCCTGCCAACGCTCAAATTCCTCCGGAGATCTATTGATTAGTAAATACCGTCTTCTAACACAAGTCATTTCTGTGAATCTCGCGTCAGCACTCAGAGTCAGTGGAGAAAAACGATTTGTGAACCAAATGTTGTGGGTGACTTAATTCAGACAATGGCTTTTACTGACATTTATCTCAATTTTATTTCTTTTTTAAAGATTTATTTATTTATTTAATGTATTTGAGTACACTGTTGCTGTCTTCAGACACACCAGAAGAGGACATCAGATCCCATTACAGATAGTCGTGAGCCACCCTGTGGTTGCTGGGAATTGAACTCAGGACCTCTGGAAGAGGACCTCTGGAAGAGCAGTCAGTGCTCCTAACCACTGAGCCACCTCTCCAGCCCCATTTTATTTCTTATTACATAAGTAGGAGCATTTTGTTAATGGGATCTAAATGCTATTTTATATATATCAACCAGATTCCCCTTCCCCAGCCACCATAACTACAATCCCCCTGCCCCCAGTGACTGTAATGCATTTCCGTGGCCAGTTAGATACACCTCAAATTCCCAACAAGTTCTGACAATCTGTAGAAAGTTGAGGCGCCAAGCTGAGTATTCCGTCTGCACGCATGGTCTGGTTGTTGGCGTGATCATTTTTTTAGCCATAAAAATTAGAACTCGGGTCTTCCTCTAAGCTACTGCACCATAACTGTGCCCCAAGCTAGTATGTGTTCAGTAGACTGCTTTTTAGTGAGTGATAAGGCTTCAGCTCTCTGTGTGACTCCTAAACCCCTCACATTCGCAAGTCTGAGATGGAGGGTTCATGGTTCAAAGTCAGGTTGGGCTAAATTCCAAATCCCAGGCCATTGAGTCCCTGCCTCAAGCAAACAAGTATGCAACCAGCAGCCATTGATCTTATTTTCTAGAAGATTCCGGGGAAGAACTTGAGACCCCACTTCTCACTGTCTTCCGACGTGAATCCTGGGATCTCCATCTCTTGACTTTGAACGCCGATTGCATTTTTGCACCGGGACTGGCCTCAAACACCCCTGTTCATGTGAGGGTGGATACTGAGCCTGCCAAGTTTGACCAGACAGAAGAAGGGCGTTTATGATAGGCTTGTACCTGGTATCCTGAAGAAGCACTACCAGGCCTCCCTCAAGAACCTGGGAGTTCGCTCTCCCCTCAAGTCAACATGTGCTGGGGACACAGGGGTCCTTGTGCTCACAGAGAAGCACTGAGAGAAACAGGACCCGTAATCACTCAGGGTATCTCCTCACCCCTGGAAGAGACAAAATCAATACCTGCATTTCACCTGGAAAGCTGAGAGTGGAGGTTGCTAATGTCGTGGTGACCTCTTTTCTACCTGCAGAGGCGGATCTCACCCACCTTCTGCTATAGAGACAGACCTCACCCAAATTCCCGGGAATGAAAATCCCAGTCCCTAGGCCATCACTCATCCTAAGGGGAGAGGTCACATGTACTTTATCAGAGACCACACTAGATTCTAGGCCTTAACAAGGAGGTCCTCACTGAACCTGGAGCTCGCTGTGTGGAAGGCTGGCTGACCACTGAGCTCTCTGGAGCCACCCACTTTGCAAGGCCAGGCTCACAGGTGCAAGCAGTCACTCCCTGCTTCCGTACTGAGGATTCAAATCGGGGTCTTTATGCTTTCAGCTTAAGCATCCTACTAAGACATGTCCCTCATTCCTCTCTCGTTAATCTCTTTATTGTGGGCTAGGTCTTGGGTTTTCTATCTTTTACAGGTAAGGGAATAGAAGCTTACAGGAGAGAAGGATGTACCATGGGTTGTAGAGACAGGAAATGATACACCTGGGAATCCAATATTCCTTTTGACCCCGGGAATACAAGCTCACAACAACCTTGTGGCTTTACATCTGCCCCTTGTGTACCTCTGAATATCTAAAATAGACAACTGAAACAGTTCCGACAGATAGGTCTGAGTTACAGTTGTGTGTGTGTGTGGGGGGGGGGGGGTGAGAAGAGCATCTGTGGTTTCCTGATCCAGTCAGTCCTTACCTTGAAGCAGGAGATGACGCCCTTTCCTAAGAGCCACGCACCAAGCCGAGGTTGACAGATTCTCCATGAAGTTTCTATTCCACAGCATGATGAGGAGACCCCAGGGGAACACAGTACACAATCAGGGTGCAAAGAGAGCATGTGACAATGGAGAGCCGTAAAGGTAGGGATTGCTGTTTTAGGTGGTGTTAGAATCGTGGTTCCTGTCCGGACAGACCACACCAGGCCAGTACAGTTCCACGTGGGGTTTATTGTGGGGTAAGAGGGCAGAGGTGGCAACAAAGACAAGGAGAAAGAAGAAGAGAGGCCAGAGGGAGGTCTGCTTTTTATTTGGATTGTGACATAGCTGCTCGCAGGTAAAGGTGGGAGGTGAGCCCAGTGGATTCTGGGAATGTATGGCAGTTGCCATGGCAACAGGTGTGCACGTCTGTCTTCTATGTGTGATGTCACTAGGTTCAGAGCTGATCTGCCGCTCTGGTTCCTGATACCAACAGGTGGAATGGGCAGAGAGGATGTCTCTGACAAGGACTGAGAACTAGATGAAAAGGGAGAACAACCCTGTGGTACCTAGGGGGACAGAAAAACACACTCTGCAGGATGAAGAGGGAGCTGAGAACCTTCTACAACTATAGAAAAGAAGGATACAGACCAAACAGGAAGAGACTTCACAGGTAGCCTAGCATGTCATCTTGGGAGCTTGGAAGGCCACCATACTGAGTCTTCAAAGTTTATGAGAGGGTTGTGACTCCCCCACATCCTGGGTGTGTGCAGAATGGGTTACAGCGGGGGCAGAAAGAGAGACGTGGAAAACACACTAGCAGATGAAATGGTGATTGATTGATTGATCAGAAGCCCAGAAGGAGGTGACCTGAGCAAGCTAGCACCTCACCAGCCCGGATGGAAAGATGGAAACAGTGGTATTTAATAGACGGGAGACCTGAGGCGAATTTGAGAAGCAAGCCAACAAGATTTACTGACAGGAAGATCATCAAAGCTGCGGTCCCCACCAGCAGCTCCTGACATTCCTGAGGAAACCTCCTTCCTTCCCTTTGGCCTCTTGTGGCTACACACAGTCACTCACTGACCCTGGCACACACTGTAGGTCCTCAGTAGGAAACCAAGCTAATCTCTCTCTCTAAGGGTTTTTTTTTTTTTTTTTTTTTTTTTTTTTTTTGCCATTTTGAATCTTCCAGGAGAGCCTATCTTGCTTATTCTTGTAGCTAATCCCAGCCCCTTGCACCGTGCCTTCCCCATAAAGAGATGTGAATGAACCACTGCTCCACCGGTGAGCAAGTGGGGGAGAACGGGAAACAGCTCCAAGTTGCACTTACAGAAGACTAAGTACTGACAGGAAGCGCTGGTTGGAGAGTAACTGACCACCCTGGGAGAGCAGCCACTGAGAGGAACAAAGACACCTTTCACCCTGCAGGATTTCAGTCATTCATGACTCAGCACCGGGAGGGAAGCCAGACACAGTGCAGCAGGATCCTAGCCCTGAATGGGGATAGATCGGTAGCCCAGCCCCACTAACAAGAAAGGATACAAAAAGGATACAAAGGCATACAGGTGAAAGGGACTCCATACACCATCCCAGCACCGTGCCCCAGCCCATTTGAAAACCCGTTATGGGGCAGATCATGGCTGCTTCCACACTCAACAGCAGCGACTAGTTACCTGGGAAGCCTTGCTTGGCTGCAACTTCAAAGAAAACGCCACGCAAACAAGAGTGATTTTACATTGCTTTCCTATCATACATTGTTCCAAGCCCATCCTAAGGGGGTGCTCGGAATCCAGTAACGATCACACGATTGCCAACTAACCTCTCCTCAGCAGCCTCACACTGATGGTGGGGGTACAAGCTAGCCACACACCGAAGGTGGGTATTTTAGTCATTAAAGACCAAATGCAGGAATAGTGTGGGTTTTTCAGCGCACACACACACACACACACACACACACACACACACCCTGCTATGTGCTGCCCAAAATCTGTGGGTGGGTAACTCAGGCTTGACAGTATGTAAAAGTGTCTCTCTGTGGCTGAATCACACTCTTTGTGATCTGTAGTGCGTAGCACTGATACATGCAGGTTCCTAGCATCAACCAAGGCTTTGAAGGGGAAACAATTTGATCTCTTGAGATGGAAGATTGAAGTTCTTGCTTTGGAAACTGTTGCTGAAGGGGGTAGAGAGTTCACCCTTCCCTGTGAACCTCGAGACATTTAAGAACCAATAATGAGCAGGTGGCTGCTCAGATCAGCTCATCCCTATCGTATAGAACAGGACGTCTGTGACCTGCAAGGGGCTTTCCAGGAGGGGTCATCTTGAAGGTATTTTCATTCCCTCTTTCCCCAGTCTTTTTTTTTTTTTCAGACAGTGTTGGCCACGGAGATTAAAATATACCCACCAGTGTTTGATGAGGCAGATGGTGCCAACCACAACTCCAGCTTCTGTTTCTCTCTGATTCGGGTGCAGGAGACTTTCCCAAACCCATGTGATTTTAAATGTCACTAAAATACACTTTGCACATTTATAAGAAGAGAGTGTGATCAGGCATTGTGGGACAACCCCGTAACTCCAGGAGTCCTAAAGCTGGAGTAGGACGGTGGCAATTTCAAGACCAGCCTGCACTACGAACCGAAGCCCAGCGACTGTTCTACAAACTATTTGCAGGATGCAAATATTTGAAGCTTGGCTTGACCCCTCTTACTAGCAATTCTTAAAATCGTACACACACATACTCCCTTTCCTTGATCCAGATTTCTGGATGACTTATAAAGAAAGAAAAGAGTGGAAATGATTTGCCCTTTGCCTCTGAAATGACAGAGTATAGTATCAAGTCCATCAAAACAACTACACAAGGGATGGGAGACAGCTCCATGATAAAGAGCACTGGCTGCTCCTGCAGACCAGTTTTGTTTTCCCCACCAAAGTAGGCTGCTCACTGGCAACTGCCCATGACTCCAGCTCCAGGGGATCTGGTGCCCCTTCTGGAATCTACAGGTACTGCACTCATGTGCACATGCCACAGACAGGCACTTGACTAAAAATACAATTTTTAAAAAAAGAAAGAAAGAAAGAAAAGAAATCCAAGAGAAACAGAACAGAGTCTGGGGTTTAGATATGTATGTATTGAACTACTATTCTAAAGAGGAACCTAAAGCCATGCTTTTATCATGCCTATTTATCTTCTCCACATTTCTCTTAATTAATATATTTTAATTAATTGTCAGGGTTAATTTAATTTAATTAGTCGTGGCCTGTCTGAATGGCGCATTCCCTTGAATCCATGCCCAGGTATTTACGGCGTGCCTATACTGTTGAGTGACAGTCACATTCTTCTTAAGGATTAAGCCTCATCAACCATTTCAAAGCCATCTTGGGTTTACTCTGGCACCGAGAGACGGAGACAGAAATCAACATCATCTCGTTACGTGATCATCTTTGGCAAGAGACGACATGATTTCGCCTTCACAGGAAGGAATGTTGCCTGTGTGGAGCAAATCAGGCCCAGTGAACCTGTTCACCTACCAACCCCTCCGCCACTCGAGTGAGTCAGAGGGAGACGGCCATGTTGGTTCCTCTGGCTGGGTTTGGCATTAGATAAGCAGGTACAGAAGTGTCTGGGGTCTTTGATGTATCTAGATACAAATGACCGGGAAGTTCCTCTCCTTGGATGATCTGGAGCACACAGGAAATCTCGGGAGGAAGGAGGCTGCCTCTATGCTGTCCCCAACTGGGGTGAAGTCACTGTGGCCAGCCATAAGTGCTCTTAGAATTTGTCTTTTGGTCATCACAACAGTGATGGAGAGAAAGCCTCTCTCCTGGTGGCCTAGCGGGAGGCTTGTGATTGGTCCCAAACATGAAGGCGAGAGAGGCCAGGATGAGAAGTAGACAGAGGAACAGAAAGCTGTGGAGAGCCAGACATGTATGCTCATGTCTTCAAAAGAGGGTCCTTGGATTGAGATTTCCAGGTTAGTAATCGCACTATGTCAATCATCCATCTATTTAATCCTCAGTGGATGCCACCCCATGCAAACCCCACCAAACCCATACTAAACCACCAAGAAATCCAACCGGGACACCCCAGTTCAAGCATTCCTGGGCTAACCATTAATGCCATACTCTCTGGCAGAAGGGAAACAGAAAATGGCGAATGTATCTGCATTTGGTGGTAGCCAGTTGGAATGAGAAAATGGCAAAGGGAAATGAGGTTCCCACTAAGGAACAATGCTGAGGTGAGTGGTCCAGTGGTTCGTCACAGCAGAGGGACACTAGGTAAGCTGTTCCACCCTTCACATGGGATGTGAAGCACACATCCAAGGGCCACCGTCTGGTGGCAAAACGTGCTTTAGCACAGTTCTGCGGGGGAATGGTTTTTCCTTTGAGCCTGAAGACCCCAAACATGTATACTTCATGCCAAGCCACTTCCTAGGGAACAAGTCCTTTATCAGGACACACCCACCCAGCCACGTGGGTCGTGGCAGGCTCAGTAACAGCTAAGGAGAGAAACAGCGCTCAAGGTTCACCGAATACCACAACGCCACGCAAAAAGTAGACTCTGGTTAAGAACTTTTTGTTAACCTGTCTTGGGTTGTGAACATCGATGGGAAGAGGGTGAAGCGGCTGCCTCGGTGAGCAGCTAGGAAACAGAATGTCTACAGAGAGTGCTGGAGAGAGCACGGTGGCTAACAGTGCATAGTGCTATTCCAGAGGACACAAACTCAGCCCCTATGTGGGACAGCTCACACCTGCCCACAGCTCCAGCTCAGGAGATGGGACACCTCTGGCCTCCCCATGCACCCACACTCAAGTGTACCTAAACACACATGCACACACATACACGTGCACACACGCACACGCACGTGCACATGCACAGGCAAGCACACATGATAAAAATAATAAAACAAATATACAAAGACATTAGAAGACCAAGATTAGTGTTATGGCTCAGCTTGTAACAGCATTAGACACATAAGCCTGAGGTCCCAAGTTCAATGGCTGGGACACCACATAAAAAGGCTAGATGCACGCATTGGTGCAGGCTTGCAATCCCAGCATTCCTAGGGTGAGAAGGGAGGCAGAGACAGGAGACAAGGCAGGAAGCAATGGAGTGCAGCTGGGCAGAAACAATGTGAGGCTCTACATTAGCAAGGTGGAAGCAGAAAACTGACTCTGATCTGTACACATGGGCCATGGCACCTGTAAGTCATGTCTTCTCTCTCACGTGTACATAGTAGCAGATAACGCAATCATTTAACAACAAAGTAGCATCGGTACTCAATTATGGACCTGAATTTTGTGTGTGAGATGATGTGCTACTCCTATCTCCACCTGCACCATGCTGGTGTGACAGGTACGCACCATCACACCTGGTTTCTGACAGGTGCACACCATCACACCTGGTTTCTGACAGGTGCACACCGTCACACCTGGCTTCTGACAGGTGCACACCATCACACCTGGTTTCTGACAGGTGCACATCATCACACCTGGTTTCTGCCATGCTGGGAATGAAACCTGGGCCCTGTGCATGCCAGGCAAGCATTCTGACAACAGACCCAGGCCCCCAGCCCATTAATTTTAATTTAAATATTTATTCATTGTAATTAGCTAATTATAATGAATTTTCACATTCTAAACAATTCAAATTTTCAATGTTTCTTCAAAATATAATGCCTTGTTCAATACAAACAAAATATATGTGCCTCACAAGTATGACTTAATTCGTAAAGTCAACATGCCTGCTTGTTAAACGGGGTGAAATGAGGGATTATCATCTAGGGAAAGCATCTAACGTTATATAACTTATAACTGACGTTCCCAAGTAGACAAAAATTATATATATAATTTCTTTCCAGACATAATGTAAACTAGATGTGTGAGGAGTGGACTGACCCTTCCTGCGGGCGCTGTATTCCCAGTAGAGGGGGAGAAGGCACTGCAGAGGCCTCCGAAGTCCAGAGAAGGAATGAAGCTGGGAGATTAACCATTTGCCAAGCTGTGTTTTTTTCTAATCTATTTTTGGGTTCTGCTGAGCAGAAAGCCCCTGCACTTTCTGAACCTGGACTCTGAACATCCTCTGTCTAGTTTACTATAAAAAGAAAATTCTTTAATAATAATAAAAAAAAATTAGTGCTGGCATAAGAGTTTAAAGTGTTCTCTGGCTCTTCACAGCCCCCAAATGCCTGGCTGAGTAAGCACAAGCTGGTGAACGGCGGGGAGGGAACAGAGTGGAATAGTGTCTCTATTCAAGGTCTGAGCCGGGGCGAAGGCAGTGTGCATGCTGGGGGCCAACTCAGGAAATACATGACAGGGAGGGGAGAGGGGAAAAAAAAGGAGGAGGGAGGGGGAGGAGGGAGGGGAGGAGGGAGGGGGAGGAGGGAGGGGAGGAGGGAGGCGAGGAGGGAGGGGGAGGAGGGAGGGGGAGGAGGGAGGGGGAGGAGGGAGGCGAGGAGGGAGGGGGAGGAGGGAGGGGGAGGAGGGAGGGGGAGGAGGGAGGGGAGGAGGGAGGGGGAGGAGGGAGGGGGAGGAGGGAGGACGGGGATGGGGGAATGCCTGCCCTGTCTTGGGACTGAGCAAGGTACTAGAGGATTCCTCAACAGGAGTTACTGACACAGCCAGATGTGGACCTCAGAAATCCTTTGCTTGCTTCACACTTACAAATTCCTCAAGAAGTTCTAAGACCTCAGGATTTTCACCTTCTCTGTGGAGGTTTGCCTTTTGTTTTGGAAGCCACACCTGTCTGTGTAGGTGTGAGCCCCCTTCCTGCTCTCTGCTACGTGTAACAAAAGCTTTCTTAGGCAGGCCACGTCAGTTTCATATTCCCCATGTCCTCCCCTGCTCCCTCTCCTCCAACTCCCTTACCAAACCCTCCTCACACTGGAGATGCCAGCAAATGTCACAGGTCATGGGCAAGTTGGGTTGGTGTGTGTGTGTGTGTGTGTGTGTGCGCGCGCGCGCGTGTGTGTTTTTACTAAGTTCACCATCTTTTTTTTACCTCAGAAATGAAGAAAATTAAAAACAAAAAATCAAGTTGAGAACAATCACTGCACTTCTGTAGACACTGAAACTCTAGAAGGACACCCCCCCCCCCAGCCCCAAGTCTGAAAAGACGTCACTCTATAACAGAGTGAGATAGTGCAGGGGTTCCTCCACCTTGTATTCTTGACAAGGCCATTTTAGGTTTAACTAGATTTTCGTCTTGATAGAGATTCCCGTGGAAAATTAGCCAGCTCTGTTCTAGAAAGCAGAGGTCGGGTTGCCTTGGGTTCTAGCTCCTGTTAAATCACCTGCTGAAAACCTCAGAGTGAGGTTCTGCCTGCCGGAGGCCGCAGTGGTGCAGAGACCCCCGGGTGAATCCACGTCCCATGTCTGACCAGGAGGCAAAACCTTCAACTGAGGACTTAGGCGATAAGAAGGAAGGAGAATACATTAAACTCAAAGTTATTGGACAGGACAGCAGTGAGATACATTTCAAAGTGAAAATGACAACACATCTCAAGAAACTCAAAGAATCATACTGTCAAAGACAGGGAGTTCCAATGAATTCACTCAGGTTTCTCTTTGAAGGTCAGAGAATTGCTGATAATCATACTCCGAAAGAACTGGGAATGGAGAAAGAAGATGTGATTGAAGTTTATCAGGAACAAACGGGGGGTCACTCGACGGTTTAGATAATTCTTTTTATTTTTTATTTTTCCTTTCCCTCAATCCTTTTTTATTTTTAAAAATAGTTCTTTTGTAATGTGGTGTTCAAAATGAAAATTGAATACTGGCACTCCATCTCTTAGAACATATGAATTCTAGTGTTCAATATTCATTATTGGTTGTTTTTGTTGTGCTGATTTTTGGTGATCAGACCTCAGCTCCCTTAATACTGCCCTTTTTCCTTTAAGAGATTTCATGTGTGCACAGAGAGGCCACCCTTTTTAGGACTGTGCATTTTCAGGTTTGTGATGATAAAAAGATCGACCAATGGGAGCTTTCCTATGACCTTTCAATTGGCTCTGAAGTTCCAGCATGTGGTTGCTTCACTCCTGGACTGTGATTTTCAGTGGGAGATGGGAATTTTTCAGAGAACTGAACTGTGGAAAATGACCTTTCCTCAGCTTGAAGCTACTTTTAAAATCTGCGGGTCTGGACCAAAAGAAGAACATCATGTTTGTAGTCAAGATGACAGATACAGTGAGAGCAACAGCTAACTCCAAAGGTGGCTTCACTGGAGAGAAAGAAAGTGTCTTGAGCAAGACAGTATTGTCAGAAGATCCCAGCAAAGTTCTAATGTTCATCAGCAGTTATTAATAAAGTTACTCATACAGAAGTGTACGCAACAGACACTGCTTTTGATTCTGTTTGTACTTTTTGGCCTGGGACATGGGTTTTCAAGGGACATCGTCTGTACCAGCTTCATTAAAATAAACAATATTTGTAAAAAAAAAAAAATCACCTGCTGGGGCAAAACCTTGCCTTGCAGCTGCAGAGCGAGAAATTAGGCTGTGGTATTTGCCTTTAAAGACCTCTCCCTGTAAACACTCAGTGCTACAGTTGGGTCCCAAATAGCTGAGTATAGTCTTTATTCCAGCCATCGGAATAAAGACTTTCAATTGACTATAAACCGTGTCTGAGTGGTCATCTCTGGGGGTTGCCGTGACAACTAGAGAAGGGAAAGAGATCAGGGCGCCGAACTGAGCATTTGTGGGTTTAAGCACTTCTGTGGAGTGCTGGAATTTGCTGCTCTGTACTCTCTTGTCTCTAAATGGGTAAACTCAACAACTGGGGAGACTTAAAGCCAGTTGGGGAGGCAGATCGAAAAGTCAAGAATTGCCTGAGCTAAGTTCAAGGTCAGACCGAGCAACTTAGTGAGACCCAGTCTCAGAGCAGAAGGAAAGCAGGGCTGAGATGTCCTGCCAGGGTAGGGGGCTGCCCAGTGTATGCAAAACACTACGTCCGACTTCCACTGCCAGTTGATTCTTTATGGTCTCTGGCTGGGGTGGAGATCAGCGGAAGAACACTTGCCTTGTGTGTGCAAGAACCAGACGTTCCTCTCATTGCCTTTAGCAGATCTGAGTCCTGCAAGCCCCCAGGTGCCCCATGGCTCATCTGTCCATGGCTCCCATGTTTCTAGTATTAGAAAACACTGAAATCTGACCTGCACATTTCCGCTCGACTCTAAAACTCCATTCATTTTTTTTCTTCACTCATCCAAGATAATTAAGATCTTTTATACCTGACCTCAAACGAGGACTGAACTTTAGTCTCAGGAAGGCTGCTAAAGGCAGCGACTCCCAAGCAGAGCGTTGCAGGGGGCGGGGCTGCCAGCAATTGCCTGCTGAACCACAGCACCTTCTTGGTTCATCCGGGAGTCACTGGGTTCATGTATTGCAAAACCAGACCTGAGACACTGTCTTGCATCCTTCTTGGGCAAGCAAACAGCACAAACAGCTTTGAGAGAGGGAGAGAAAGACACACACCCACCAGCTAGAACATTCTTCCAGATGACTACTGAGAATCATGGGTAGCAAGACAGTTGAGATGTTGTTGAGAGTCATCTTTCCTTACTATTTCAATATTTTTCTAAAACATGTAGAATAGAAAAGCACACGAAGTTACAGGGTGAATAAGTACATAAGTTTGGTGTCTATGCTGCAGGTATGTTTGGGAAGCAGAGCCAGGGGAAAGAGCATCATTGGTGGTGGTGCGTGCCAACATTCTAAAATGAGACGCTTGCTCTCATTGCAGCTGATTCCCGAAGTCAGCAGACTGGGCACGAATCAGGAAAGATGGGGAACAACCCCAAACCTCCACGTGGTGCACAGAAGCTGCCTGTCTCCCCGCCATCTCTCAATGGTGCATGTGTCCTACCTGAGAGATAGACCCACTTCCACGAAGTTAAACAGTTATCTGCATAGACTGGGATTTGAACACCAAAAGGCAGTGGTGCACATGGACTGCAGGAGCTGTAGCAGAGTCACCATCCCATACCAAGGAAAGAAGCCCATAGACCTGGCCATGGTCCATGTGAGCCGTGAAAGTCTGGCCACTGCTGGTCTCCAGGGATCGTGGACACACCCACTACGGCTATCCCAATCCTAGAACAGAGATGAGAGTTAATTCAGAGGAATACAGTCCTGCCTAAACCACATTAGCCTGGGGCAAATCTGCCACCTATGAAAGGTACATCTGTACCACCATGAAAATATCCAAAGGGGTGTGTTATTACAGTCTCCCATCCAACCATTCACTCCACAAACACCGAGCGACCTTACTGGGCCCTGGGAGCCACTGGTAACCCATAATAGTCACAAATGTCTGGAACATCCCGGACATTGATCTTCCTGCTTCTTCCCACCCCTCTACAAGGTTGTAGTGATGTTTAAAAAAAAAAAAAAAAAAAAAAACGGATTATGCCAGGCACGGCGGTGCACACCTTTCAGCCCAGCACGTGCAAAGCAGATGCAGGCAGATCTCTGTGAGTTTGAAGCACTGGGCGAGCATAGACACACACACCTACTTGTCTTAAAATGTAACGTATGGGCTCCTGCATAAACGCACATGAGGTACATCTCTGAGGCATGGGGCAGGCTTCTGCGTCTCAATGGGCTTGCCAGGGAGAAGGCACACTGAAGCTTGATAATCTCTGCCCTCTCTACACTGTGCCTATAGATGAGATGGTGTGCACTTAAAGGGCTGTCAAGAGTCGGGTTGGTGGTACGTGTCTGAGAACTCGGCACTTGGGAGGCTAAGGTACAGGGAGAAAGAGCTCCAGGACAGCCTGGGTTACATAGGGAGACCCTGTCTTAAGACCCACAAGTAAATCTGTCAAGAGCATGAATCCTTTGGTAGGCATTGTCACAACAGTAAAATGTTAAATAAAATAGCGAGACAGAATGAGTTAACCGCCACTGCTCTATCAGGGAGAATAATGGCTCCGTAACCCTCCTGGCTTCCTCTCAGTGGCCGTGATTTGGGGCTCCCAAACTGCCCATCTTCAGTGAGTCTTCGCCTGCTACGTCCCGTGCGTGGGCACATTACCATGTGCTGAGCCCAAAGGGATCAGCCCCTGAGATGATTTACACACTTGCTGAGTCACCACGTGGGATTTGCTCCTGTTGACACTGCGCTGAGAACTCAGTGCCCTGTGTCCTCCTCTGCTGAAGTCACACTTTAACTGGGAAGTCACAGGCCTCCCTGGCCTCCCTGACCTCTCTCAGTAGGTCAGTGATCTCTGTACACACTGCAACTCCTCTACGCTGGAACCAGCTGTTGCTTCATTGATGAGGGATGCAAGGAGCTGCTGAGCCGCAGGTGATTGGCAGCGAGGTTGGAGGGGGGTGGGGAATGCTGTGGGCCTAGCCTCTGAGCTCTGCTCCCAGATGCTTCTGGGCCTCTGAAATGTGTGAGCGGCCTGGCAAAAGGGGTCTCAGAGGCATGGGGTCACATGGGAGCTGAGGAGATAGCACATGCTACCCAGTCTCCAGCCTGTGTGGCAGCCCTCACTTCTAAACCCAGAAATAGAGTCTCAGTCCTCCAAGCTGGATTCTATAAACCCGAAACATTTTGTGAAAGGTTTAGAACCGTCCCCAGAATGCCCCAGAAGATACAAAGGGTGCTGAAGCAGTAAAGAAAGACACAGGAGGTGTGGTGCGTGCCTTTAATTCCAGCACCCAGGAGACAGAAGCAGGAGGATTCCTGCACAACCGAAGCCTATCTGATGTGCACAGAGAGACCCAGTCTCAAAAACAATCCAAAGAAAACAAAGGTCTGGAGACGTGGCCCGCAGGTTAAGAGGGCTGGTTAGGCAATCACAGAGACCAGAGTTCAGTAACGACTGGTGTCTCACGCACACCTGAAACCTCGGGTCTGAGGGAGCAGAGACAAGAGGATTACTCAGTCCCTGTCCCAGAGGCGCCAGTGGAGAATGACAGAAGGGGACATCCTCTTCTGGTGCCTGCACACACATGTGTGCGTACACAAAGTAAAAATTTAAAGGCGAGAGAGAGAGAGAGAGAGAGAGAGAGAGAGAGAGAGAGAGAGAGAGAGAGAGAGAGAGAGAGGTTAAGAGGAGATTGTTAGGGCATGCACTGCTCTTCCAGAGAACGGAGTGCCTTTGGTGGCAGCACACACACAGGTGGCTCCCAGCTGCTTGTAACTCCTCTAAACTCCACAAGATTCCTATTCCTGCTTTCTTGTCTAGGAGGGCACGACCCACCTCCACACACATGGAAGAGACAAATAGCAAATCCCCCAAACGGGTGTTTTTCCTTTCTTTTGAGGTGAGGGTGGTATGGGTTGGGAGGTAGGGGTTGTGTGGAGTTAAGACAGAATTTCTCTGTGTAGCCTTGGCTGTCTGAGAACTCACTTTAAAGACCAGGTTGGCCTCGGAGTTCACAGAGATCGAACTGCCTCTGCCTCCCAAGTGCTGGTATTAAAGGTGTGCAGCACCATGTGTGCCTATAAATAGGTCTTTTTAGAAATAAGAAATGTTTCCAGGGTTGGAAAAAGCAGTGGCCATCTAATTTGACTTATACTTTCACAGTTCAGCACTGCAGTGAGAAATGAAATATTCCTGATGTGTTTGTCTCCCCTGGCTTTCCATGGAGCAAGCCCTTGCCCTCACCGCCCTCTCCAAGGTCACACACATCCCGAGCCAGACCGTGGTATTCACTGGTTTACACTACTGTATCAAGTCAATGTGCTCAAGATATGACCAGGCCCTGGCATTGTCTCTGAGCTTCATTCAACATCATGTCTGCGGTTTGGTTTTTATTTCAGCATCTCATTTTGACAGTGTTACCTTGCTCCTATGTCACCGAGATTTAGTTGATGTTAATTTTTAATTTGAACATAATATCAACTGAACGACTTATCTCCTCTTGTTTAGCCATTATCTTGTGGCTGGGTGTTCAGGGGCTTTCTCCATTGTCTGTATCAAATTATCATGTCCTATATACTCCTGCCCGTGTCCCTTGTGTGTGCCTAAGAGTACGCTGCCAGCTCACTGGGGACTTGCAGGTCACAGCCACATGGGGCCTCTGTAAAAGCTCACCAGATGGCTCTCCACCATGGTCACAGCATTTGAAGTCCTCATCAGCATTCTGTGAGAGTTTGGGTCTTGTATCTACAGTTATTAGCATGCATAGAGCCCTGGGTTCCCTCCCCTGAACCAGACAAGCTGGCCAAAGTGGGATATGCTTGCAACCCTAGAACCCAGGAAGTAAAGGCATGAAGATTACAAGTTCAAAGCCATCCTATCCTACATTAAGCAGAAATTTTGAGGTAAGCACAGGCTACAGGAGATTCTGTCTCAAAACACAAAAAGAGTTCTGCTCTTACAGCCTAGTGTCCCTATATTCTGGGTGTGCCCTGGGGTGTTCTACAGAACCTCATGGCTCACCTTCCTCTCCTGGCATTGACACCCTGACACCACTTCAGACACACATACCAGGTCCTCAGTGAGCAGGTTCCACTCTCCTCTGGTGTACCTGGTGACCCGAGGCTGCCTGCACCCTCCACCTGCCTTTGCACTCAGTGCCCTGACTGACACCTGGCATTGCCCCCACAGCAAACCAGCCCTGAGAAGGGGACTTTGTAACACTATCAGTCTAAAGAAGTCACAGGCTGGGACACTCTCCACAGTCGGTGACCGCAATGACCTGGAGAAACAACTGCCCCAAAACCTCCCTGACCCTGACTGGGGAAGCTCCCTGCTCCCCAGGAAGGCACACCCAGGACTGATTAGTGCTGGCTGAGTCTGGGCGGTGCCCCTGCCCAGGGAGCATAGGCTGTTGCTGCAGGCCAAAGGTCAAGTGCTACTCTTTCTGAAGTCACCTCCTAGATTATTCAATGACATCTGCTCGCTCTGCTCTTTTCTCTGCACCCAAAGATGAAGAGCACCCTGTGTGACTGGTCCCATTTGCCCCAATTCATCAGTTGAATGTAGGCACCGGCATGACGCATTTGGCTAATGGGGGACGATCCTCTCATCGGATGTCCAGTCCCTGAGGTTTGTGATGGGGTTTTGATACCACTCAACAAGAAGAAACTGGGTCAAAAAGGAAAAATCTTTATTGAGTGGATCTGAGACCAAGCAAACAGTAACTTAAACACAAAGGTATAGCATCTACCCGAAAGGTACCCCCTATACCACAAGGACTCTTGTCAACAATGTTCATAGCAACCGTATCCATAATAGCCAGAAACTAGAAACAACTTAGATGTACCACAAAAAAGATTGGATAAAGAAAACGTGGTACATTTACATAATTGAATACTACTCAGGTATTTTTTTTAAAGGACATCATGAAATTTGCAGGCAAGTGGATGGAACTAGAAAATATCATCCTAAGTGAGGCAACCCAGACCCAGAGAGACACACACAGTATGTACTCACTTCTAAGTGGATATTAGTCATAAAGTACAGGAAAACCATGCTGCAATCCACAGATCCAGAAAACACTAAGTAACAAGGAGGGGTAGTGGGTCTCACTGAGAAGGGGAAATAGATTAGGTCCTGGGGGTGAATGGAGGGAGGTCATTGGATGGGAGAGAGTTGGGGATGAGAACAGGAGGGATGAGGTGGCGAAGAACAGAGAGGATGAGAACTGGGAGAAAGAACTGAAAGCAAGGACGATGGAAACTTGCAGGAATCTGTGATGATGACCCTAGCTAAGACTCCTGGCAACAGAGAATGTGGAAACTGAAACAGCCACCCCTTATAACCAAGTAAAACTTCAAATATAGGGATGAGGACACCAACCCACCCACAAAACCTTCAACTCTAAATTGGTCCTGCCTACAAGATGTGCATGGATAAAAATAGAGAAGAGTTTGTGGGAATGGCCAGCCAGTGATTGGCCCAACTTGAGGCCCCTTTCACAGAAGTGAATGTCAGATCTGGACACTATTAATGATATTCTGCTATGCTTGCAGACATGGCCTACCATAACTGTCCTCTGAAAGGCTTCACCCAGCAGCTGATGGAAACAGATGCAGAGACCCACAGCAAACATTGTGCAGAGCTCAGGGAATCTTGTGGAGGAGTGGAGGGAAGGATTGAAGGAGTCTTCAGAGCAGAGAGGTCAAGAACACCACAGGAAAATCTACAGGATGGATCAACTAACCTGGACCCATAGGGGCTCAGAGGAACCAAACCACCAGCCAAGGGCATGGTTGGGCTGAGCTAGGTTCTTACATGTATGTAAGTGATGTGTACCTGGGTCTTCCCGTGCTGCTCCTAACAACGGAGCACAGACTGTCTAGGGCTCTGTTGCCTTTCCTCTAACTGGGCGACTTTGTCTACCATCAACAGGAGAAGATGTTCCTAGTCATTCTGCAACTTGATATGCCAAGGAGGATTGAAATCCATGGGCTGCCTCCCCTTCTCTGAGGAGAAAGGGGTGGGTCTTGGGGGATTGAGAGGAGAGAGGGGAACTGTGAGGAAATGAGAGAGGGAAGCCATGATTGGGATGTAATGTAAACAAATAAATTAATCAATGGGGAAAAACACACACACAAGAGAATGAAGGAGTCTGAGCTCTATCAGTGTGCCTCCTGAGAATGGCGATGCCCTTTATAGGTCAGTGTCCCTGAAGCTGCAGGTCTGTGGACCACACTACATCAGAAGAAAGATGGAGGACACTTTCCTGGTTGCCGTGATGAACTCACAGAGGGTGTCTCCTTGTGGTAGCCATTGCCCTATGGGTTCCCTCAATGCTGATTGTGCACCTTTCAAGGAATCATGGAGAGAGTTACCTGCACGTCCCCTGTGACCCCCACTTCCTGTTCACCAGAACTCCTTAAAAAATCCACTGTGTATAGACTGGTGTTCTGCTTCTTCCTGCGTGTCTCTCTCTATCTCTTTCTCTCTGTCTCTCTTTCTACCTTTGTTTTGCTAAGTAAACTTCTTGTTAAACTATCTATGTGTCTAGGCTGAATTCTTTCCTTCTTTCCACAAGATGAGAACTGAGGATTTAAAGCCTTCACTAATTAAATTTGTTCCACTAACTCCAGTTCCAGGGGATCCAATGCTGACTTTGGCCTCCAGGAAACACACACACACACACACACACACACACACACACACACACACACACGGTACAGAAACATCATCCAGGTAAAATACCCATATCCATCAAAGGATAAATTTATGTATATTTATATATCTTTGTACAACTTCTGGTTTTCCACAGATTCCCCCCACCTTGTGCACTCATGATGTTTGCTGTGAATCCCCTCTTTTGTCCTCAATAGTTTAGCTCCCCTGTTTCTGGGCCTTTGTTGAAAACCACCCAAACCTTGAGCTCCATTCTCTCCGGTTCTAACTCCAGCCTCCTCTGCAGTTACCTTGTGCTGCTCTTCCCGAGTCACCTTGAAGCTGGGTTTGGTTTTTCCGTGGTCTGACCTCGTCTGTTTCTCTGGGCTCTGAAGACCATGGTGAGCTCCTCTTGGTCCCTCCCTGACTTTAGAGCATAAGAGCCTAACACTGGCAGTCAGTTCCATTTGCACATCCATCCACCAATGTGTGGGCAGACTGGGGAGGATGCTCTGTTGTAGAGTACTTGGCTACTGTCCTCCAAAACCTGGCTTTGATCGCTATGACTGCAGGAAACCAGGCATGATGAAACCATTGAGAATTTCAGCCTATGGGAGATGGAGACTGGGGGATCAGAAAATCTAAGTCGTACCATGCTGCACAGATTAAGGTCAGCACGGGCTGCAGCAGACCCTGCCTCAAAAAACAGAAAGAGTTCTGTTATATTGTAGTGTCCCTATGTCATGGGTGAGCTATGGGATGTGCTACAGAACACCATGGCACACCTTTCCCCCCTGGCATTGACACCCTGACACCACCTCAGACACACATACCTGGTCCTCAGTGAGCAGGTTCCACTCTCCTCTGGTGTACCTGGTGACCCGAGGCTGCCTGAACCCTCCACCTGCCTTTGCACTCAGTGCCCTGACTGACACCTGGCATTGCCCCCACAGCAAACCAGCCATGAGAAGGGGACTTTGTAACACTATCAGTCTAAAGAAGTCACAGGCTGGGACACTCTCCACAGTCGGTGACCACAATGACCTGGAGAAACAACTGCCCCAAAACCTCCCTGACCCTGACTGGGGAAGCTCCCTGCTCCCCAGGAAGGCACACCCAGGACTGATTAGTGCTGGCTGAGTCTGGGCGGTGCCCCTGCCCAGGGAGCATAGGCTGTTGCTGCAGGCCAAAGGTCAAGTGCTACTCTTTCTGAAGTCACCTCCTAGATTATTCAATGACATCTGCTCGCCCTGCTCTTTTCACTGCACCCAAAGATGAAGAGCACCGTGTGTGACTGGTTCCATGTGCTCCAGTCCATCAGTTGAATGTAGGCATAGATAGGACACATTTGGCTAACAGGGATATTACTCTCATCAGATGCACAGTCCCTGAGGTTTGTGATGGGATTTTGGTACTGCTCAACAAGAAGAAACTGTCTCAAAGAGGAACAGTATTTAGTGAGTGTAACTGAGACCAAGCACACAGTAACTTAAACATTAGAGTAATGGAGGAGGCTGGGTTAGTTCTGCTCCTCTCCTGTGTCCATGTGGCTCCTTAGGATGGCAGTGCCCCTTTAAACTTCAGTGTTCTTAGATGCTGCGGCTGTGTGGAATCTTAGCCTTCCTTCTATGCTCAGGCCCATAGTTACCTGGCAGCAGATATGCCTGATTCAGTATACAAGGAGCCATGTATGCTCACAGTCAGCTATTGGATGGAACACAGGGTCCCCAATGGAGGAGCTAGAGAAAGTACTCAAGGAGCTGAAGGGGTCTGCAACTCTATAGGAAGAACAACAATATGAACTAATCAGTAACCCCAGAGCTCGTGTCCCTAGCTGCATATGTAGCAGAAGATGGCCTAGTCGACCATCACTGGGAAGAGAGGCCCCTTGGTCTTGCAAACTTTATATGCCCAGTACAGGGAAATGCCAGGGCCAAGAAGCGGGAATGGGTGGGTAGGGGAGCAGGGCGGGCGGGGGGGGGGGGAGGGTATAGGGGACTTTTGGGATAGATTTGAAATGTAAATGAAGAAAAGATCTAATAAAAATTTAAAAAAGAAAGACTACATAGTCTTGAAAACTAGTTTTAGAAATGAAAACAAATATTTAATTTAGTAAACAATAAAAATTTAAAAAAAAGATGTTTGGAATTTATGGTTCTATATTATGTCAGAAAGGAATGCATTTTGTGCCTTCCAAACAACCAATTTCTGTCAATACTGCTGTTAGTATACATTGCTTTTCCATATATTCTGAGATCTCATCCCGGATGTGTTATTTGTTACATTGATCTATTTATCTCATTTTATATTAATATTAACTTGATTTGATCATGGTGACTTAATTACTATTCCCATCACTTAGCGAGGAAAATCCCCCTTCAGTGTTCTTATTTTTCAGAAATTTCTTGTCTACTCATTTGACCCAATTCTGAAAGGAGGAAGAAAGGACTGGAGGAATCTTAGCTGATTGCATTAAATTTATCTCTTAATTTTGGGAGATTCAGCATTAAAAAAAAAGGGGAGCCATTTGCCGCCCCAAAAGGAGAGGAGGGGAGGGGGGAAAGGAGGGGGAGAGGAAGGGGAGTCTAGTGTCACCTCAAATCCCCCTCTCTTTTTGATTTATAGCAAGTTCAAGGTTCAGGCTGGCTCGCAGAGAGACCTCAGACAAATGGGGAGGGTGGAGGTATCGTTCTTTGATTTGGGGAGCATGTCTTAGGCTAGTGCTTTGCAGCTGTGCCCACATGCACACCTCCATTCTAGTTCATCCCTGTGCGTGTTATAGACAGGGACCACTGGGGACCCAGAGGGAGGATTGTAGCCCAGGACTTCAGGACTTCTAGGTGGAAAAAACAGAAGCTGTGTTCTGCTGACAGCTGTCTTGAGAGAAGTATGCTGTCACCTGGGGTGGGGGTGGGGGTGCTGAGGGCTGTTCTGAGGGCAGTGGGTGGGACAGATGGACGATGGCAGGCCATACATTGGGCAAGTGTCTAGATCTAGAACACACACACATCTACACCTCACGTGGGCCGAGCTGCCTCTCCTCTATCCCGGGTGAAGTTAGACTAAGGCCCATGGAGCCCAGCAATCTGCACAGAGCTTGGGGTAAGGTTTTTGGCTTGTGTGGGAACACAGCGTTTGGGAATGCACACAGGGTGCAGGAGAGCATGGCCAGGTTAGCTAACAACACCATGAGTTGGTCCTTGGATACCTTCTTTTAACAAATGGTTTCCCATCGGCCTGGAACCTATCACCCAGCCCAGGACCCTTAAGCACCACCCCTCCTTGCAGCCCAGGGTTTATAGGCACTCACTGTCACACACAGCTTTCTACACAAGTTGTGGGCATCTGAAGTCAAGTCCGCACACTGGCAATGCAAGCACTTAATGGGCTGGGGCCGATCTCCTTCCCCATGAGCCCTGTTTATTCAGAAACCTTGACAGACTTGGGAGGCACAAGGTATTGTAATCAGCTCACTGCTCGCAACGGGATATGGCTCTATCTTGTAACCCTCACTACCAAGCTTCTAGCCACCCCAGCACCCTTCCCTCAGCACTCGGGGAGGACTCCGCAGCCTCTGTGCCTAAAGCCTTCCAGAGTTAACATCCTTAGTGCAGACAGAAGGGAAGTTTGTATTGTATCTAAGGCGTCAGGAGAGTTGAATTCTCCTTTGAGTTCAGGCCAAGTATAGCTAACTATTGTCCTGCCTTTCATAACGACAGTAACAAGACACAGGCTTGCTGTCACAGACGCTGTCAACCATTTAACACAGCATTTAACGCTCAGAAACTTAAACTACTGGGATGTTTCTTGTAATCTTAAGCGTGAAGTCCGGGTCCAGGAATCTCCTAGGAGATGAGGCTGGTGCAGGGTGCCGACCTCTTAGAACCAGGGCAATAGCCTGAACGTTCCCTTAGACTGGTTCTATCACATTATCTGATAAGTACAGCGACTGTTTATTCGAGGCTCACAACTATAAGGGGTTTGTTGTTCATTAACTTCAGTCCCGGTCCTGACCACCGAAAAATGTGGTCCCGCTGCGCCACCTGCTGACAATGTCAGAAAGTACATGTGGTGTCTGGATCCTGTTTAAGAATGGCTGAGGCAAATATATACCCAAGCAAACACAGGGCCCTGTTGGACACTGCCAGGTTGTTCACTTGTGTTCCCTGAGGATATTAATGGATAGGTTGTGTTTTTAAAATAAGCTCTTTGGGCCAGTGATGTGGATCAGTGAGTGGCTAAAGGCGCTTGCCTCCAAACCTGAGTATGATCCCAACCCCCTATGAATTGACCTCTGAGAGCACACACACATACGCACTGAATAAATGAATAAATAAACAAGCAAACCAGCTTCCTGGTCCTCACCAGAGGTGCCTGGCCTGTTGCAGTCAGTGAGTACTTAACACCTGCAATGCACCAGGGACCTTTGACACATGAACGCCACTGCTCCCTGCTTCCAATGGGGAATGTAGGCACAGAGATTTCAAGTAACTTGTCACAAGTCACACAGCCAAAAGTGTCAAGGACAAGATCCCAACCAAGTAACCTTGGCCAGAGATCCTGCTCTAAACCTCTGTGCCGTTCGACCTCCCAAAAAAGCAAAAGTAGCTATAAAAGGTACCTACTAAGTAACTTTTTACTTAACTCAACCTTCCAGGGAGGGTAGTTCTAAAAGGTACAAGCTTTTCTGTCCCATCTCTTTGCAAAGCTCCATACTATACTGTTTCACTATGCTTAGAAATCAGGCAGCAAGTATTGGCCTGCATGAGTAGTGAATTCAGGGAAGTGAACATTTTCTTCCACATCAAGGAACAAACAGGCCATGACCTCATAATGCTGCTTCCTAAGGCGTGGGCACTCCTTCTGAGAACTGTTTCTCCAGCACCCATGAAGGGCAGCGGCTTGGCTCCAAGAATATGTTGTCCATGTAGAGAAACTACTTAGAATAAATTCTTGCATTCAAGAAAGGGATAATGAGTTGGATATAGTCTTTGAGCTTTTAAGGCCACAGATAGGAGAAGGCAAGCCTTAATTTGGGTATAGTCTTTGAGCTTTTAAGGCCACAGATAGGAGAAGGCAAGCCTTAATTTTAAGGCAGTCCTCATGATACCAGGACATTTACATTACCACACACAAAAAGAACGCTAAAGGCAGATCAAGTTCAAGCCACAAATGTCTTCAACAGGGGCACTGTTCTCCTGGGAAGGCTGAGGAGTGAATGTAAAACTTGCCCAAATCATATCTAGAAATGGCACTTCATGTTTTTCTCTCTGACTAGTTGCACCATGGGGTTATGCACCCATAAGCCAACTGAGGGAAGGATACACAGATCTGCAATGGAAGGCACGTGGTGATTTACACATGCTTGCTTTAAAACCACACACAGTGTCCTGTTTCTGCATGCCATCTAATCTTGGGTAATATCCACCCCCTGCTGATTAGCTAGCCTGCTTTGCAGTCTCATCCCGGAACCAGAGAGAAAGAAAGAAGAGTGGATAAGGCCCCTTCCTCCAGAGAATCTTAGCCTTGGACACACATAGAAAGACCCAGGAGACTTTAAGTAACAAGAAGTATGGCTGCCCAGACACAGGTATGGATTCTCAATACCTAGGAGGACTGCTCACTGCTCCATGAAGCAGGCATTGTGAAGCCCTGAGTCGACAGCACCTCTGTCTCCCATAAGAAGCCTCCATGCTGTCTTGGGGATATGCAGAAACTTCTCTTTGGGGCCTTGGGGTATAAGGCCTTATCCAGGGAAGTGAAGAGTCTGGATACAGAGAACTTGTAACACCCCCAAGCTTTCTTGGGTGTGTTAATACAAAATTTCTACATTAAACCCGAATATGACAGCATATGTCCTCACTAAGTAAAGAACTCATGGGGCAAACATTTACTTCTCCATTTCTGCAGGCCGAACCCTGATTGTTTTCCCAGGCAGCGATACATCTGCCGTAGGGGATGATGGAGCTTGCCTCAAGCCAGCTTTCGCGTGTTGTGACACGCTGAGGCAGACAACTGCTAGTAAGCTTCTCCTATCCTGGCGAATCCCCAGGCAAGGATGTTCAAGGCCTGGCTACAGGTGCCAGTAACTCTAAGTGGGGACACAGAGAACCATATACAGATATGATTTTCAGCTACAGATCATAAATATAATCCCCAGAGCTTTACAGTTTTCCTCATCATTTAGTTTGGAAGAGAATCTGACAGTGACTTTTATGGTTTGGTTTGATTTTATTTTTTTTTAAAGATTTATTTATTTATTATATGTAAGTACACTGTAGCTGTCTTCAGACACTCCAGAAGAGGGCATCAGATCTTGTTACGGATGGTTGTGAGCCACCATGTGGTTGCTGGGATTTGAACTCTGGACCTTCGGAAGAGCAGTCGGGTGCTCTTACCCACTGAGCCATCTCACCAGCCCCTTGGTTTGATTTTATATAGGGTCTCAATAGGTAGCTCAGGTTGGTCTTGAACTCAGTCCTTTTGCCTTGGTCTCCCAAGTGTTGGTGTTACAGATATACGCTTCCATACCCAGCTTAACAGTGTGTATCTATGTAAATGTATATGTGTGTATGTGTGTGTGTGTGTGTCTATGTATATGTATATGTGTTTGTATGTCTGTGTGTTTGTGTGTCTGTCTGTCTGTCTATGTGTGTATGTGTGTGTGTATGTGTCTATGTGTATGTGTCTCTGTGTGTGTCTGTGTGTATGTATATGTGTGTCTGTGTATATGTATGCATGTGTATATGTGAGTGTGGGCACATACACACCACAACACATTTGTAGAGCTCAGAAGACAACCTTGGGTACTGGCCCTCCCCTTCCACCTCCTTTGAGGGTCTCTCTTGCTCTCTGCGGCACCCAGGCCCTTGAGATTCCGGGATTCCCCCACCTCCATCTCCCATCTTGCTGGATCATAGATAGGTGTGACCCAGTCCAGACTTACAGGAGCTCTGGGGATCTGAACCCAGGTCCTTATGCTCAGGTGGCAAGTGCTTTCCTAGCTAAGTGAGCTATCACCCCAGCCATATGCAATTGTCTTTTTTCCTCTTTTCTTTTTTAACTTTTTTTTCTGAGTTTCACATCATGAACCCCAGTTCCACATATCATATCTCCCCTATCCTTCTATCCAGCCTTTGCTCTTGCAACCCCTCAAAATAAAACACACAAAAACAAAAAGAAAAGCATAGAAAACATCTCATCGTGGAGTGTGTCAATGCATCCCGCAGTATATCCTGTCTACGCATCTTCACTTGCAAGTGTTCACTGCAATGAGTCACTGCTCACAGCAGGCGACTCCTCTAATGTTTAAGCTGTCTCTTTCTCTCCCATCTGTCTGCCACACGCTCGCACATCATGGTGGCTCCCGTTGCAGGTTGGCCACATGGTTGGCAGGTCCCCGGGTGACATCCTCCATCCCCCCTGTGTGGCATGTCAGCAGGCGAGTGTCTACGAACTGTCCATGCCTGCTGGAGGGCAGGTCTGTGGTGGCATGGTGGTCTCTGTCTGTCTTCCTCCTCCTGGGCTGCGCTGTCTGGGTTGTTTGGATTGGATTGGATTTGTATGAGTCCTGGGCACAAAACAGCTTTGCAGTAAGCTGGGCATCAAGCTAGAGTGAGGAGAGAGCTGCCATCTGCCCTGCCATCCCCTGCCTGATATAAGAACAACACCAATTATGTTTTAATAGTTGGCCCTTGTTAATCTCTTTGTCCCTGCCTTCAGGGAAATTAATTGATGTATCGACTTCATTTCAACCTTGTAGTGTATTGGGCTGTTTGGTATTTCTTTCAGTGGCTGCTGGCAAGCACTTCAGGTGTAAACACAACTGGAACAAACAGCCTATCCTAGTACACACACTCACACACACACACACACACACACACACACACACACACACACACACACACCACTCAGAGGAGGAGAACAAAGAAGCCCAGACCTCGGACTCGCCAACTCCAGGTGCAGCCAGCTGCCAGGATAGCCTTGGCATTTTATGGGCCACTGTACCCAAACAAAAGGTTTGCTTATCACAGAGCTCATTAAGAAATATGTGCCCCGTAGCTCTACCACAAACATGAGTAACAAGATCTATGTAACTTCGGTGAGTAATTCTCTCACAAGCCACTTCTTTCTTGGATTACAGAGCAGCTCAGCTCTGGCTGATAGCTGGAGCTGCTCACTAGGCCAGGGTAGTTGTCCATAGGGCTGGTAGCAAGACTAGCACCTCTGGGGCCATCTAATGCAGGCAGCTCACTGGCCTCTGCTCTCTTGTTCTAGTTTCTCTGTTTGTCCGGCTGGTTTGTCTTTCCACCTTCTCCCAGCTCCTATCTTCTGTGGTAGATGAACCATATCCATACTTGGTAATGAGGTTCTGCACCCTTGAGCTCCTTAGTGGCTTTGGGTGAGGTAGATGCCAGGCAAGATACTAGGGGAGTCAAAGAGGGGCCTCCGGTTGAATCATTCTTCAACAAAAAGTTGCTGTTCTTATGCTGAGCACAGTAGCTCACGCCTATGATTTCAGAATGTGGGAGATATCAAGTCAAACCCAGAGTACATCATGAGAGGCAGTCCAGCCTGTGCTACTGTGTGAGACCAGGTTTCAAGAGCAAAGTCACTGTTCTTAAAGCAACCAGCACCAATCTACCCTTTCTCCGGGGACATTGCTGCTACCCAGGGGTTCCCAGGCTATTCTGTCCTGCTATATACACACCTTGTAATGAGTCTTTCTGGTAACACACACACACACACACACACACACACACACACAAACACACACCTTGTAATGAGTCTCTCTGGTGATAGCCCTTGCTTTGAATCACCTGCATAGTGGAACCTGTCACCCATTTCGTTTGGACTCTCACTGTGGGTGGTTCCACGGATCTCTTGGCTAACTCGTGGTTTTGAGTTGTAGGAGAGACGGAGTGGGTGGAGTGAACCAGCCTCTGAGATGCATTCCTTTAAGGGGTAGGTGCCAGATATTAGAAGCCACCCTTCCGGAAACAAACTTGGCCGTGAGGGTGTGCTCTTATTTGCAAAACCCCTTTCTATATACATGTACCCGAACAGCTGTTTCCACGGGCCAGGCCCTCTAGAAAGTT
Organism: Mus musculus; assembly: GCF_000001635.26. Taxonomy (NCBI): domain Eukaryota; kingdom Metazoa; phylum Chordata; class Mammalia; order Rodentia; family Muridae; genus Mus; species Mus musculus. Next base: position 170,446,058 of record NC_000068.7, on the reverse strand, counting down.
TGTACAGTGTAGCTCAGACAAGACAAACACATGGTTCCCAGGAAGTGGGCAGTCATAAGTGTGTCATTGTGGAAAGCTGGCAGAGCCAAGCACCCTCAGGTTCTGCTTGCCAAAAAAACCTTTCTTGGAAGCCTAGAGGAGGGGTGTTGAAAGTGTGTCATGCTGGATCATATGAGGTGTAAGAAGTACAGGAGGCAAGGACCTGCAGATACTAATAAAGCACCTACTATGGGTCTGGCTCTGCCAAACTTGGCCTCCCTTCAGGATAACCTCAGTCTGGTTATGATGGTCTTTCTATAGGTAAGAAGTCTGCCGTCAATGGGGCTTAAATGATACATGACCCCTCAGTCAGCCAGTGAGCCACAGAACTAGAATTCAGCCTCGGGTTTGTGGCTCCAAGCCTGCTTGGGGATGAGGAAAGGGGTCCGCATACTGTCCTTGACACAGAGAAATCAATGGCAAACCAACTGGGTGACTTCCTCGATGCTGGCCCGCTTGCCTAGTGCAAGTTGCTGGAGGAGAAAAGCCACCTGTGACCTTACCCAGTGCTAGACCACGCAGCTGCATTCCTGTCCTGACATAAAGCCGTGACCACTGGCAGAAGAGTAGCACAACTGTTACAGGGTATCTAACCACTTGCTGATTGGATTTGAGGTCTGCTCCACAGGAGGGTCCTCAACTGTACTGTAATCCTGACCCAAAGCCCATGGCTCGGGAGGTCATAAGCCTAGGCAGAACCTGCAAAAGCTATTCACTAAAGGGCATGCTGCCAAAATGCCCTCTAAATATTTATGTCTATACCCATGGCCCCGGGATGTTCTCAACGTTGGTTGGACAAGAGTCAGTGCAGATGTTCATAACTTCTAAAGTGACGAGTGTTCCACTCCACAGAGGACATGCTGATCAACTCCAGCATTATCAAGGTTCAAGACCGGGGTGGGGGTGAGGTATCAAAGCTGGAGAATGAAGAGGGGCACTGGGAAATGAGGTTGTCCAGACACAACATGGCTATCACACATGTGAACCGCCAACAGCTGTGGTTGCCAGCACAAAACCAAGCTGGCCAGAATCCCAGCACAGCGCGGGTAGGTGACCTACAAGACACCCATCCTTTACTGAGAAGCCATTAGAAAGGGAGGGAGCATCTTTAGTTTTTGAACATGTGGCTGCTGGTTGGCTTCCCGAACACAAATGGGAAGTCCTAACTGGACCTGCTGTGTTTATAGAAAAGGAAAAAAAAATGGCAGGAAGTTGAGAGTGGAGCATGCTGGAGAAGAGGCCCGGGGAGTTCTGGAGAAAGGGGGTAAACGTGATCATATTCCATGTGGACAGGAATGGAATTCTCAAAAATGAAGAGAAGATGGGACTGCTAATGGAGATGAGCTCCCACGTGGTGCTGGGAACCAAATCTAGATCCTCTACAAGAGCAGTAAGTACTCGTAGCTGCTGAGCCATCTCTCCTGCCTCTGGTTATATGATTTTTTTTCTTTTAATTTTTGCCACTTCAGCTTGAACAAACAAACAAAAAGCACCCACAACTGTTCTGGACACTTCAAATATTAATTGTGTATACTTCGTAAACATTTCCAATATCGCTACAGTTAGCACTGCCCAACAAAACAAGCAGAGGATATTCGGGGACAGAGTCATTCGGGAACATCCCAAGGTAGCACAGCCTTTCTGATCGGAGCCCGGTTTCGCTCAGATTTATAACAGGGTAACGGCATTTTAAGTATGTCAGGACTGAACTGCCCGCACCATAGTTGATGGGAATTAAGAGTGTCGACATGCTGTCACACTGAGACTGCACACGCTGGCTCTCAGCCACCAGCGGTACTGTAAAAACATAGGAGGGTCCATAATGGCCTCCTTGAGAACACCAAGATTTATAAGGCAAACTGTACCCTGGTCTAACCCCAGACTCTGCCAAAACCTCCAGGTCCTCTGTGGACAGACAGCATAACTCTGCAACCATGACTGATCTGGGGAGATGAGCTGGCAGAGAACCTGAGGCCTTGCTCACTAGGACTCTATGCGCCGAACACCAAAGGCTCAGCCCTTGAAGGGAGACTCTGGCATTTGATCCTGGTGTCAGACAAACTTGGCCAATATTGATGCAGACCTGGCCAGCAAATACAAGTGAAAATCCAACTTCTTGGGCAGGGAGAGGCCAAGCAACTGACTGAACATCAGGAGGATTGATGGAGGATTGAGGCAGTCCACTGGGGCCTAATGCTGGGGCCTCTGTCTGACACTGGACCACTAGAAATACCATTCACACAGACGTTCAGCGTGCTAGACAAAGCCTCTCCATCCCTCCCTGCCTGTGTTTTTAGCCTGACCGATGCCAGCTAGTGTTTTTGAAATCCGATTCTCGGTTTACAAAGCGTTTGCTTCAACACCAGGCTGGGAATAAAATCTCTTCTGAGACTGAGACTCCCCCTCAGTTTACAAGCCTTTGAACAGTCCCAGCTTCCACACAGTCCTTTCTAGACAGTGATCCCTCGTAAGACAGACAAACATTCACTCTCTCTCCTTTGGAAGCTTAGCCTTTAGTGTCCGGCACACTGTGGGCGCTTAATAAGTGCTGGAAGAGATGAGTGCTTGCATGGAGGCCTGGGTGTATGGGCTGGTGGCTGGGTAGGGGAATGGGTAGTTCAATAGACTTATATCTGAATAATCTGGATAGGTGGGTAGATGAATAGTTGGTTGAGTGAATTGTCTAATGTACTGAGAGCTGCTTCTGTGAGACAGTTGATAACAGTGACAAGGGAGTCCCAAATCTGGAATTTGAAGAAACCTGTGCTTCGCCAACTATGATTAGTCCACACAATCCTAGAAGTCTGTCACTGGGGAATAGAGTGTGTCCTCACTCCAGAATGCAGGTGCAGGACCCTCCTGGGATGCCATCCAAGCCTCTTGACCCTTGAGCCATTCCTCTTTCTAGGGAGTGTCCTATACGAGAACCCCGAGAGGAGACACCCACAAGTCCTGTTTGACTCACAGTATGGAAGCTCCGGGCTAGAAGCAAGATCAGAGTGACCGGTCTGAAGGAAGGGTGACTTCAAGCTATTGAAAGTAACGTCACATCTGAGTTTGGATTTCAGCTCTGTCAGGTACTAGTTGGGGAAACATAGTTTCTTCTGTTCTCTAAGCCTTGACTGTTTTACTTAAACATGAAGAGTAGAAACATTTTAAAACAGTAACACACAGGCTGGACAGATTGCTCAGTAGAGAGCACTGGCTGCCCATGTAGAAATCCCAGGATCCACAAGGTGATTCATAAGCCTTTGCCATTCCAGTTCCAATGAGTCTGATGCCCTCTTCTGGCCTCCTTGGGAACTGCACACATATATACAGGTAAAAGCTCATACACATAAAATAAAATAAATAGATCTTAATTTTCTTTTACTGCAAAGAGCTATATTAAGAGGCAACAAGGGCTGGTGAGATGGCTCAGTGGGTAAGAGCACCCGACTGCTCTTCCGAAGGTCCGGAGTTCAAATCCCAGCAACCACATGGTGGCTCACAACCATCTGTAACAAGATCTGACGCCCTCTTCTGGAGTGTCTGAAGACAGCTACAGTGTACTTACATATAATAAATAAATAAATCTTTAAAAAAAAAAGAGGCAACAAAGTAAAATGGTGTAGAAATTGTTCAACCAGTAAAACATGGATATGGTAGCTGGTAGGGATAATAATCAAGTTTATCAATCAGGTTATCAATAATAAGTTGCAGCAGGTCTGTGTCCCACAAACCATGGATACTTGCCAACAGCAGCCAAGAAGATTTTACATCAAGTTCATCTTAAGTCCTGGGGTCCATGCAGGTGTCATGGCCATCAGGACCATGAAGAGGTGAGAAGGAGACCTCAGGGCAACTGGCCTAAGTCAGGCAGGCTGGATCAAACGTTGGCTCCGATACCAGGTCGTTTCTTGTAATCAAATTGAAACAAATCACAATTTGGAGAAAGGTTTCCAGACAACAATCATTGCCACTCCAGGTGCTCAATAAAGCTCAGAGTGTGACTACACAGAAACCCTCTTGCACAGTACATGTGACCATGGAGATGGGTTTCATAGCTTAAGAAACTTGGATCTGGTGTGGTCTCTGAGCCAAGATAGCAAAGAGGTCAGCAGGCTGTAAATTACATGTGACCTCCCCCACCCTCCGGGATAAGTTCTATTAACTGGGAGCCAAAGATAAAGGCCTAGGGAGGGAGAGTCTAGGATGAACATCCCAGGGGATTTGGATAAGGTCTGGCCCTTCAGATAGCAAAGATCACCAGGCCATTAACAACATCCACTCCCAGAGTTCTGGGTGGAAAAGAGGTATTCATTTCTTCCATTGAAGAGACACCCTGTATGATTAGTATTCCTGGTTTATCTGTGTTTATCTGTGGGCACAGGACCTCCCGCCCTTCACGTTAGGTGACACTGATGTACCCAGGAGGAAGCAGGAGACCATTTATGTGGCTATGTCCTTTCAGTTATGGACTAGCACTTACAGTTGCATCAAAGTCAAAGCCCTTGTCTGATGTCAGGACCTCTCCAGCATCTCCTCCTAGATGTGGCTCTTAGGCGGGTGCTTGTCCTGCTTGGCGTGCTGATAAAGACCTCAGGGGACTAGTCCTGACTCACTGTTTCAGCCAACTTTATCCCGTCATATTGGACAGAGCACAACAGTTAACAAAATCATGGCAGCCACGAAGGAGAAGGAGAAAGGGGGAGCTTGTGTTCCCAAGTCCCCCCTTTCTTCATCTTTTACTCGATCTGGAAGATCCTCAGCATATGGGATAGCACCGCTGACGTGATTCAGGGAGAGTCAGCCCCGTATGGTAGTTCACCTTCATTGCCAACTTAACTAGACTTGGAATCAGCACCAATGCACACCTCCGGTCGTGTGTCTGAGGATGCTTCCAGAACGACTTAGCAGAAGAGGAAAGAGCATCATTGAATGTGCAAAAACCACCCGGTGGGCTAGGGTTGGATCAGGAGACAGGGTGTGGGGTAAGCCGAGCATCAGATGAGATCAGTGTCCATCCCCCTCTGCTTCCTTCTATGCAGGAGATGCGATGTGGCCAGCCGCCTCACGCTCCTGACAGCAGAACTCCCCAGCATAGTGCGCCCCACCCGCAAACTGGGAACAAAACTATCTCTTCCTCCCCTCGGTTGCTTTTGGTCAGGTATTTTGTCAGAGAAAAGAATAGATTCACTACTGCACCCTTTAGTGAACGCTGTCTGGCGGTGGTGCCCTCAGACTCACAGCCAAGATGAACCATCAATGTAGGCAATAAAATTTAACCAGAATATAAGATTTTGGTTTGTTTGGGGTTTTGTTTTGTTTGTTTGTTTGTTTGTTTTTCCAGACAGAGTTTCTCTGTATAGCCCTGGCCGTCCTGGAACTCAGTGTTTTCAAACCTCTGCTGTATCTTTACCTTTCAGATTTTTTTTTTAATCTATAGAAGACAGTGTTTGTTTTCTGCTTGCAGCAGACATCCACTTCTAGGATATGTGCGTGCTCTGGTGCACCTGTGGAGGTCAAAGGGCAACTTGAAGGAGTCAGTTCTCTTTCTCTGTGTGAGTCCTGGGGCTTGAACTCAGGCTGTTGAACTTGGTGGCAAAGAGCCTTTATCTGCTGAGCCATCTCGCTGGCCCTGGTTTCCTTAAATTCAGTAGATACACGGTGAGCCACTTTACAGGGAATGTGTAGCGAGGCAGGAGGCTGGCTGTGGATAACTGAAGTTGGGGAACAACCTTAGGAGGGAAGAAACGCAGCTGCAGTGTGTTCAGCTTCTGCATCCTGCTCTGACAGCCTGCCCTGCGTTTCCCTGGTTCCTGCTTCAGTGGTCTGATCCATCCTTCACTGCTCCTCAGGAGGTCATCTCTCCTTCTCAGCCGTAGCTCTAGAGAGACAGAGAGGCCCCTGATGTGGGAAAGCAGCAAACTCGTCTCCTGAAGGGAAAGACCCACCACTCAAAAGGTTCAGCTTGAAACTCCCCGAAGCGCACCAGGGAGGTGGGTGCATATATCGCGATCCAAACATCATAGGAGTCGGAAAGCTAAGACTGGGAGATGGCTCCCTCAGGAAAACGCTTGTCGTTCAAGCGTGAGAACCTGAAGTTGATCCCAAGAACTCATAGGCTGTGTGGGCAGAATACTTTTAATTCAGGGGAGGCAGAAATAGATGGATCCCTGGGTCTCACTTACCACCCAAGCTCACCTAACCAGCAATGCCCAGCCGAGTGAGGGGACCTTGTTTCAAAAAACAAGCGACAATCCTGAGGGTGACACCTGAGGTTGACCTCCAGCTTCCACACACATGTGCACACATACACACATACACACGTAGGCACGAACACACCCAGACACAGAAATCAGGAAGGTGACAGAGGGCCTATGATTATTACCTTCACACAGACTCTCTGCTCAAAAGGCCTGGCTACCTCAGCACGATCTAAAGTTCATTTTAAATAATCAGAATATCTTAAAAATCATGCTTGCTGTTCTAAACTTTAAGTCTCTGAATCTCTACTTCATGTAACTATATATACGTGTGTGTGTGTATATATATGTGTGTGTGTGTATATATGTGTGTGTGTGTGTGTGTGTGTGTGTGTGTGTGTGTGTGTGGCTATATATGTGTGTATATAACGTGTGTGTGTGTGTGTATATTATACACACACACACACATATATTCTAAGCTATATGGTTATTATATTAGATTAACTATAAAATACACAAAGCATTTCCTTTACAAAACTCTTGCATACTTCACAAAGACCAGGGGTTTTCTGGCCACTTTTCAAACTTTTGATAAAGCATGCATAAGAAACAGCTTTGATACTTGTGAATTTACCTCAAGAGAAGCGGGGAGTGGGGAGTGTGTAAAATTGAGGCCAAGTGCCAGCAATGGCTGGTTCAGGAGCCAGGGGGTAGGTAGGGTTTAAAAAGGCAGCCAGCTCTCAGTTCTGCTCGCGCTCATCGGATTCATGAGGACATTGCTCTAATAAGCAAATGAAGGCAGTGAGTCCTCCTTTGAGCCATCAGTCTCTGGAGCTTCGCCAAAGCAAAGACCTGGAGCGCTGAAGGATGACGAGAACTGGCTGTCAGGAGCTTCAGCAGTTGACAAAGCATAAAGGCAAATGTCCAGTCAGAACGGTTCCAGATTCACAGTCCCCGAGGAAATGAGTTTCATCCGGAATCCTAGGCATGGATCCTCGTATACCCATCGCTCTGCTCCAGGTTGCCCTGGGTCAGGCGCCACGGAGGAATGCGGAGGGAGGGCTGTGAAGCGTGCCCAGCGCCCCCCTGAACGGCTGTTTTTATTTATCAAGGGGCCTGTGGTCAAAAGGCACTACAACAGAGAGGCAATTTGTTACAAATTTAATCTAATCCTAGAGCTTAGTTTCAGGTCGCACATGGCAGTCATTCTTGGGAGTGTAAGAGGATGGGTGTCCACTGGGGAGGGAGTCTCGGTCGGCTGAGTCCGGTAGGTCCACATAAGGCAGAGAGAAAGACCAGATCAATATGTTGCTAGCCCCTGTTTCTCCTTCAGGTTAGGCGATCACAGCGGACACGGAGGCAGAACAGGGGGTGGGCTCTGATCCAAAGCCAGCAGGGATCCTCAACTGGGGATTCTGTCGCAGTGAACAGGGGTCCTGGAGAATGGACAGGGGAACAGAAATCTTGCTAGGAGCAGGAGCCCAGAAAGAAAGGAGTACTCAGCAAAGAGCCAAGAAAAGAAGGGGGCATCAAGACCCCCACAGTAGGGCAAAGTCTGGAGGGACTGTGAGAACCGGACCGGATGTGAAACGGGTTGCAAGGCGCAGCGGGTGTGAGTGCTTGTGCTGAGGGTAGAGTTAAAGATGATCAGCAGACAGAAGAGGGCGTGCCCTAAGAGCTGAGGTTTAATTGTAGTTATATCTACAACTCCTGTATGTCTTCTTACATTTTAATGGCCTTCTATACCTAATTATGTTTGTAAAATTCTTGAAATCAATTATATCACAAATTAAAACTTAATAAATGATTCTTTAAACACATAAAAAGTGTACTATATCACAAGTATTCAACAGATATAAACATAGGAGGAGCAAAGCAATCACTTTAAATGTATTCTAAAAGGGAACTATGTGTCTTTAAGCAGGCTATATAGTTTAAAAATATACATCTTAAACATGTTTATATTTATGTATATATACACCCACACACACCCAACCCCATATCTTTAAAAGAGATAAGAATGGTTTTATCCCTGTACACTCATTTTATAGCATGGCTATATATCTTATTGTTTTTTTTTTCATAATAAGATTGTTCCAATTTGCTTTCTGCTCCTATAATAAACACCAAGACCAAAAGCAACTTAGAAGATGCAAGGATTTATTTTGTTTTGCAACTCATAGTCCATCATTGAGAGAAGCCAAGGCAGGAACAGAAAGCAGAAACCATGAAGGAACACTGCTTACTGACTTGCTCCTTCTGACAATCTCAGTCTGCTTTCTTACACAGCCCAGGACCACCTGCTTAAGGGATGGCACCACCCACAGTGGAGTAGTGGCTGCTATATCAATTAGCAATGAAGAAAAGGTCTCATAGACATGGCCAAGGCCAATCTGGTGGAGGCAACTCTTCATCGAGGTTCCCTTTTCCCAGGTGACGCTAGGCTTGTGTCAGCTAAGGCTGACTGGGACCTGAAATGACCACTGGAAGAGCTGGACAGCTCCAATTACCTGATTAGAGCAGGGACTTCAGTGTGGGAGGGGATTTGTCTAGGAAGGAAAGATGGCCTGAGGCAGTCTTTGTTCTCCAACCAGCAAAAGGAAAGAAATTTTTTTCTGGAGTAGAATTTTCATAACAGGATTTGGAAAGCAGCCCAAAATTGGCAGAGAAGGGAGGTAGTTTTTATAGCAAGAGAAAGGGAACGTGGTCAGTTAGGAGTGTCAGATTTGAGAATGAAGACCTGGATGCTGGAGGGTGGGGCAGGGAGAGCTGAGAGAAGGGTGGTAGGGGTGGAGGGAGGGGGGAGCTTTGGCAGCATGAAAACCCAACCCATCTTCCGCCATATTGGAGAGAGTCCTTGAAGTTTTGATGAGTTTGGAAGTTAGGACTACCCTCTGGCATTCTTGAGGGGATATTTTAGCCAGGCCATGTTACAGTTGAACATGAGAAACTGAGGAAATGGAGCCCCCTTTAGAGGATTAGTGGCCCATGTCTGTTCAGCAGAGTGAAGAAGAGGATTCAACAGAAACCAGGCTGCGGGGAAGGGAAGAATTGAAACCAATGGCTCTGCTTAGTAGAAGCCCACAGGGAGGAAGGGAACCCTATCCACCAGTCCCAGCAAGCGAAAACTCTCTGCCTCATGTCTGGGTCTCTGTAAGTCTGTAAGTAAGTCTGTGTGGCTCATGTCTGAAAGAAGAGTTTCCAAAGCAGGGAGAGATCTCAAAAGTCACCTAAAGGTGACTCATTCGGTGGCAGTTGCAATGAGAGAGAAGCAGTCTTTGTCTGAGCTGCTCAAGGAGAAGAGATACAAAGAATCCAGGGAGGGGGCAAAAAGGAGAACAGAGGGGAGGGGAACCCCAGTGGAAAGAGGAACTCCCCGACTCCGTATGGGAAGTAAGGTTGACTGGAAGAAAGCAGATGGAGGAACCACATCTTGACATGCATACATTTCAATTGGGAGGAAATCCTTCCTGAGGGCTCTCTAATTTGAGAGCCAGAGCCTGCCACCTGTTCACGCTGAGAGAGTTAGAGGGATGACAAGGGGTGGGGAGAGAGATTGAGAAGTTTCCTTTTGTGACCACAGGGGTAAGTAACCAGTGACTCAAAGACTGCTGAGACATTAATAACCATCTTCCTGGCCAGCCACTCCTGGGCTGTCAGTGACCAGGGAGGGAAGAATCTAGAAGAACAAGTTGCTTTAGTTCCAGGGACCAAATTGCTTTAGTGTCAGTGATTGTCACTGCTTAGCCCCAAAGGGGGAGCTTTACAAAGATGGAGTGGTCGTGACTACCAAGACCTTATCTCCAAACAGAACTGAAACAGTGTTTTGGAATGAGTACTCTGAATGTGGTATCAATATGGAATGGGGCAATATCAAAGAAGATCTTCGAAAGACGGGCTGATAGGTTTTTTTGGTTGTTGTTTTTTTTTGGGGGGGGGGTTGTTTGTTTGTTTGGTTTTTAGTAATAATGGGATTTGAACCAGGGCTTGCTGAATTCTTTCTGCCACTGAACTATACCCTCAGCCCCTGCCTGCTCCCTGTGGGCTTTCTAATGAAATTTTACTTCTCATAGAATTATGGCCAGGCGTGGTGGCGCACGCCTTTAATCCCAGCACTCGGGAGGCAGAGGCAGGTGGATTTCTGAGTTCGAGGTCAGCCTGGTCTACAAAGTGAGCTCCAGGACAGCCAGAGCTATAAAGAGAAACCCTGTCTCGAAAAACAAAAAAACAAAACAAAAAAATTATGGAAAAAGAATTAAAATTTTGTCCTCTGGAGCTGAGTTACTTGCCTTTCTCACTAAGACAGAATACCCAACAGGGACAGTGTCCGAGATGCAGAAGGGTTAGTGCTCAACCTTTTCAAAGCGTTAATACATCCCGGGGGAGAGGGACATGAGTAAGGTTAGGGGTGGGACAAGCTTGTGGTGGGCTTCTCACATCACGGTGCCTGCCATACAGGAATCTGATGACACAGGACCAAACCAGGAGTGGGTACTACCTTCAAGGGCCAGCCCCCTAGTGACCTATCTCCTTCAACTGGACACTACCTCCCCCTTTGAAGTATCACTGTCCTCAGGAGACAGAGCGTTCAGAACATGATGTGTGGGGGCAGTTCAGTCGCACCCTGACACCATCAGAAACAATCAAAGGCTGAAAGGAGTTTCTGTTTTATTCATATGAGATCTAGCTGTAGCTGCAAGTTTTGGCTACATGGCTTGCTCCTGGCTAGCCACGTGAGCGCACCTGCCCGGTCACGTGCGCGCACCTGCCCAGGAGCTAGCCATCTTGAATCTGAGAATGAAAGACGTTAGCTTATTTTGTAAATGGCTTGGCAACCTCAAAGGGTGGGCACTCATAAACCTTCCCCTGCTACCCCAGGCCCAATGGGGATGTGGCCAGTGACCACTTAACGAAATCTCACATGATTGCTTGGTTTTACCTTCTGCCGCTCCAGCATCCCATTCATCTTCCCTGAGTTCCGGCGAATCGCCTGTTCCTCTCTGCATCTACCCCGCAACTCTAAGTGTCCCGCTCCATGGCTAACCATTGGCCCTTGGTATCCTTACTGATCAATCAAAAACCAACTGGGGGACAAGGACCTTCAGTTGGACACACAGATTTCTGATTGAATCAAAGCATTAGAACACATTTCCAGCATCTAGAGACATTTGTCATGTTGGAAATCAGAACTAACAAGTTTTAAATGTTCTTAAGTTCATTTAGACGTATAATAAGCTCATCCGATGTTAACTATTTTTTTCCAATAGTCCCCCAATAAAACTACTTATCTTTCATGAAGATTTTTAAAAGGCAAAAATAACAGTATGATTTTAGATTTTTGCAATTCGTGGGTGTCTGCCATGGTGGAAGAGATCTCCTCCTGCCTCTCTGCCTCTCTGCCTCTCTGCCTCTCTGCCTCTCTGCCTCTCCACCTCTCCGCCTCTCCGCCTCTCCGCCTCTCCGCCTCTCCGCCTCTCCGCCTCTCTGCCTCTGCCAATGTCTCTGCCTCTGCTGCTTGGTTAAGGTGAAGAACACACAATTCCACAAGCATGAAGCTGAGGGAGAGAGTCAGAGTCTAACAATTGTTTTCAGATAACTATTACTACTATACCAAACTGAAGAGTGGTCAAGTCTCATTTTATTTTATAAGAGAAAACAAGGAAAGCAGGGGGTTGGCCAGACAGTTAGCAGTTGAGAGTGCATCCTGCTTGTTAGAGGGTCACAGTTAAGTTCCCAGCTCCCATGTCAGGTGGCTCACATGGCCAGTAAGTCCAGCTCCAGGAATCACACATAAAAAAAATAAAATAATTTTGTTCGCTTTCTTTTTTTTTTACTATTGACTCTTGCAATAGTCACTGATTCCCGACTGGAGATGTTTCTTTTTCTTTTTAACTATAATATTTTTATTAAATCTTTGGATTTTTCAAAAATAAGATAAAACCTTTTTAAAAAAGAGAACCATTTATGGAATAATAGAGAGTTATAAATTATTCTTAAGAATACTCAATGCTATAAAATATAAAATTTTTTCCAAATATAGTAAATAAATCTAAATTCACTTTTAAGAGAATCTTTTCGGGGAGGTTCTTTTTCTTTTCTTTTTTTTTTCTCTTTCTTTTCTTTTTTTGCATGTATGGATATGTGAATATGCATCTGTGCTTGTGGTGTACATGTAATACACACACACACATATATGTGTGTGTGTGTGTGTATACATGTATGTATATGCACATATATACATACATGTATACACAGAAGTGGAAAGTCAGGTATCCCGCTCTGCTACTGTCTACCCTACGCCCCTGAGACAGGATCTCTCGTCAGAACTAGAGTTAGGCTGACAACAGAAACCCTAACTGCTTTCCTTTCCCTGCCCCCTACAGTACTGAGATTGTGTGTGAGCTGCATCACACCAGGTCTCTCTCATGGATGCTGGGGATTTGAACTTAGATCCTTATGCCTGCCCAACAAATGCCCCAAACCAATGGGCCATTTCTCCAGCCAAGTCTATATTTTCTGCCCTCTTATTACATTTATTGCAGAAAAACATTCACCCTGAAATTCATTGGATGAGGGAAACTACCAGGATCTCTGAGCAGTGCATTTCTAACTCCATTTAAAGTATTTACAGATGTGTCTAAATCAAACAGTTTTCTGATTGGCTGTGGTGGCTCAGGCCTGCTCCCAGGACTCAGGAAGCTGAAGGAGGAAGGCAACAATGTCAGTGCTGAGCCTGGGTCATACAGCGTGACTCGGTCTCCAAAGAGAAGTATGAAGGGCAGGTTCCTGACTTGTCTCCCCAGAGACTGTATGGACCACACCGCAATGTTTATACAGCCCTGTTTTGCCCTATATACTTGCATACAACTTGTAGAACTTGTCTGTTCAGATGTGCACATATTGAACTTTTATATATGAATACTGGACCTTCAGTTGCTTAAAAAAACCTGCACTTCTGAAGACCAACGATATGTGTGAGAAAAATCTCAATACCACCCCTTCATGGCCACGATAATCTAACTTGGTCGAGCATTTTCTGTGATTAATCCCCTTTAGTTCGCACAGGAACTCTGCAATGGGTAGCTACCAATACACTCCCTTCATACATGTGAGAATCGGCACACAGAGGGGGCAGTGGCCTCCCAGAGTCACATAGTTGCTCAGGTAGGTTTTCTGTCATATGCAGTAACTCTAGATCCCACGTTCCCACGTGATAGTGAGACCTGATCTCCCCATGAGCTCCGAGACCAACGTCAGCCACAGACTGAACTAGGGTAGACAGTGGTCTTCTCTCGGCTTTTTTCCAGCTTCCCAAATACAGCAGCATCACGCTGTTATGGGAAGGACAGCATCAGATAGATTAAGAGAACCATTTAGGAGAACACTAGGCGACAAGTGAGACAAAGGTGATACCAGGCTTGCCCTCTCAGACAGAGCAGACTGGCCAACTCACTCAGGCAGGAGGAGGTTGACTGCCCTCTGCAGGTTCAGTCCGCATGACTGCACTGTAAGGGTTCACGCCCAGTCCAGCTCAGCTCCTTAAGCACAGCAGAGGGGCTCAGTCGGTAAAATATGTGCTTCACAAGCACATGGGCCTGAGTTTGATCCCCAGAAATCATGTAACAAATAAACAAACAATCAAACAAACAAACAAACAAACAAAAACCCTGGGGCATTGCATTGCAAAACCAACATTTATATTCTGATTAGTGGGTACCTGGGGCTTGCTGGCAGCCGGCCTAGCCTACTTGGTGAGCTCAGGCAAGTGAGAGACACTTCCTCCAAAACACACAAACAACCAGCAACAAAAGCAGTGAGTGATACCTGAGGAGCTGTATCAAGGTTGTCTTCTGGCCTACACATGCGCGCGCGCACACACACACACACACACACACACACACACACACGCATACACACCAACATGCACACACACATACACACACACATGCACATACACACACGCATACACACACACAAACATGCACACACGCACATACACGCATACGCATACACACACACACACACGCATACACACACACATATGCACGCACAGCTGACATTGGCTCTGTGAGCAGAGGCAAAGCGTCTGTATGGAAGACCAGGGAAGGCTTGGAGATGGTACTAGGATACTTCGGATTTCTAGAAATTGTTCTGTAACCGGCTCTATCCAGATTCTGGAGATGGTAGTTGACACTTGTATGGGTCAGTCAATATTTGAAGAGGGGTGGAGATCCTAGGGCGAGAAGATTAGGAGGTGAATCATGTCAGGGGTGTGTCCTGGGCACCTCAAGTCTGTAAGCAGGGTGGTTGTGCTCAGTGTCCAGCATGGCATGGTTTCATTGGGAGGTAAAGTTTACACCAGGAAGCCTTTACACTGGATGCGCACTGTTATCTCTACCAGGGCTGCTTAGTGTTCTATGGTCGCCATCTTGAAATTCTTCCTCCTCCTCCTCCCTTCTTTCTTCTTCTTCTTGCATATGTATGTGTACATAATGTATATGAATGTATATTTGAGTACACTGTTGCTGTCTTCAGACACACCAGAAGAGGCCATTGGATCTCATTACAGATGGTTGTGAGCCACCATGTGATTGCTGGGAATTGAACTCAGGACCTCTGGAAGAGCAGTCAGTGCTCTTAACCCCTGAGCCTTCTCTCTACCCCATCACTTGATATTCTTAACAGTGTAATCTATGAGCTGGGGTTGTATAAGTCAAGCTGAGAGTGCATGAAGGGTGTGTGTGTGGTGTGTACACACAACAGCTGTGCTCACTAGCCTTTCACACCCACCCCTCAGGGTCCCACCATCCGTGCGGAGGTGTTGAGCAAGCCTGAAAGTCAGAGGTTCATGCTGCATCTACAGCCAAGTCTGTACGCTCTGGGTTTCAGTTGGTTTGCTGTGCGAGTCAGTGTGGTGCCGAGCACAGAAGTGGGAGCCACCAATATCAGCTGGAGAGATGATTCCGTCAGCGAAGTGAACTCAATCCCCAGAGCCAAGGTGAAAAAGCCAAGCACAGTGCTGCATGCTTGTAACCCCAGTGCTGTGGAAGCAGAGACAGGAGGAGACGAGAGGAGGCAGGAGGGTCCCTGGGTCTCTTGGGCCACCTGGCCAACCGTAATCAGGGAATTTCATGAACATTGAAAGACTCTCTTGAAAGAAGATGAACGACCAGCTTTTGAAGAACAGGAGCTAAGGCTGACCTCTGATCTTTACATAAACACACACACGTGTGCCTGTGTACCTGCATATACGCAAACATACATGCACAAGAACACACACACACAAACATATACATATATATCCTGAAGCCTAATTCATCTTCTTGGCCGATCTGTCAGCCTGTGGAGCCATTTGTGATGGTAATAGCTCAGCGAGTAGGAAGGGACCCAAAGGTTCTTTTCCTTTTCTGTTCTGTTTTCGTCATCAAAATCCACACTAATGACATAGTTTTGTAATTCTGTCTTAACTTACAGTATAATCCATGAAAGGTGAATTGGGAGAAGGTAGGAGAAAGGGAAAAATCCTGATTTCATTCCTTCCCCAGTCCTTCTCCCTGCTTTTGAAACAAGCCTGCACTGTTTTCTCTGTGCAAACTCCATAGCCAGCCACTGTGGTTTGGATAAGGACCCCTTAGAAAGCCACAAGGTACAGCCTTGTTCCCCAGTCTGATGTTATTGGAGGTGCTCTGGCCTTGAGGAGGTGAGGCCTTACTGGTCCTTCAATTTTTAGGAACCCATCCGCAAGGGGTTTTATGGGATCCATTGTCTCTTCCTCTTGCTCTTCACTTCCTGCCCACAGAGGGTGAGCGTGGTTACTCTGCCACTCTTTCCCACTGTGACGTGCAGCTCAGACTCTGGGCCCATTTGATCATGGACTGGAGCCACCAAGTCATGATCCAAAGCATACCTTTTCTCTCTATAAGCAGTCCCGACTCAGGCATTTCGTGGTAGTGATGGGAGGCTGGTAGCACACAGGCTACACACAGTGTGGCTTTTGGCCCAGTGGTGACTGAATGAGAGTCTACGACCTTCTGCCACTTCCCAAGAGCCTCACCTCAGTGAGTGTCCTCAGCCAAAATCCCTCTGCAGCATGACCTTATGTGAGGTTCAAAGAGAAGGGCAGCAAATAGCTGTGAATGATAATTTGAGGGCAAACAGGGCCAGTCAGCTCTTAGCTATGGAATCTTGCTCTTGGAGACTTGTCTGCCAACTGCCCCAGGGAATCAGGGATACGATACAAATTGAACACAGGGGGCTCCCAGCCAGGAGGCTGAGAGACACTTGAGGGGTTAGTGACACATTCAGTCACCAAGCTGGTCTGTAAGAATCAAGGTCTGAGCCAAGACCAAGGGGTGGAAGCTTGCTTTACACAGTGCACAGTGGTGGCCGCTCTGCAATTGGTCCACTTGCAATTGGGTTCCGGGCATGTACACTTTCCGGGCAGAGGCCAGAGCTGAGCGCTCCTGCCTGGGGATTCAGTTTAGTTCAAACAGATTTGACTCTTCTGCAGCGTTCTGACTGACTCCATGTTCTCCGGTCTCTTGGTTGCTGCTGCTATTCTTTGTCAGCAAGGCTCGTGTGCTGTGAGTCCAATTAATGTTAGGACTCCGCCCAGTGATGAGCCCAGGTTGGTGGAGAGGCCCCGCCCACCAGGCCTATACATAGCCTGATGCTTAGCAAACAGTCACGATGAGCAGCTGGATGGGCGAGTTATTGACTGAAGCCCCAGTAATTACCGGTTTACACTTCTCTTGAGTGTTTTCCCAGGGGTGCCCTCAACACATCTCCCATTTGCCTTGTCTGTCAGCAGGCTCCTTCCTGCTCACCAAGTCTATAAATAATACCCAAACTTACTCTTTGTTATTATTCTTCCTCTTTCTTTGTTTCTTTCTTTTGTTTGTTTGTTTCTTTCTTTTGTGATTTTTTTTTTTCAAGACAGGGTTTCTCTGTGTAGCCCTGACTGTCCTGAAACTTGCTCTGTAAACCAGGCTAGCCTCAAACTCAGGAATCTGTCTCTCTCTGCCTCCTGAGTGCTGGGATCAAAGGCGTGCACCCCCATGTCTGGCTACACACTTGCCTTTTTGATCCTCTTTGTGTGTGTGTGTGTGTGTGTGTGTGTGTGTGTGTGTGTGTGTGTGTGTGTGTCTTCTTTGGCTTGATTTTTTTCTCTCTCTCTCTCACATGTATCATATGTAAAACAATGTAACTAACTTGTTGCATACTTTTACTGTCGGGGCTTGAGGATGTAGCTCAGCTGTAGAGCAGCTTGCCCAGTGTGCACAGAGCCCAGAATTCCATCTCTTGAATCATGCAAGTTGGACATGGCTGTACACGCCTGGAATCCCAGCACTGAGGCGGTGAAGGCAGGCAGATCAAAGGACGCCCTTAAACTGCATAGTAAGATCAAGGCCAGCCTGAGCTACATGAGACCCTGCCTCAAGCAAACAGATAAGTCAACTGAACTTCTGGCCAGCAGAGGAAAAGAACACTCAGCAATGTCACATGGTTTTGCTACAGCCACAAGCCACCCTTTGTTTAACCATTTTCCAGGGTTTAGAGCTGTTATGGGACTAGGCATTGGGGAGGGGGGGGAGGTGTCTCCTAGCTAGGTGACCTGGTCATGGTAGAGATGGCACCCAGAATCAACACAGGTAAACGGCAAGACCAAGCTGCAGACCCTCACAGAGCATGTCCTCCCTGCTCTGACCGTGACCTGCAGTTGTTACAGAGAGGGACTGCATCCCAGGTCCACCTGCACAGTGTTCAAAGTGCCCAGCAGGCATGAATGTAAGAGCACTTAGGTGTTGTGTTGCTTTTTTTTTTTTTTTTACTGGGATTGTAGGCACCTGAATACAGGAAGAGACGCGTTTCCATAGGGCAGGCAGGGGCGGGGAGGACTCCTCCTGGCGTGTGTTTGTCCTGCTCTGTGTATTCAGCCAGCAGGCCTAACAAGGAAGCAAAGGGCACAGGGCCAGGCTCTGCAGCTAGTCTGAGACTGGGCAGCAACCGCTGAAGACGCAGGACCCTGAGCAGAACCAACTGTTGGAAACTGTGGGGGACCCAAGATACTCCCACCGACTTACCAGGTAACTGCCTCCAGACTCTTGAAGCTCCGCTGGAGTGTCTATTGCTCATGGTGTGGGGTCAGATAGAGGGTAGAATTTGACCCCATCTCTTACTCACTTGCTGTGTGGTCTTGGGCATGTGGAGTCTTGGTTTTCCTGTCTGTGAAATGGGACTTAGAGACTGCTCTTCGTAAAAAGCATCAGTGGCTGTGTGGACCTTGTTGGGTTGGATCAGCACAATGCACTCTGGTCTCTGTGGAGCAGTGGAGGGTCATCACAGGCTGAGGACCAGTGTCAGGCCAAGAATCTCACAGCCAAGCAGGCTTCAAATCTGTGGCTACAGGTGTTGTCTAAGGACCCGAGGAGACAGGGGGAGAGGCTCTTTAAGTGTCCACTGTGGGTCTGACTCTTCTATCTGGCATGTACTAAATTCAAGGCCTTGGGTTTTCCCATCACCCTCTGAACCATTTTGCTGCCTGGAAAATCCAGGATGCTCAGAGGATGGTCTCCATCCTGTCACAAGCTGGTCGGGTACCTTGGGGTCAGATTCCTTCAGCTTTATGGGCCTCTACTTGCTTGTCTGTACAATGGGGATCACCCCAAGTCTGAACTCAGTTTAGATGGCAAATGCACATGAAAGCCCATACATGTAAGAAACTTCAGTCTGTGTCAGGTGGCATCCACATTCCAATGCAGAGAACGAGGCTGGGGAGAGGGCTGGGGACTGGTCCCGAAGCTGCAGGGTGGGTGCTGTTGGATCCAAGTGACAGCCAAAAGGAGGGAAGCTGTGTTCACAAGGGACACCATAAGATTCAGTCGTCAAGACCAGCTAAAGCTGGGGGTGGTGGCACTCAGGAGGCAGAGGCAAGAAGGTCCCTGGTTTAAGGCCAGACTATTCTATGTGGCAAGTTCTAGACCAACCAGAGGGATATAGTGAGACCTTGTTGCAAACAAACAAACAAACAAACAAAGGCTGGAGAGGTGGTTCAGCATTTCAGAAACCATGTTGCTCTTGCAGAAGACCTGAGTTCTGTTCACAGCATCCATGTGACAGCTCACAACCATCTCTGTGATATGATGCCCTCTTCTGGCCCCTGTGAGCACTGCATGTGCATGCATACATATACATACATACATACATACATACATACATACATACATACATATGGGCAAATACTCATACACATAAAATAAAAACAAATTTTTAAAAGTTAAAAATATATAAAAGTAAAAAAATATATATAAAAGTATAAAAAAGGCAAGTACATCTTAAGACAAAATTCACAAGGTGAAAATTAATGCAAGACAATCTTTGATTAACAAAATCTCAATTCAGTAAAAATAAGACCAGAGACAGCATTAATCTTGATTTTCAAAAGCTGTGTTAAAGGGATTGGGGATTAAGGGTTTAGCTCAGTGGTAGCCTAGCAAACATGGGGCCTTGCATTCCACCCTCAACAATGTAGAAAAAAACAGTCAAAAAGGAGGCTCACACCCATAACCTTGCACTGAGGCAGAAGGATTGCAGTGAGTTGGAAGCCAGGCTGTTACATGGTATATTTCAACCTGCACAGTACTGTGAGAGCCCTCCTCAGAAAAGAAAAAGAAAGAGCCCTGCTTCATCCTGATGCCCGGGATTCTTGCCTTTCCTCGCACCTGAAGCCACTTCACCCTGGTTCCAGCCCTGCCGTGATCTGCTGCCCTCAGCCCTGGGCCACGTGACCTCTTTCCCAACACAAGACATGAGAAGGTGTGCGCAGTGGCTCCAACCTGAGAGAGAACGGCAGGGAGCCAGCTCTGACCCAGACATTTTTATTTACTTTTTTCCCCCCAAAGAACTCTAAGACCCTCAGGAACGTATGTATCTGGTTTTGATTGGTTTTAGTGTCTTGACAGAGTCTCACTGTGAGAACCAGGCCGGTTCCAAGCTCAGCATTCCCTTACCGTAGCTGAGTGCATGGATTACGGGCATGCACCACGCAGGAAACCATGCGTCCTGGGTGTGTGATCACTTTGAGAAAGAAGATGTGTGTTCTAGGAAGCAGTGTGGATGCCACGCCCCATTCTGGCTGGCTTGTGGCTAGAGATCCAGGGGAGAGGGACAGACAGCTCTGAGAAGGGTCACCTCCCTCCCTCCAGCTCTGCTCCTGCTGGTGCCCTGCGCAGTGCCTGTCAGCGGCAGAGGCTTGTATACTTCAGTCTAGTACTGTTCAGTCAAGTGGCTGAGGGCATACTGAGTCCTCAGAGACTGAAGTTCAAACCCCATCTATGTCTCTCTATGCTTTCTTCTTCTCCATTAAACCAACAAGCAGGCAGTGAGACCTGGAAGAATGCAGGAAGGACAGACAACAGGAAGGACAGACAAGGTGTGTCCTCCTTAGAGATCACATGCTTATGGGGAAGAACCACAGAGCCAAGCCTCAGTTTCTTCTTCTACTGAACGGAGACTGAGAGCTTTTGGAAGGGAAGCAGATAGCTGGTGACGGGCTGGGCTAGGTGAGGTGTGCAGATGCCCTCAGTGCACTGCAGGGGGACACTCCCATCATTACTCAAGGCTGGCCATCCAGGCTCCAAGAAGGATACCTGCAGATATCTGCATGTAAGGGTGCCCAGGTGGACCAGTGCTGGCCCTGCCCAGCGCACAGGAGGCCTCCACTTACGGCTCCTAGCCTTCATTTAAAGATGTTTGGTTCAGTTCTCAGAACAAGAGTAGTCAAATCTGGGAGTTCCAGCTGCTCTGAAACATCTGAGGCAGGAGGATTGCAAGTTCAAGGTCTCGCTGGGTTACAGAATAAACTCAAGGGTAGCCTAGGCAATGTAGTGAGACTTTCTCTTTAAAAACAAGCTAGGGACCAGGATGTAGCTCAGTGGTAGCGCTCTTGCCTGGCATGCTTGAGACCCTGGGTTCAATCCCCAGTACTGGAGAGAGAGGAGGGAGAGAGAGAGAGAGAGAGAGAGAGAGAGAGAGAGAGAGAGAGAGAGAGAGAGAGAGAGAAGGAAAAACCTAATAAGCTGTCCACCTTCCAGAAGTAGTCACTGTATGCAAAAGCAAGCGAGTGTTCCAGGAGCAGGGCCCATTCCTAAACCTGCAGCCAGAAGCCCTTCCCCTGAACTCCAGGCATCGCATGCAGGGGTGGGTGAGGAGTTCAGGGAGGGTGGGTTCCCGTCCTGAGCCCCCAGTACAGGAAGCAACCTATACCACTGTGTATGACCAATGCCCTGGTGGGAGCCACAAATCCTGTGCCAGGCCCTCACTCAGCATGGTGGTCCTGAGCACAGTAGGTCTACTCTCATGATTCACCTGCAATACCGACCTTGCCTTGGGGGCCCAGAGAAAGTCTGGCACTGCCCAGGGTGCCAGCCTGGCCATGTTGGCACACTCTCAGCAGAGTGGTGGGTGGCTTGTGGCTTGCCTGCATTCCACTGCATTGATCAAAGGTGTTTCTTGTTTGCTGGGTGACTAATTCTGTCACCATTCCGCCCTTCCAGGCCCTCCCCCTTGTACCTAACAGTCATTTAGCTATGGCGGGGCTTGGTGCATTTATCCCCAACCCAGGAGTGGGGATTCCACAGTTGAAATGAGGGGCAAGGGTACAGCCACAGCTGTCAATCAGGAGGCATTCCTTAGCAACCCTCAGAGTGGCACATCCACAAGAATCAGAGCCCAGAGTGGCTGAGCCCAAGGCACTATGACGAGAAGGAAACAGTACTCATGATAGCAGAGGCTAGAAAAGGATGCTGGGCCTCCCAGGATTAGAGTCACAGATGGTTCTGAGCCATCATGTGGGTGCTGGGAACTGAACCAAGGTCCTCTGCAAGAGCATTTTTGGGGGACAGGATCTCTCACTGGTCCGGAGCTTACATCGTAGGCTAGACAGGACAACCAGCAAGATTTTTTGATGCTTCCTTCCTCAGTGTTGGGATTAGAGGTGCACGCCACGGCAGCCAGCTGCATACAGAACCACTGGAGCCTGGACTCAGCCTCACGCTTGTGTGGAAATGTTTTACCCACTGAGCCATCTCCCAACCCTTTAGTCTGCTCAGGCCACAAAAACAAGCGTACCAGAGACAGGAACAAGGGGCCTTAACGACAGAACTATTCACAGTTCCCAGGATTGGGACCCAAATACAGACTCTACCAAACACCTTTGAGGGAAACTGACCAGAATTAGCGAGGACAGTAAGAAAGCTGTTCCTGCCTGTGGCTAGAATTTAGGTGACACTGTCATGTGCCAGCCCCCGTGCAGAGCACCTTGAATATATTAACCGGCTTAATCCTCATTGTAATCTCTCAGGACGGGCCTGTTGTCCTATTTAATTAATTAAATTTAAATTAGCATGGAAGTATTAGGTTTCAGTATGACATCATCAAATGTTTTGTCATCATCTCGAATTCTCCTGCCATCTCTCCTTGCTCACAGCCATGTTCCCCCTCATAGTCTCCCACTCCCAGTAGCTCCCTTTCTGCTTCTATGCTATAAGCAAGAACTTTCTGAACCCGGGCTCAGACAGCATAGAAAACAGCACCAAGAACTAACTAATCTAAGACGGCATGACGTTTAAAAGTCACTGCATAGCAAAGGAAACTGTCGTCAGAGCACATAGGAAACCTGTAGGGAACAGAAGAAAAGCCTCTGCCAGCTGTATGTACCTGGACAGAAAATTAATGTCTAGAATATATATTTTAAAATTGCACAAATAAAACACCAAAAAGGAAATCTCACACGTAAAAAGACTGACAAGCTATAAATGAGCAACCGAGACAAGTAGAAAGTTCTCAAAAGAAGAAACACACACAAGTATTTTGAAAGTGTTCAGGGCTGGAGAGATGCCTCAGTGGTTAAGAGCCCCGTGGCTTTTTTAGAGGACCTGGGTTTGGCTCCTAGTTCCCACAGGGCAGCTTACAACTGTCTATAACTTTGGTTTTAGGGGAGTCCATACCCTCTTCTGATCTCCTGGGCGCCAGACACACGCATGATGCACATCCATACAAAATACTGACATCTAAAAGTTATTTGAAAAAAAAAAAAAAGGTATTCATGAATGTAGCCTGAACCATGAGACATAAGTAAATTAAAAACTTGTCATTATCCTCATCATATAGATGAGGAGGCTCAGAGAGGCTTAAAAACTGGTCCACAGTCGTGTTTTTCAGTGTGTGGTGATCAGGAGCTGACTGTAAGCTCTAGAGCACACTTTGCAATCCCGTGCTCACCTGGAACAGCAGATCAGCGGTTCTCAACCTACCTAATTCTGCAACCTCTTGATACAGTCCTCATGGTGAGGTCACCCAACCATAAAAGTTGCTACTTCATATCTTTAATTTTGCTACTGTTACAAACAGTCATGTATCTGTTTTAGCCAATGGTTTGGGGGGCGGGGGGGTCGCGACCTACAGGTTGAGAACCACTGGCCTAGAGCTCGCTGCATCAACTTGTGTGAATCCCCCAGGGCTGTATCTCTTGCTTTATTAGTCGCAGCACTGTTGGGCCCCGGGGCCTTGCCACCCTCTGCCAGCTGTTAGATGTTCATTTCCAACCATCAAACTGCTTGCTCCCTTCCTCTACCCCACCCCCACCTCCCACTCCCCCACCACATGGAGGTCATGAGAACCAAGCCGTTTCTATTGTGCTTATATCTGCCAGTAGGGGGCAGTAAACATTGTCCTTTGATTTGATTTAAACGTGTTTAAAACAGCTGGTGGACAGCTTTTGAGGGACATTCTGATTGCCAAAGAAAGCAGTGTTATCTGGTTCCAAATGATCTCAACAAAACATGGGTCCTGCAGTTCCCACTTTTACTCTGCCTGGCCCTGAAGTTGAGGAAAGACTATGTAGACTGTGGTGAAAGGGTCTGGGAACCTCAGCCCAGTGAGGAGCAAAGGCCTGTCACCCGACTGTAGTTATCACACATCTTACAGTCCCAGGTATTTCAGAACCTTAAGCGAGTACTAGAAGTAGTCACCACTTAAGGGCCCGGGGAGATGGTTCAGGAAGCAAAGTGCATGCACACGAGTGTGAGGATTTGAGTCCAGAGTCCCCGTACCCAGGTAAAAAGCCTGTCTGGGGGCGTATGTCTATCAGGACGATGGCTGGGGCTTGTCAGCCAGCCAGCCCAGCTGAGCTGAGGACCTCCAAGCCCAGTGGGAGACTCTCTCTCAGAAACCAAGGCAAAGGCAATTGAGAAAGACCCCCAGATGTGACCCTCTAACCTACACACATGCATGTGCACAATGCAAACAGGTACACATACATTCACATACACACATCCAGCACAGCTCCTAAATAAGATATAACTTGGACTGAACAATCTGAGCTTATAAATTAGCAGACCCCACTGTTAAATTGTTAAATAGCAATGTTTAAACCTGTAAAAAGTTGAATTTGGATAGAGACATAGTGTGTGTGATGTGTATAAATATATTGATACACACACACCTGTTTATGTATGGACTTATTCAAGATATTCAACCCACATGCCTCAGTTTTCTCATCTGCAAATTTGGACCATAT
The DNA here is from genome assembly GCF_000001635.26 of Mus musculus. Classification (NCBI taxonomy): domain Eukaryota; kingdom Metazoa; phylum Chordata; class Mammalia; order Rodentia; family Muridae; genus Mus; species Mus musculus. The sequence goes on along the minus strand of NC_000068.7, from coordinate 170,421,254 downwards.
TTTGATGGTCCTGCTGATTTATTACAAAGAGTTGATGTGACTTGGGGCGAAAGTCCTAGGACAGCGTCTCCACACAGAGAAAGCCCTCAGCAAAGGCTGCTTCTATTGTCAATTTACCATGACTGTGCTTGTCTGAGTTGTGACCCATCCTGTCAACAGTGGAGATGGTCTAGAGACACCACGTTCCTCTCTTGGACTCTTCCAAAGGACCTGGGTTCGGTTCCCAGCACCCACATGATGGCTCACAACTCTGTTAACTCCGGTTCCAGGCGATCTGACGCCCTCTTCTGGTCGCTGGGGACACTGCATGCACATGACACACAGATGCCATGCAGGCAAAACACCCATACAAAGAAAATAAAAATTAATAAACCTTTTCAAAATATATTTCTAAAAATGGTATCTAAGACATTGAGATTTTTCTCCCAAGAATTTCATAGTGGAGAAGAAGAAGGCTGAAGTCAGGTGCCAGGGGCCAGGGGTCAGGTGCCACCCAGGGTGGGAGTTTGTCTATATCTAGGCTTCACATGCAGGTGCCAAGAGTTAAGTTTGTATTTTAATTTTTTTCTCCCCTTTCTGTGTTGAAGGAACAATGGGAAACCAGATGAGCGTCCCACTAAGGCCTGGAGACCAGGAGCACGACCCAGGAGCAGACACTTGCAAGGTGACACGCTCAGACCCTGACACACTGGGTACCAGAAAGTGGAGTCCAAAAGGCTCTATTCTGCCTACCCAGGGCTCACTGAAGAGAGATGGGGCGTGAGGGCTGCCACTGTGACTGTCAGTTGGGGTAGCTGAAGTCCTAGAGTCCACCAAGGAGCTGGATAAAATACAGGTTCTATGTGATGGGGGAGCAGGCTCATGGATAAAGTGCTTACAGCATTAAGTATAAGAACCTGGCTTCTGATCCCCAGCTCCCATGTAAGAAGTTGTCCTGGCAACACAGAGACATGAGGATCCCGTGTAGACCTCTGACCTCCACATGCACACACATGGGCACGTATGAGTCTGCCTCTACCAAATGCGGACTCAGAGACCCCAGGTGAGAGTGGAACGATTTGAAATGATGGCAGTTTATGGAGCCTGTGTCTTCAACGACCCCCACAGGTGCCTACATCAGAACCAATTCAGTAGCTGCTTCAAGGCTGGTTTCCAAACGCAAGCTCTTGTTTCTGGGTGTTCTCTCTAGGGATTACTGGACAGTGTCTGCAGAGGTCCTTGATAATTAACCCAGGAACAGACTAGTGATGATGTCCTGAATATGGAGGCCACAATCGTCACTGACTGTCCTACAGAGAACAGGACATGCACACATATTCACACACATGCATATGTGCATGTGTACACACACACACACACACACACACACACACATAAGAATTGCCAAGTCCAAATGTCCACTGAAGGTGACGACCCTAGGTGTTTTCCAGCGGTCCAAGACCTTTCCTGTGTGTTGAACCTCAGGGAAACCTCTAAAATCGCAGTGTCTGACTTTCTCCTCAGGACAATTTTAACTGGAAGCTACGTGGGGATGAGAGTGGAGGGGAGTGCTTTCAAAGCTCCTTGATAATATCATGTATAGCACTGGCAGAGAGTTACAGTTAGGAATATCTCCTAAAAGATGTCTGTCAAGATCTGAGGTCAAGGGGCTTGGGAGTTAGATCAGTTGGTAAAATGCTTGCCTTATAAGCAAGCACAAGGACCTGAATTCAATTCTGAGAGTCCATGTTTAAAAACAGAAGGAAGGAAGGAAGGAAGGAAGGAAGGAAGGAAGGAAGGAAGGAAGGAAGGAAGGGGAGGGGAGGGGAGGGGAGGGGAGGGGAAGGGAAGGAAGAAAAGAAAGAAAGAAAGAAAGAAAGAAAGAAAGAAAGAAGAAAGGAAGGAAGGAAGGAAGGAAGAAAGAAAGAAAGAAAGAAAGAAAGAAAGAAAGAAAGAAAGAAAGAAAGAAAGAAAGAAAAAAAAGCCAGACTGTATATACCTATCCTGAGTAGCTACTTTAGATATAGATACTTGGTGAGTTCCAAGCCACCAAGTCTCAAAACAGGTGGCTGTAACCAGAGGAACAACACACGAAGTTTCCCTCTCAACTCCAGAAGCATGCATACACATGTATACATGTGCAAACTTACATGTGCATCTACAAACACACAAACACACAGAGTAAGCCTGGTGTATTTGACAGTTGAGTTCGTAAAGGGCTTGGCTAACGGTTGCATTCATGTGGCCAAGACAGACAGGTGAAGCTATTCTGGCAGACCCTGAATCTCCATGTTAAACTCTTGCTCAGTTCCTTAGGAGACAGCGCCCCCTTTGGTCCGATCTGTGTTGCAGGGATTTGCCTGCTGGTGTTTGAGGCTGGCAAGATGAAGCGTGATCCCCGGGGTGCTCTTATGATCACAGGGATCCGGCCTGAGAGAGTCATTTTGCTACCGGAAGGCCGGATAGGAAGCTGGCAGTTTCTATAAACACGGCCTTTAGATTTGACTCTGGAAGGTGCTCCTGTAGCCTTGAGGCTCTCTCGTGGGTTCCTCCCGCGACCTGACCACTGAAACGGTCTGTTCTGTTGCAGGTGACGTCAGACAATGAGTGTGTTCAGAATGGGAACCCAGTTGTGCTGTCCACTCGTGTAATTCAACACTATGAGGAAGGTCAGTGCTGCGTGTGAAACCACTCTGCTGCAGGGTGGGGGCTCTCTGGACCTATGCACAGTGAACAGAGGAAGCGGGAGCCACAGGCTTTCCTCGAAAGCTTTCGTATTTATTCCCTGGGGTGGCAGAAACCCTGGGCCCACACTGGGTGCTTATACGCTGGAAGCTGCCTGTCCTAGGGGGCTAGAGCCAGAATCTAGGTGTCTCCTGTACGTTCTGGGGAAGACCTAATTCAGGCTGTCCTGACCCAAGGATGGCTGGCTTCCCCCTGTGTCTGCACAGCATCTCCCTCTATGTGGGTCGATCTGTAGACCTGAAGTCCCACTGTCATGAGGAAACAGTTATACTGTATCAGGGCCCACTCTGAGGACCTCGTCTTGGTCATCTCTAAGACTGTCTCCAAATGTGGTCACTCTCACAGGGGTTAGAACCTAGGATCTTTGGGGAGATAGAATTCAAGCCATGACAACACTCGCGTGATACACGGTGCAGCTGGGCAGGCCTTTTCAGTGGAAGAGATGAAACAATTGAGCAAGAGCCAAGAAGCTGACTTAGGGGGTCAACAATACCTAACTTAGAGCCCCTGCTTGGCAGCTCATTGGCTATGTGACTTGGCATATGTCACATGACACAAGCAAGGTGTGAGTCTTTTGCAGTTGATGACGATGGAATGACCAACCCAGCTGTGCCTTCCTGCTGCGTGCAGGGTTCCTTCCCTGTGTGACTATGGAGAACTGGAAGACACGGAACCTCAGACACCCCAGAGATCATAGACTTAGAGGACAAGCCTTCCCACACACTTCTAGTCCAGACCCAATCAATTATCCATACAGAAAGATGGGCTGTTGTGGGGCTGGAGAGATGGCTCAGTGGTTAAGAACGCCTGCTGTTCTTCCACAGGATATGGGTTCAATGCCCGACACTCACATAGTGATTCACCTATGAAGCCAGTCCTGAGCATCCGGTGCCTTCCTCGGGCCTCCACAGGTTCCCACATGCCTGTAGTATACATGAACTCACACGGCCACACACGCATGCACATTTAAAAGAAAAGCCATTGTACTTTTCCACTTCGTACGTTGTCAGTTACAAAAATGCCACAGCCCCACCCCTATCTGGCAATCCCTTTCCACCAGGTAAGGTGGGAGGGAGTCAGCTGCCCAGCTCACCTGTGCCACTAATGACCAAGAAGAGATGCCACTGAGCCCAGAGATCCCAGGAATGAAAGTCAAAGGGACTTTTAACCATCGTGGACGACAATTGTTCTCTAGTCTGGCTTTGTTTTGTTTTTGCAAAAGTGCTTACACACCTCCCCTCAGGAGCTGCAAGGCACGGATTCAACTAAAGCCAAGCTGTCTGAGTGGAGATAACGCAGCCGCCATTTAATTAACATTCTGTTTCTCAATCATCAAGATGTGCTTTAAAAGACACATCTGTTCTCCAGGGAGACACCTGAGTCACCTTCACTCTTAATCAGACTTGAAGTTTGGGCAGGAGCCAAAGGAGGCAGGGAGTGAGTGTTGGGAACAGCGGAGGGGTGGGGTGGGCAGGGAGGATGCCCTGGTCTCACAGGTGGCTACTGGGACTCTGCAGGTGATGCAATCGTCACTCGGAGGATCTCCTCTGTTGTCCTATCATAGAGATGTTGACTCATGCGAGTGTGTGGCTTACGTCTGGGCTCATGTGAAAAGAGTAAGGGTTTTTATCCCTTCATCTGGACAGTTTGGGGATCTCGGAGCTGATCCGCACCCTCACTGAGGATGTACGTATCAGGGTGGAATGGGTATCTTCAAGGTGTGGTCATGAAGGCACAGAGCACCGCAAGTGAGGGGGTGGGATGGGGGTGATGTGCAAAAAAAAAAACGATATTCTTCCTCCTCCCAGATGGTGTCACCCTGGGACCCGTGAACATGACACCTTACCTGTGGGTGGCCAAAGAAGGCTTTGTGGGTGGGTGAGATGGATAGGTGCTCCTGACCTATTCGTGAAGGTCTTATGTCACCCAAAGGGTCACTATAAAGAAAGAAGCAAGGGGGACGGAGTAGGAAAAGAGGAAGTGACATTGGGAACAGATGTTAGAGGGAGGGAGGGAGGGAGGGAGGGAGGGAGGGAGGGATGGAGAGGGAGATGGGGAGAAGCTTAAAGATGGGTACTGGTAGGCTTTACTGTGGAGAAGGGGACCATAAGCTAAGTAGCACACAGCCTCGGAACAGGCATGGAAATTTCTAGAAGCTGTCCCACTTTTACCATCTGACCTTCTGAGCTCTAAGATACCCATGTTGTGTTAAGCCCCGGAATTTGTAGTCATTCGGTCCCACATTGCATGCCCACATTGCGATCTAACCAACTTGAGTTGGGGGTGGGGTGGTGGGGCAGGGCACAGCCAGCAGGGTTAGCTCTGCCGCTTGCTAATTGTATAAATGGAATTGGCACTGTCCAAGATTTGCCAGTAAGATGGCAGCGATGCCATTTTCTCTGGCCAGAAGGGGTCTGTAAGAACCACAGCTCTGAAGCAGGGGCCGACTACAGGCCACATAGACTATGCCGCCATACCTGAGTCACTGTAGCCCTGGGCGAATGTATCTTACCTGGCCAGGTTTCCTCTCCTGGTTATTTGATTCCTAAAACTTCACAGATCTTTGGGGAAATAAAAGCGCCCCAATTCCCTCTTTCTTTGGTTCTGTTCTAGTAAGTTTATCCTCTTTAAAAGACAACAGTCTCCATCCTTATGGCTGATGGATGGCAGAGCCCAAAATGTGACTGATCTGCCAAAGCGCATCTTCTTCTCCCACCCCACCCCCAAAGCTGATGCCTGTCTGTCCACACGGACAAGGAGTGTCTTAGAATTGATACCTTCCCTTTCATCCCTCGTCAACTGTTCTTAAAGAAGGAACTGTCTAATTTTGCACCCTTGAAGTACGTGTGTGTGTGTGTGTGTGTGTGTGTGTATGCTCGTATGTAGAATGAGCTCAGTGAACTGAAAATTCTCTACTCAAGTGAAAAAGGTTTCTGCTAGTGATACAGAGAGTGAGAATTTGCCAGTTTTGATCCCTGAGGAGTTGTTTCAGACAATGCCCTAAATCATAGCTGCCTGATGGTGGAAAAAATTGATGGCCCCTGGGGCAGACACTAATATCTGTTTTCTCTGAGCAGCTATGACCTGCCCTCTCTGCTTTTGTTTGGGGTTTTGTTGCTGTAGCTCATTCTGAGCCTGAAGTCGTTCTTCCTGCCTCATCCTACCTTAGCTGGGCTACAGGCCCCACACAGGCTACTCTGCATTTTAGAAATGCCTCCATGAGTTGAAGGAAAGTCTGAAAGGGGATTGGAGACCAGTAAAGTACTGGAGTCGGGAAAGTTGATCCTCAGAATTCAAGTTAAAAAAAAGAGAGAGAGAGAGAGAGGCTGGCATAACGTCATTTGCTTATAAGCCCAGCACTGGAGAAAAGAGCTCTCTGGCCAGTCGGTCTAGCCTACTTGGCAAGTCTCCAGCCAAGGAGAATGAGATCCTGTCTCAGAGCAAGATAGGTAACACCAGGGAAGTGACACCCAAGGTTGGCCTCTAGATTGCACGCAAGTTCACACCCACACACACTCACCGCCCCACATATATCCAGACACCCATGAACATACACATACACATGAGGTTAAATAAGTTGTTTAGGTTTTAGAAGTCTCTGGGAACAAAGAGCTGGTTGTCATCTAACACATCCTGAGCTCAGCATAAGCAATGTACTCAAGGCCTAGACCAGCACAGCTTTCTCCAAACTTCTGGGAGATTCTGATACCTTGGAAATGCAAGGCTGGCTGAGGAGCCGCTGGAGGCTCCGTGAGACACGGAAGTTGGATGGAGCTAGAAATGTCCTGTCTCCACACCTCTATGGGTAGCTACTGGGAGGAGCCAATAAGAGATTGGAGGTCCTCCTCCAGCCTCCGGTTGGGTTTTCACTTAGAATCCCCCCCTCCCCCCCAACGCATCTGCAAGGATGTTCTGGCCAAACACACTACACAGCTGACCCTAGAGTTGGCCACCTCTGCTGCTGTGTTTACATCACTACTCCATAGGTCTCAAAAGACAGCTTTCAAAAAATCCATCCCCATCGTCCTAACCACTACCAGTATCATCATCACAATAAGTATCAACCTCACCATCTTTATCAGCCAACATCATCACCATCATCATAATCATCACCGTTATTGAAGATTTCTTTCATCTGCTTTGAATCCTGTATCTCTTTTCTATATCCTTCTTTTCCTTTCTTCTTCATTTCATGCATATGCATGTGTGCATGTATGTTGGCACGTATATGCATGTGCGAGTGTGTGTGTGTGTGTGTGTGTGCGTGTGGAGGCCTTGGGTTGATGTCAGTAGTCATCCTTCACTTCTCTTCCATGTTATTCTTCAAGGCATGGTCTCTCAGTCAAACCCTGACCCTACCAGTATGGCTTGCATCACTGCCCAGCTTGCTCTGGGAACCCCTAGGTCTCCACTCTGCAAGGCTGGGCTGAATTACAGGCAGGCTGTCATGTTCACCTAGCATTTGTGTGGGTTCTTGAGGTCTGAATCGAATCCCCTTGCTTGCAGGGAAACACTTTAAATGCTGAGCTATTTCCCCAGCTCGGTCTGTACATTTTAGCAGCCTGACATGAGCAGAGCCAGTTCACTGAGACCATAATCATTTTGAGCAATGAATGTAACAAAGTCAAGGCTGAGCTGGAACATAATATCTCCACTTCTAATTTCAAGGACTCTTAGATCCCATTCTAAATATCCCTCTTCAATGTGCCTGGATTGTTTCATGTTTTCAGAGTTCACCTTGCTGTGGCAAGCATCTGTGCTTCATTATTCTCCTTTAAGATGATAGCACCCCATTCCACAAAGGCCACATTTTCTTGACTCACTCATAAGTGAACAGACGTGTTGACTGTGGTTGTTTACACTCCAGCACTTATAAATACCGCATCCCTGTGCATGGTGAGCTATTTTTTGTGTGGATGTATGTTTTGGTGCTCTTGGGCATGTCTATTTAGAAACAGAACTGTGGTCCACATGCTGGCTCAATGCCCACCTTTTGGAGGGGCTCCTTCCCTGCTTTCCAACGCAACTGCCCCACTTCACATCCCTGCCAGTGAGGCACATAAATTCCAGTTGCTCAGCACCCTCACCAGCACTGCCTACTTCCTACTTCCTACTTCCTGCTTCCTACTTCCTGCTTCCTACCTGCTTATTTACAGCCATTCATTCAGCGGGTGTGGAGTGGAGCTGTGCTGTGATTCTGACTGCATTTCCATGGTGACAATGACACTAACCATCCTTGGATGTGCTCAATGACCATCTACATTTGGAATAGTGATGCCATTCTAATCTGATGGCTTTACTGCCCCCTGGTCCCCTGGTCCCTTGCCTCATACCACCTCCTTGATAATCTTCCCCAGAATCCCAAACTAACAAACTAATTTTGGCAGTCTCCTATATATTGATAATTGGGAGGTGTGGCTTGTTGGAGGAAGTGTGTCACTGTGGGCTTTGTGAGACCCTCCTCCTAGCTTCTTGCAAGACAGTCTTCTCCTGTTTGCCTTTGGAGCAAGATATAGAACTCTCAGCTCCTCCAGTGCCATGTGTGCCTGGGTAATGTCATGCTTTCCACCATTATGATAGTGGACTGGGTCTCTGAACCTGTAAGCCAGACCCAATTCAATGTTGTCCTTATAAGAGTTGCCTTGGTCATGGTGTCTGTTCACAGCAGTAAAACCCTAACTAAGACAGGGGAAATGAAAGAAACAATGTAGAAACTTCTAGAATATTCATGGATAAGGTAATGTGGTATGTGTGTGTGTGTGTGTGTGTGTAGACAGACAGACAGACAGACAGACAGACAGACAGACAGACAGATAGACAGATAGACAGACAGACAGAGAAGGTGGATGTCACCTAAGGAACAACACCTGATACTGTCTTCTTCTGGCTTTCACACCCACTCACAATAATAAACACAGCCACCATGTCCAAATACCAAGAATGTTTGAGGATCCACATCAGTTTGCAGATGTTAGTTGTGAAAAGGGTGGAAGGCAGAGACAGGAAGGAAAATGACTGTGAGAGTCATCAAATTTGGTAGAAAGGCATGTCAGATGCATGTTATCTACCTGATTTAAACAAAAACAAAAAACAAGCAAAACCCCCAGGACTAACTCAGCCATCTGCTGTCTTTGAGTGGCAGTGCTGGAGCAGGTGGCTTTGCACTTGAAGTAGCCCTGTGCACTCCCTGGTTTTGCAAAGTATACACACACTAGGAAGGTGGAGAGAAGGGAAGACAGAGTGGATGATGGTGTGATGTCGCTGCCCCGGTGTTACCCACGGGAACTGAGCTTCATTGTGGCCTCTTCAAAATGTTCTGGGCAACACAGGGTTAATAGTCCACTCGGATTCCCATGACATCACTCAACATCCAGGCAAATCAAGCTGGTAATCAAGACTCCATCCCTCAGGTCCAAAGCTCCCACTGTTGTTTGTGCTAGGGTTTCCTGGCCAAGACATTTTGGCTCTTGAGAGCAGAGAAGAAAGCTTGAAATCTGAGCCATGAGTGAAGATTCCGAGTCTCCCATCTTCCTCCAAGCCACAGGGATCAGCATCAGGAACCCTGACACTTCAGAACGACAAACGCGTCTGCCCAGCATGGAGAGCCACTGTTTGAAGTGTCACTTGACTCCTGCTACTCGACCCGACCCTACCCAATCCAACCCGCAGAGAGCCATTACTGTACACCCTCCAAGGTCTTTATCACTTTTCCCAAGGGATTCCCGTAGCCCTTTGATATTTAAATAGAATGCTCTTTTGAAGAACTCAACATCTGCCTCCCTCCCTCTACAAGGAACTGCTACATTTAGATCCTGATGCGACATCAACTGTGTGCCTGATGCAAGAATTTTACCCATGCAAACTCCCATAATTCTACACTCCCGTTGCATCTTCAGGATTTGTAACAGCTCCCCCTTGTGATTGCTGAACGCTGTGATTTATTTGTGATTTATTCTGATAGATCAGGATATCAGTGTAGCAGGATGTCGGTGTAAAGCAAGGTCGTGTAGGAAGTGATGTTGGAGGGGCTGGAGAGATGGGGGAGTGCTTGCTGTGCAAACATGAGGGCTTGGGTTTGGATCCGCAGCACTTACGTCACACACACACACACACACACACACACACACACACACACACACACTAATGGCGCTTGTGGGGAGAGCAGGCATCGGGAGCAGACAGAGGCTTCGGAAGCAGATGGTTTAGTGAAGACCGGGAATCTCAGATTTCCTTTTGAAAACTTCTGGGAGGCCTGAGACAGTGAGTCTCAGGAACAGAGGAGCCTGTCCCCCGCAGCTTGTTACAGGGTGCCTGCTCTGCTGTAAGCATCCCCGTCTTCTCCCGAGTGCCTGCAGGGCTCCGCTCTGTGCCTGACCCTCGTAACCAGACTTGGCCTTACCGAAAGGCATTCCTAAAGACATTCGGGGCTGTAAGATTGACATTCTAAGCCTCCGTTCACTCGGGGCTTAGATACAGTGGGGAGCAAACAAGGAGTTCCGGTAGCTGCCTCTTTTCATGTAGGGGTCCACTCTAGGACCCCCAGTGGTTGCCTACAATGCGCGACATTACTGAACTTGTCCTGCTCTGTGTTGTTTCCCATCCATTTGTGCCTGAGATAATGTTTATGGGCCAGCAAGATGGCATAGCAAGTGCTTGCCGCCGATGACCTAAGTCCACAACACCTGGAACCCACATGGTGGTAGGTGAGAACGGAGTCCTGCGAGTTGTCTTCTGACATCCACACACATGCCAGGGCACTTGCTCCACCCCATCCGGCATCCATAATAAATAAGTAGAAGTTTAGTAAGAAATCCTCCCCCCAAAAGAAAAGACTAGAAGAAAAATCTAAACCAACAAGTATACACGTCATGGTAGAGAAAAGGAAAAAAAAAAAAACTGTTCCGAGAAGAGGGGAGAAAAACTGTTAAAAGAAAAGAAAAGCAGCAGGACTTTTACAAAAGCCAGGGTTCCCGACTCCCAGGGTTCCCAACTCCCGAGCTCAAAGACACTGAGAGGATGAGATGCCAGGAAGCTTTCAAAAGTATCAAAAGATGACTGATAGCCCGAAGAAAACACAAAGAAGCAGCTGAATTCAATCCCAGTCCAGGAGAGGAGAGTCAGCAACGCCGGGGGACAGTTAGCAAAACCGATGAGAAACCAGCGACCTAGGAAAGTATCGGCGAAGGAATTTGGGTTTCAAAAAAAAAAATTAGGAATGTTGGAAATAAAAAATTCATCAGAATCAGATTTTTTAAAAAAAAATGCACACAGTGGAAAGAATCGACTATAGATTCCACCAAGCAGAAGAAAAAGAATGCAGAGCTGGGAAATAAGGTTAGTGATAACCATAAGGGTGAACAGTCTAGCCATCATCCATAGAGACTGGCTGGATTACAAAAGCTAGAACCAACTGTATTCTAAGAAGCACTATATGCTAATAATGACTCCCAGGGACCCAGAGGCCAAGGATAAAAAACAATTTATACAGCAAATAGGGACAAGGAGAACAAACTACATAGATAACCTGGTCTCTGTTAAAGTCTACTTTGAACCAAAAATAGTCAGAAGAGATTTAAAAGACCACTACATAGTAATAAAGAAACTAACTCACCAAGAAGATATAAGCACTATGAACATGAGGGGGGTGCCAATTTCATACAATAGACACTAGTGAAGAGGGTGGACCCTGAGGGTGGGCTGGGGACAGGTGAGCCGCACTCCCCAGTGTGACTCTGTTGACTAAATCTCCTGTGTCTGCTCTCCACTCTCTAATGTCTTTTAGTCCAGCTGTTGAGGAGGGTTGGCCAAACCAAGCTTGTCCTGCTTCCCAGAGCCCAAGCTCTGACCCTAACAACCACCCAGCTTCCAGCGTGAGCATCAGCTGACCAGAAGGGGGCCCATTCCAAACTTGGAGTTCTTACAAGTCATTGAGCGGCTTTACCTGATCTCTGACAACAAGCATATCACTTCTTTCTGCTTCAGCTTTATACCTTGTGTTAGGTCATAATGGATATGGAGCCTTTTCAAAGCAAAATCCTGGCACTTTTCCCCGTGGAAAGTGTCTTGTTTTCCTCTGGCTGTAAAGACCTTTTTGCTCCTTTGGTATCCAGCCAGGTGGTAAAGGGGGAAACCAATCGATGCTCCCAGGGGGTTGCAAAGGCCTCTCCCTCTTTTCAGTCCCAGCCTCTTCCTCTCCCTCTGTCCTGGACCACACCCACAGTCCATTTCTGTTCTCTCTGACAAGCCAAGGATGTGCATTGCTTGCTCCTTTGGTGCCTGGTCTGCTTGCTTCTTTCCCCTCCCGTGTGAATCCCTGGAGCATGGGAGAAAAGCAAAGGAGAGCTAGCCCAGGTTAGCCCAGTCAGCCCAGTCAGCCCAGGTTAGCCCAGTTAGCCCAGTTAGCCCAGTTAGCCCAGTTAGCCCAGCTAGCCCAGTTAGCCCAGTTAGCCAGCGCACTGGCTGGGGACTTCCTCATGAAGCCTCCCTGGCTCCATCATTGCCCTCGTCTGTGTCACTTCTCCATCCTCTGTGCCACTAAGAGATCACCAAGGCACACAAGAAGACACTCTCCTTATAGGCTTGTTCCACACTCCAGACACTGTGAGATACCAGAGCCTGGCACAGCGGCTGCGGATGGATGCGTGTACAATTGGCATGTGCTTGTCGCCCCGTGTTAGTGTGTTAATGTATAACGGAACCAGAACGAAGGACCCTCAGATCCTCCCCTGTTTTTCCCTCTTCTTGACTTCTTGCAAACAGATGCTAAGATGTGCCTGTCTCGATGTATACTAAACAAAAGGCTGTGTTGGCAAGGATGGGGAGAAGCCTCAACATTGTCAGAGTATCTGTCAGTCACCTGCTGGGGGGGCGGGTCGGGGGAAAGCATCAGGACAAGGCCCTGGCTGAGCATCACTGACAGTCACACCGGGGAGCAATTCTATTCCCCGAGTTTACGTGTGTGCACGCACACATGCCTGTGTGTATGCAGACGTTCATATGGGTTCATGTGCACGTGCAAACATGGATGTGTGAAGCACAGGCCAGAGGGCAACCTCAAGTGTTGCTCGTCAGCGGTCATACACATTGTGTTCTTTTACATGAGATGGGTTTTCTTGCTATCTCACCAGCCTGGAACTCCCCAGTCAAGTTAGACTGGCTGGACAATACGCTCCAAGGATCTCCCCGACTCCATGTCCCCAGGGCTGGAATTTCAGGTGTGACCACGACACCCAGCTTTTTCTACGTGGGTTCTGGAGATAGAACTCGGGGCCTGGTGCTTCTGAGGCAAGGGCATTAATGGATGCACCATCTCCCCACACCAACACTCCCATTTTATAAGTGAGGGAAACACAAGCTTATCAGGGCTTTTCCCAGGTCCTCAAATCTTGTCAGTACAGGATCTTCAGAAAGAAACAGGATTCCAAAGTTCTTCCCCACCGCATCGCTACCCAAGGGCCTTAAAAAGAAGGCAATTTAATCGATTCAAGGCAGGAAGTGGTGGGTGTTTGGGAGTGTGGCTCCCAGGAGGTTGGGAAGCCACCACCTACACACACAGAATACCTGAGCTGGCCATATCTGTACTGCTGTCCCAGCCTTCCTGTCTGAGGACACACCTGTTCTTCAAGGCTACAGAGTATCAGCGTTCTGATTGTTGCAGTTTTAGTCTTCCGTATCCCCCAGAGTCTATGCTAATAGATGTCTAACATGAAGACAGACAGAGCATGAAGTCAGGAGTTGGTGGCTGCCTGGCCCTCTCCCTGGAGACTGGAGGGAAGGTAGCTAACAGCTAAGTGTCATGATGTGTACTGAGCAGTTAGTGTAGCTCAGCCACTTTTTCCGTATACTTGAAACATTTTAACGTAACGAGCATCATCTCCTAAGTGGTGAGGAAGGGTCTACTGCCTCTTCACTTTTACCGAAGAATAAAGGCAGAGAAAAATTAAAACACTTGGGTTAAAAAAAGAAAAAGTGTGTGTGTGTGTATGTGTGTGTGTCTAAGTATGTAAGTATGTGTTGGAGACAAGGTCTCGCTGTGTTGCTCTGGCTGGTCTGGAACTCAGAGAGATCTGCCTGCCTCTGTCTCCATAGTGCTGGGATTAAAGGCATGGCCACTACTCCCTGCCACAGAGGACCTCCCTCCGTGATGCTCAAATACGAGTGCTTTTTCTCTCCGAGGGGACATTTGTAAGATATGTTTGATACCCACAGCATTGGGATGTGAGGAGCATGCAAGAGGTTGGTGCCAATGAGGCTGCTAGACACAGGACAGAATCCCATGATAAAGAATGGGTTCAAGCCCAGATGTCTAGGGTATTGAGGGATTGAAAGATCTCCCAGCTCCAGAGCTCCGACTCTAACAAACACACCACGATTTCTATTGGAAAAAAATTAAGTATACACTTCTCTGGATCCCAAGGAAGTAGAAGATGACAGTGGACATTGGGTGTCACTCACGTGGTGCCTGGTAGTGACTTCCCAGTCCTTGGCTTTTCTGCCTCATCAGCCTCAGAGGGTCTCTCTTCCAGGAAGAGCAGGGTCAGGAGGTGTCTACTGGGCTGACAGCAGGGAACAAGGCCGCCCCAGTCTGCAGAAGGGACGTTGTGTATCAAAAGTTGGAGTCCATTATTCACCCTTGAATTTCCTGGCTTGTTGAATGACCTCTGTTTATGTTTGTGTTTACAGTCGACTTGGGAATCAGCAGCTCCAAGGATAATGTGGCTACTTCTTCCCCCAAGACAATGGAGGCCCAGGCTGTGGGCGATGCCAGCGGAAAGAATCTTGGGAAAGAAGCCAAGACCAAGGCACCAGCTGCTAGATCCCATTTTTTCTTGACACTCTCTCGGCCTGTACCAGGACGTCCCGGGGACCAAGGCACGGATTCATCGGCTGCATCAGGGAGGTTTGATGTCAGCCCAAGCGCAGCGCCTGAGAACAAAGACCCAAGTGAGCACGGGGCACTTCCGGTGGCAGCTGCACCAGGGCAGGCTCCAGATAAAACCCCAGGGTGCCCCGAGGCCAAGCAGCAGACCCTCCCTGCCACCGGCCCATTGGCACCCTCACCACCTGAGTCCCAGGCAGAAGCCCCGGCCCAGGACAAGGATTTCGGCTTTTTGAACAGATTCTTTAAACTGGACAAAGGAAGAGAAAGCGCGCCGGTGAACAGCCAGCCCAAAGAAGCGAAAGGCTCGGAAGACCCAGAACAGGCCACAGAGGCTCCTGCCGTGCCAGGGAATCCCCATGGTGTCTCTGCAGGGGAGGTAAGTGTGTGGAAGGCTACCAGCTTCCTCTCCGATGACAGCTTCTGTGGGAGGTGCTGTCGGGCGAGACCAGTACATGTCACCCTACAGTCACCCAAGGTCTAGACAAGGTAAGCTTCCACTACATTCCGCGTAGGCAGAAACATCCGAAGAACAAAAACCTCTGTAGACCCTGTTTTATGTAAAGAAAAAGAAGTGGTAGGTGACTTACACAGAGACAAATCTTGTCTCCTAATCCAAACCCAAGGTACAGGACGTATGTACAGGAAAGAAAGGCGCCGCGGTGGTTGGGGGGGGGGGGGGAGGGGCGGGAGGAGGGGGGCAGGGAGAAACATGACTTCTACAAAGCCTAAACACCAGGCTGCGGATGTAGATGGTGATCGGTGACTGCTTGCCCAGCAGACCTGAAGCCCTGGGTTTGATCCCCAAGGCTCATAACCCCCAGGGATGAAGGAAGGTTCAGGTATTTTAATCCCAGCACTTGGGACGTAGAAACAAGAAAATCTAAAATTCAAGGTCATCCTTGGCTACTTAAGGCCAGCCTGAGCTACAGAGGACCCCGTCTCAAAGGAAAGAAAATAATGAATCGTACAGTGACAGGGTCCAGGCAAATTTTCCAGACAGCTGAAACTGTAAAAAGGACAATAAGACTCATCTACTGAAGCCTCTTGCTACCGATATTTTTCTACGCCCATAAATTTGGACTCCAAGGTCTTCCCGGTGTCTGCTCCCAGACTGTGTTAGCTTGACATACAGTCCAATGAGCAGCATGTGGGGAGGGGTCTGGACTCACACTGTCAGCCTCACTGCAGAAAGCATCGTATCCTGCGCCAAAAGCCCTAAGCTGCTCTTCTTGGGGCTGTGAACTGGTCACCGATAGTCATGATGATTCCAGGCAATTGTTTACGCATTTCGTCAGTGTAGAGAAACTCTGGCTGGGTTTGCTTCGATGCCCCTGGGTGTTGAGAGCCATTCAGAGGTGGTAAGCTTCTTTAACAGTCAGAGGCTTTTAAGGCGTCTGACTCCAGAGCCCGTCCATCACCTGAATTAGGGAAAAATAGAGTTATTTAGAGAGAGAGAGAGAGAGAGAGAGAGAGAGAGAATGAAGAGCTCTGCTCTGCCCGTCTTTGCACGGTTGCCTAGTGACCCAGCCAAATCCTCCGTCTTAATCAAACAAACCAAACCAGCAGCCACCAGCTAGTTCTCTCGTCACAAACCCCAGCACACTCGTTCATTCTTTCAAAGAATCATTTTGAAGTGAGCCGTTTTGAAGTGTTGTTTTGCCTTGTCTGCCTCCTCCTCTGTTGGGCAGGGGTGAGGGACACCTTCGGAGACAACATGGGTGAGGGACACCCTCAGAGACAGCAGCTAGACTTAATGGCAGTTAATGGGTTTCCAGGTGAAACTGCCTTCCAGACGCAATCTGGGTTAGAAACATAGGAAGTATGAATGTAGTCTGGCCCAGGGGGATGTTCGCAGTTAAAACCATCTTTCAGAGTGCCCCACCCTCAGTTATAACATGTGTTTCTTCCTGGATAAAAGACCCTCTTGGCTACACTTGCCAAGGAAACTCCTGTGCTCAGCTGGGCTACCCTACAAATGTCCATGCTTTGGTTGGCAGTATCACTGAAATTTGAAATATTGTCTATCTTGTACTGTGCATGTCTACAACATTTTTTATACATAGTATGAGATAACCGTTTCACCTTCAGCCTACAAACACATGGCTATTTGAATGCATATATATGCACAAGGATTTTTAAAAGCTAAACAGAAAAAGAAAAAAAAAAAGAAGCCCTCTGATCTGTCAAGGTTTTCCATCTGGCTCCTATGGCCTACTTCAGTGTTTGGGGAGAAAACCATTGGTTTGTTTGTTTGTTTGTTTGTTTGTTTGTTTTTTAGTAGAGTGAGAAAAAACAGCTCTCAGAAAATAACATGAATAAAACTTCCCAATCAGTAACATTCTCTTGGATCTAGAGTACCGCCAGGGTGCAGTTGACCAGCATTGACTCAGAATTCTTCCGGGTAAATGAAGCCTTGGGTTCTGCCGAGTCAGCTGTCCCTCCCCCTCTCCCATCCCCCACAGTTCCCTGCCTCCACCCCCACTACCACTGAGTCCTCCTAGCTGGGTTTGGAATTCCAGCCACAATCCCACCAAGATGTGAATCAGGACAGAGGTAACTCCCCACTCCCCACCCCCCAAATCTCCTCCTGGGGGGGAAAAACACACAAATCTGTGTTTTCAGAATGACAATCTTATCTGTGTGGCTTATAAAACTACATTCAGACCATAGCATCATTAAAACAAGGCGAGGATTCATGGACAAGTGGGGCATTTACCACATAGGCCAAAGAAAAGATAAATTATAGGCCTGAAAGCTGACTGAGCTGTGATTCACACAAACCAACTGGCTGGCAGGGACGGGGCTTTTTTTTCCCCCTCTCTCTCCCCAAGTGAACCAGGGTTCTAAGATAAACATTTAATAGATCTCGCACGTGCGCAAAACGATCCTACAATGGCAATCTGGTTTTACTGCTCATAAAAGAAAACACTGGGTGTCTGTTTCTCTCTCAGTCCTTCCAGGGGTATCTTTGTGGTGGGCTCGAGGAGGAGCGGTCGTTGCCAGGAATGGTTCCTCAGGAACTAGAAATGCTTCTTTTTGCTTTATGAATTTATTCAAGTTCTGCGGCGCTTATTTAAACAGGAACCCTGTACAAGAAGAGAAAGATGGCTGGCTTTGGTAGTTCTAGCGTGATCTCATCGTATCCGTCTTCACAACCCTCCCCCCCCCCAAACTTTTCGTTACATTTATTATTTATTACATTTACATTATTATTTATTTGTGGGTTGTTTGTCTGTCTGTCAGCATGAGTACACGCATGCGTGTAGGTCAGAGGACAACCTGTGGGAGCCGATTCTCTCTTTCCACCATGTCGGTCCCTGAATCCGATCTCTGGTCATCAGGCATGGCAGCAGTGCACCCGGACTTGCTGAGCCCTCTCGAAGGCCCCAGCAGACTTTCCTAAGGGATGCCAGCTCCGGGCCCCCAGGTCACTCCAGCCACAGGAACCACAGTCTGAAGAGCAAGCCTGCTGTTTCCGCTCCCTGATCGCCTTCTTTCCAGCACTACGTTCAGAAACGCTGCTCTCCTGGGAAGAAGACAGGCGGACAGTAAAGTGGATGTGGTGGTGCACGCCTGTAATCCCAGCACTTGGGAGGCGAAGGCAGGAGAATCGGGTATTCAAGATTATCCTCTGCTACACAGTGGGCAGGAGGCTGGCCTGGACTACACAAGATCCTGTCTCCAAACCAAACCAAACCAAAACCAACAACAGCAAACAAACAACAACAAAAACTGGGACAGGAAATAAATTTAAATGACTGGGAGGAGAATTTGGAAAGCATTATCTAAAAGGACAAAATGTGTGTGTTTCTGTGTGTGTGTCTGTGTGCATATGTGTGTGCGTCTCTCTCTCTCTCTCTCTCTCTGTGTTTCTTTGCATAACACCAAGCAGTTCTTAGTAGGAATTCTTAGATCTCTCTCAGAAAACATGGCAGAGGAGAGTGCAAACGCACACACATATAAATGTGTGTGTATATATATATATATATATGTTATATATAATATACATATAAATATGTAATATATATTAAATGGCAGAGGAAAGTGGAAACAAACAAATATACATACATGCATACATACATATGTACGTATGTACATGTGCACGTGCATGTGTGCATGCATGTGTGTCTTTGTATTTTACGTGTCTGGGCGTTTGTCTGTGTACCATGAGCATGTGTCACCCTCAGAGCCGGAAGAGGGTGTCAGATCCCTGCCGCTGTAGTTACTGGAGTTTGTGAGCTGCTGTGTGGGTGCAAAGGACTCTTAACTGCTGAGCCATCTCTCCAGCCCTTAGACTTTTACATTTTAAGATTTATTTGATTTCCACTTGAGATCTGATCATTTCCCAGATAGGAGCATGGCTATCTCTAGGAAATTTGTTTCAACCCTGTGTGATGACAACACAATTAAAAAAAATTTTTTTTCAGTACACTTGTCTTTCAAATGACCCAGTTTAAAGTTAATTATTTACTGAGGCACTGGACAACATTTTATCCATAACGTTATTGACTTTCTACTGATGGCATTCCGGGCTTTGTGTATGCTACATAAGCACACTGCATTTGAGTGATCAATCCCCAGTCCAAGGATTTTTTTTTTTTTTTAATTTTAGCTTCCTTTGCAAGAGGAAAGTTTAGAATTGAGAAAAACCCACTAGGTTGTAACTCTCCACCACAGCCTCATGTACCCACTTGCCCACCATGAAAGGGCAGTGGAAATATTGAAATTAGTAGTAGTAATTTCTTTCCCATGATGGCTCAGTAGATGTACGCTTTCCTCATTTGTTTATTCCTCTATGTTTTCTCTATTTTTAGGTGTTTTTTTTTTAATTTAAGAGGGGATTGTGAAAGGGCATTGCAATATAGAAATATTGCAATCCTCCAGCACCGCTTCTCAAGTGCTGGGATTACAGGCGTGAGCTGCCAAGCCTGGTTTGTCTGTTTCACACAATAAAAACACAAAACAAAACAGAAACACAGCCAACATTTCTCCTGTTCGTCCAGTAGGTGGCGCCGTGGGACAAGAGCATCCCGAGGCGCACTGGACATCTGCAGGCCTCCCTTGCCGATCACAGTGGCGCCCACAAGAGATGATTTTCTCTCTGCTTAGTTCCCAAACTCAGCGATCCAGACCTTGTGTGGCAATTGCTCTGAAACAACGCTGGCTTTTCAAACAAGCCTGTCTCCAGCACTGTGCGACAGTGGCAGATTTTGGCGCCCTTTCCTGATTGACATTTCCTGGATTGCTTCAATTGCATTCCTTCCCAGTCCCGCTATGAGCTTAAAACATGAAAATGCACTTTTATTAGCTGGTGTGAATCGGGATAGGAATCGTGGGACAAATAAGAGCATCAAGCAAGCAAACAAACAAACAAAAATCCCTACATCGATAATACATCTTTGATTTCCTTAGTAACTCTGAGCTTTGTGGTTATATGGGGGGAGGGGACGGGGTGGGGATCACAATAACAAACCGTTACCAGTGAGACCCACAAAATTATAATAGTATCTTCTTCGTGCTTGTTAATTTACTTTCTTTTTAGGCAAATAAGTATCTGAATTGTATGTCCTAGAATGAGCTAAACATCTTTTTCTTCCTGAATCTAAGGTCTCCGTGTAGGTGCCAATGATCTGGGGAGAAGAAAGGGAAGTGAGAGAGGCAGACAAAACCCACGGTGCAGTTGTAGCATCCTGCATCCCCGGGGGAGAGGAAAGCCGCATTCCTCACTTTCCTTTGATCCCAGGCAGCACCGGCTCCAATTTCTAGAGATTGAAGGAGCCGGTTGCTGGTTTCTGCACCTTCCTCCAGCTCAGTTCAGAAGCCCCTGCGTTCTCAGCCCTGATTCTTGGTCTAAAGATTCAAAATGAAGTCAGCCCTAGTCCGGCTTTGGGCTGCCAAGACCCTGCTGTCGAGGAGGCTGAGGATTGATTGGCACTTGTCAGAGGGAGGGGACTGAGGATCACAGATGGGTTTCCTCATCGAAAACCTAGTCCCAGTGAGGCAGAGGCGGCCCCCAACCCAACAGATTAGGGTGGCTTATCCGGAGCGCCTTCCTGTTTGCTCTTTGAAGCCAACAGACGGAGGAAAACGCATAGGCTTCTGACATAGGGAATAATTACCCACACCTGTTTGCTTAAAGGTTTCTGGGCATTTCCTGAAGAATACTTCTAGCGTGTCCTGGGAACCTTACTAGTGCGATTAATTGTAGTGCAGACAGTTGAGATTAAGGACAAAGACAGTCCGGTCCTGCAAGAAGCTCTCAGCTGGTGACCTGAGAGCTGGAGCCAAACCCCAGCCTCATTTACTTTGACCCTAGAGACGATTATTATGCTTTCTCTAGTTACACAAGTTGTTTAACCTTTGCTGTTATAGACTGCCCTGGTTGTACTTCTGTTGCTGCATTAAAATATTCTGGGGGCGGGGGGGGGGGGAGCAACTTAGGAGGAAAAGGTTTTATTGTAGTTCACAGTCCTGAGTTACAGCCCATCATTTTCAGGAAGTCCGGGCTGAGCTCAGTCTGCTAGTTACTGATTTAAGGGAGTTCTCTAGTCTGAACCAGTCCAGAGCTCAGCATAGGGAATGGCGCCGCCCACATAGGGCCATGTCTTTGTTCATAAATCAACCATCAAAATAACCCCCCACAGACACGCCCAAAGGGCATCTACATCGAGACAATTCCTCATTAAGACTCTGATCCCAGGTGATTCTCTGTTGCATCAAGGTGACAGTTAAAACCAGCAATGCAGTAATGCACTCTCCTGGCTCAAATCGAGAAATTGCAATCCATACGTTTGTCTGTCATTGCCACTGACTGAATTCTTCTTGCCCTTTGCATTTTAGTGTATCTTCCTATCATTTATTTAGACAGAAATAAAATCTGAATTCTTATTTTTTTTCTGTCTTCCAGAAATAGTAATATAGTATATACACTGTACCACGCTTTTATTTAGTTAACACACTCTTTGCCTGCACATAAAGCGCTTCCTCATTCCTCATGTCTATGAAGTGTTCTACTGAATAGACAGACATACCATGCACGACACATTTAACCTTGACTTACCCATGACCTTTGCCTGTCTGCCCAACTCTTCTGTCACTCTCCCTACAGCAAGCATCTTCTTCCAATTAGTCATTTGACCTGTGTGATGTTAGGTTTAGAATAAACTCTTAGAAATGGAATTGCTAGGCTATTTATTTTTATTTATTTATTTTGGTAAGCAATAACAACTTTTCCTCTATCCAGACTGAATTAATTTATACTTCAGCAGCACTATCTGGGCACCTGTTACTACAGCCTGCTTAATGGAGGTTTTTACGAACATTTGGAATCTTTACTTCCCACTCTCTCTTTTCATGACTTTTAGGTTTCATGTCATAGATACAACTTTAAGTCCAGAACTGTAAGATTTTCTTCAAGTGATTTTATCCATTTGGATTATTCCCTTGAGCTTGGGTGGAGCTAGGATACCAAATTAATCCTGCACACACACATACACACTCGCACATTATACACACACACATATACACACACATATACACACATACATATGCATACACACATGCACACACATGCACACACACATAGACACATGCATATATACACGTACACACACATATGCACATGCACACATATACATATATACACACATACACACATGCACACTCATCTACACACATACATATATACATGCATACACACAAACACACACACATACATATATACACATACACGCATACACACACATATACACATCTGCACACACACACACTGAGTGTTATTTGTCCCCTCTTGTCTCATTAGGATGTTCTTCACCTTCATGGGTTTACAGTCCATGCCTTGGACTCAGGTCCCATACATCTTTAAGCAAAACAGATTGCATGGGTTTTGGACACATAGGAAAACACACAGCAGTGAAGAATGACAGGCAGGCATGGACTTCAGTTCGAATCCATTGCTGAGAAGGTACTTGTGTAAACCTGGAGCAGGGAGATGAGGCAGTTAAGGCATGTGGTGCCTAACGCCTTTCACTGCAGTTATATGGGATGGGGCTCAACCCCAACTCTACTCTTTGATTGTTGGCAAGTGTTTATTCTTTTCATACAAAAATGTCTCCCTCTTCAAAACTGGAATTGTAAGTAGAACATCCTTCATCGGTCCTCCTGGGAACTAGTGTGCCAGACTAGGGTTTTGGGTTGCTACTAATATGATAGAACATATTGTTCTTTCCTTTGCACATTCCCCAGTAAAATCAGTGGCTACAGAATACCCATCATGTGACTGGCTGCAGTTTAATATCATATCATATGGCTGAAGTCTAATATCACATCATATGGCTGTAGTCTAATATCATATCATATGGCTGTAGTCTAATATCACATCATATGGCTGTAGTCTAATGTCATGTCATGTCATATGGCTGTAGTTTAATATCACATCATGTAGTTGTCATCTAATATCACATCATATGGCTGTAGTCTAATATCACATCATATGGCTGTACTCAAATGTCACACGTTAACACTACTTGCAAATTCATTTGACTTTCCTGGGATCATCAGGATTCTGAAGGGCTCATCTCGACTCCTCCAGCAGCATCCCACGAACTTTCGTTCCCTGATGTGGACACAGAGAATATTTCCATCCCCACAGGTCTATCCTCACCTCCTCCCCTAACTCCCAAGACAATGTCTCTCTGTGCAACACAGGCTACATGAGAATTACTGTGTGGCTCTGACTGATCTCAAACTCACAAACCTCCTTCCCCAGCCTCCTATGGGGAGGGATCATCTGTGTGTGCCTCAGGTCTCCCTCCATTCCTCCTAGCAACCACTGATCAATATGTCCTCCATTCTTGTTGCTTTCCCATTTCAAGGCTGTCGTAGAAGCAGGGTCATACGCCATGACTGGTTTCTGATAGACATTTTCCCTTCATAGGCTTTGCTACAGATGGATGCCGGTGTCGATAGATCGATAGCTCCGCCTCTTCCCTCCTGTTCCACTGCGGACTCATAGTCAATGCTGTGGGCTTACTGGTTTGTTGAACCATTTTAAAAATTGTTTGCTCATTTCATCTTATCCCAGTTTGGAGCTGTTATTAATAAAGATACTGTGGACATCAGTGTTTTGTGGAGTTTTGTGAATATAGGATTTCTTTCTCCAGAAGAAATGTCCAGAAGTGTAGCCAGCGCTGCCCTCAACCTCGGTCTGAGACGTTTCTTTCTGCATCAGATGCAGAGACAGCAATGCAGAGACTCACAACTGTTCAATGTGTAGAGAATGACTATTGAGGGATCAGCCCTAAACGGGACATCTACATCACCCAACCCCAAGCCTCAGGGAACTCAGAGGAAGACGGGGAGAGTATAAGAGCTGAAGGGTCGGGAGGGTGCCATGAAATCCTGTGTTCTGAAATGACATGACCTCGCCCTCACAAACTCACAAAAACCATGGTTCCTCGAACCAGACCCTCAGAGCAACAGCAAGATCAGCGAACATTCCAGAAGGCAGCTGGGCTCGATGGATACAACATAAAAGTGAGAACACGCAAGAGGGAAGGGGTCTGTGTTGGGATTGCTTAGGGTAGATATCTCAAGATATATTGTATAGATGTATGAAGTTGTCAAAGAATAAATAAAGATATTCTTTTTAAAAATGCATTTATTTGTGTATATGTGTGTGCTCAAACACATGCATGTGGAGGACAGATAAGTGTATATGTAGACAGACAGACAGACAGACAGACAGACAGATTTAGGAGCCAGTTCACTTCTTCTACCATATGGGTCCTGAGAATCAAATTCAGGTTGACAGCCTTACTGACAAGTGACTTTACCCACTGGGCCACCTGGCTGTCCCAATAAAAGATATTTTTATAAAGTAGAAAGAGGGCTCAGCAAGGGAGGGTGGGAGACAGAAGGCAGAAGGGAGGGAAGGCTGGTTCGGGAGCAGGTTGTGGGCCACACTTGCTGATGCTGGCAGCACTAAAGTTGAATGCTCTCTTGTCCTTGTGGAAAAATTGCTAAGAGATGCCTCCCACCATGACCGCTTCGTTTTGTGTTTCTATCAACCATACATAACTTACATATATCAAACCACCCAGTTTCTCTGTTTCTTTGTCAGCAGCTGGTACCATCACTGTCTTTACCTTAGCCGTTCTGGTGGGGATATTGTGCTAACTCATTGTGGGTTGTTTTGTTTTGTTGTTTTAATTTGTATCACGTATATTTATTTGTGTGTGCACATGTAAGTGGCATGGAGCATGTGTGGAGGACATCTATGGAAGTGATTTCTCTCCTTCTACCGTGTGGGTTGCAGGGATCAAACTTAACTCATTGGGCTTAGCAGCGAGTGGTTTTGATTTATATTTTTATTCTACGTGTATGACTGTTTTTGCCACAGAGGCCAGAAGAGGACACCAGATCCCTTGGAACTGGAGTTAAGGATGGTTGTGAGCCATCATGCGTTTGAGAACCAAATCCAGGTCCTCTGAAAGAGCAGGCAATGCTCTGAACCATGTTAATAATTTCTTTTATATTCTAGATATTTCACAGGACAGAACTGTGATAATGTTTTGGTAGTTTGAATAAGAATGCTCCCCATAGATGCATGTATTTGAAATCTTGGTCACCAGGGAGTCAAACTGTTTGAAAGGATTATAAGGATTAGGAGGTGTGGCCTTGCCAGAGTGGGTGTGGCCTTGCTGGAGTGGGTGTGGCCTTGTTGGAGGAAGGTTGTCACTGGTGATAGGCTTCGCAGTTTCAAAAGCCCACAACTGGCCCAGTAAGTCTTTCTCTTTCTGCTGCCAGTGGTTCAAGATATAGAACTCTCAGCTGCTCTCCAGCACCATGTCTGCCTGGATGTTGCCATGCTCCCCTCCATGATGATAATGGACTGACCCTCTGACACTGTAAGCCGGCCCCAAGTAAATGTTTTCTTAGTCATGGTGTCTCTTCAGAGCAATAGAACAGTGACTAAGATGGTATTGTTAACTTAACAAAAGTTAGAATCACTTGGGAGATGATCCTCTAGGCATGTCTGATAGGAATTGCCTTGGTTTTGTTAGTTGAAGTGGGAAGAACTGCCCAGTGTGGGTGACACCATTCCCTAGGCAGGTGAGCCAGGTGAGTTTCAGTACTTATGTACTCTGCCCAATGTGGGTGGGACCATTCCCTAGGCAAGTGAGGTCTGATGTGTGTGCATTCATTACCCTCTTCTTCTGCCTTCATATTTAATGGGATGAGCTGCTTCAGACTCCTGTTGCCTTGGATGCCCTGCCATGATAAACTATGATCTGGAACTGTCAGTTAGAAGAAACCCTTTCTCCTTTATGTTGCTTTTGTCAGAGTGTTTTTTCACAGATACAGGAAAGGAAGCTAAGATGAGATCGCTTATTTTTGGTGAAGTCCAATGAGTGGGCTGTGATTTTGGAAACTAGCCAGGACACTCCTTAGTAAAAAGGACAGGGCTGGTCTTACTTGGACTAAATCATCCATCTGCTCATTCATGTGTTCTTTTTGAGCATCTGCAGGTGTAAGTTATGAGCAATGGAGACAAGAACAAAGCTCCATTCCTATTCTTGAGGGGAAAGAGGCACAGGGAAATGAGTGTGTCCTATTTTTAGTACAGTGAGGGATTTCTCCATCTCCTTGCTCCTGTGTGATGCTTAGGCTGGAGAATCCCCCGTCATGTGTATTGGAGGATGTGCTCAGCAGTTCTCCCTGTGTGTGCCTACCAGATGACAGTTGGACCCTCCATCATGAAAATCAAAACTATCTCCAGGCAGGATTATTGCAAGTCCCAGACAGGAGGAAGGGCCAACGAGAGCATGAAATGTTCAGGGAAAATAAGGAAATTAGAACCCAGGATGGAGTCGTGTCAATTTAAAGCAGGGCAGTAAGGAAAGAACTCAGTGAAAATGTAACAGTTGGCAAGGACTTGAAGGCAGTGAGGCGGATTGTCCCTGGCAAGCAGAAGCTCGTGTGCTACAAACTGGGGCAGGAACCTCCCTGACATGTTCCGGGAACTTCAGAAACACCACTAAGGCTGTAACCGGAAAGCTTAAGGGGAAAATATTCAAGCACAAAGGTGTCAGAAGAGAAATGAGAACAGAAGGTGTGAGGGATATTCGGGTCCCTCTGTCACAGGAGGCATGAATATGAGGCAGATAATCAGTGCTACTGAGAGCACGTGGTCACTGCGTGGCCTCAGTTTCCTCTCCTGTAAAATGCCTTAGACCGTTTCTGGGAGATGGAGATGATGGGGTTTGTGATGGTCCTGACAACTGGGAGACTATCTTCAGCATACAGAAGCTGTGTTCAAGAAGTCAATGTGATGTGGCATAGACAAATTTGAATGCTTAAAGTGTCTAAGGCACAGCGGGTTGCTGGGGGACTTCAGAATTGAGCATGCATTTATGGACGCTCTTAGTGAAGCTCTTGGTCTCCCACCCTCTGGGTTTTGTTTACCGAGACATGAGTTTTGTTTACTGCTTGAGTGACATCAGTTGGGCTGAGCTGGTAGAGGCGAAGGTCTGTAATGTCAAGGGTGGTGAAGTCTGGACATCCGTATGACTTTGGGCCAGCAACCTCATCTCCCGAGTCATTGTCTGAACAACTGTCCATTGTAATATCTGGATTAAATGGCCCGCATTTGGTGTGCTTCTTTATACAGTGATTTGTATAATGCAGTATGCATCTGTCTTAGTTTTGCTTCCCGTTACTGTGATAAAACACCCTGACAGAAGGAGCTTAGGAGAGAAAGGGTTTGTTTTACTGACAAAGCCAGGCAGGTTGTGGCCCATCACTTCAGAGGGCCAATCAGCAGGAGCTTCAAGTGACTGACTGGTCATGCTAGGCCACAGTTAAGGGAAGGAGCAGTGAGTTAAATTAACATCAATTAAGCATGTATGCATGCTAGTGCGCAGCTTGCAAGCTCCCCTCTTACACAGTCAGGGATTCCCTTCGTGGGGAATGATGCCGCCCACTATGGGCAGGCTTTCCACTACTTGAGTAATCTGCAGACATAACCACAGGCTGAGCTAATCTAAGACAGTATCTCATTCAACACGTCTTCCTAGGCGATTCTACACTGTGTCAAATTGACAAGGAAAAGTAACCTTGAGGGGCGAGAGAAATGGCTCAGCATTGAAGAGCACCTGATGCTCTTCCAGAGGGCAAGGGTTTGATTCCCTGCACCTACATGACAGCTCACAACTGTTTATAATTCCAGTTCCAGGAAATCTGATACCCTCTTCTGACCTCCCTTGGCATCAGGCATGTGGTACACATGCATACAAAACATGCATACAAAACACTCATACACACAAGTAGATTTTTTTAAAAATCATATTATTTCCATAATGAATAATGATGTATTATAACTAGTAACCTTGACTAAGAGATAACAGCTCACAAAATACAGAAATCATTCCATTCCTCTAACTAAAATGCTTTCCAGGTTTAAGACCTTCAGACCATGTCAGTTTGTCCTGGGTTTCCAGAAACTACCAAGAGGAGAGACCAAAATCTGATCTAGGATCAAGGTTGTTGTAGTTCACCCTCCACTGGAGAAGGAAGTGGTCAAAGTCAGTAGAAATGGCAGATCTCCTGTGGGCTCCTGGAAGCTCACACCCTGAACACTGTGAAAAAACTCATGTAGAAACAAAGGGTTCCTTTCCATCTGTCACACAGCAGAAGGCTGGCAGCATTGGCAGGGGAAGAACACCTGGGATAAGAGAAAAGATTATACATGGACACATGTGTGAGTGTGTGCATGTGTGTGCACGCGTCTGTGCGTGCGCGCGTGTGTGAGTGTGTGTGTAGTATGAGTGTGGGTGTCTGTCTCTGTGTGCATATGCATGTGTGTGGGTGGGAGTAAGTGTGTGTGTGTGTGTGTGTCTGTGTGAATATGTGTGGGTAGGAGTGAGTGCTTATGTGTGTATATGAGTCTGTGTGCATATGTATATATGTGTGTGGCAGTGAGTGTGTATATGTGTGTGTCTGTGTTCATGTGCGTGTGTTTCTCTGTGTGCATGTGTATATATGTATGTAGCAGTGAGAATGTGTGTGTGTCTCTGTGTGCATGTGTATGTATGTGTGTGTAGAAGTGAGAATGTTTGATTGTCTCTGTGCATGTGTGTGAGTGTGGGTGGGTGGGTGGGAGTAAGTGTGTGTATATGTGTGGGAGTCTCTGTGTGAATATGTGTGAGTATGTGTGTGTTATTCGTGCATGTGTGTCTCTGTGTGCATGTATGTGTAAGTGTGTGTGTGTGTGCGTGTGTAAGGGATGGTGATAAAGGGAGATAATGTCTGGGCCAGGTAAGTGTGGAGTGAGACTTCATCCTAGCCTGCTGCTACAAACTAAGTTTCTGGCTCTCTGTCCCCTCTCAGGACCTCTGCCCCTGCCTGTCCTGTTACAGGTATCACCTGCTCTACCAAATGCCAGGCACAGGGCTGCCTGCAGGATCAGAACTGCAGGGAGCCTGCTGTAACCTTCCACTGTTTGGCAGGAATATCAGTTGATAGAGTTTGCTTAACTTTTGACCTGTAAATTTCACTCTGGTAATTTGCCAAAGGAAATGGAGCAATGGGGGCTTAAAAATAAAAGTGTGGCTAAGGAGATGGCTCAGAGGGTGAAAGTGCTTTCCACAGGAGCTTAAAAGCATGAATTCAATTGCCAGATATGTGTAAAAGGTGAATTTTGCAGCATGTACCTATAATCTCACATTTCTATGAGAAATAAGAGCCTAAGACAAGAGAATTGCAGACATCCACGGGCCAGCTAGCCTGGGGTCTGTAGCCACAGAAGCATGAGAGACTGCCTCAGAAACAAGGTAGACTGTGAGGACCTGAAAATTGACCTTTGACCTCTACCTGCACACTCACCCTGTACCCACACCTACACACACTCACAAGGAAAACCATGAGAGGCTTATAACATCCAAAATGTACAACTACAAACACCATAATTAAGGATACCAGACAATAAATAAATAAATAAATAAATAAATCAGAAAAACAAAATAAATGCCACCGGAATCACACACAGTAAGTGGTAGGGTGTGCTTCACCCAGACATCCTCATCTTGTTCATACAACATTTTCAAAAATGATTTATTTATTTCTATGCATGTACACAGTGCTGTGTGAGTTTATGTATACTTCCTGCATGCAAATACCCACAGAAGAGGGAGTCAGATTCCCAGAACTAGGGTTACAGGTGGTTGTGAGACAACTGATGTATGTGCTGGAAACTAAACCAGGGTTGTCTTAGTCATGGTTTCTATTCCTGCACAAATATCATGACCAAGAAGCAAGTTGGGGAGGAAAGGGTTTATTCAGCTTATACTTCCACACTGCTGTTCATCACCAAGGAAGTCAAGACTGGAACTCAAGCAGGTCAGGAAGCAGGAGCTGATACAGAGGCCATGGAGGGGTGTTCCTTACTGGCTTGCCTCCCCTGGCTTGTTCAGCCTGCTCTCTTAAAGAACCAACACCACCAGCCCAGAGATAGCACCACTCACAAGGGGCCCTCCCCACTTGATCACCAGTTGAGAAAATGCCCCACAGCTGGATCTCATGGAGGCATTTCCCAACTGAAGCTCCTTTCTCTGTGGTAACTCCAGCCTGTGTCAAGTTGACACAAAACTAGCCAGTACAAGGGTCCTCTGCAAGATCAGTAAGCATTGATGCCAACCCCTCTCTCCAGCCTTCATATGAAGTTTTTATTCCCTCTATTCATCCACTAAGAATTTAAACAGTACAGAATTGTTACAAGCCTTTTGTGGCCTCATGGCCCTTCTTAAGAAACAGCACAGGGGAAAATAAACGCAGCCTCTGTCCTGTGGAGATGCTGGGGGCAGGGGTGGGGGAGATAAGAATGGAGGCGGAGGCTGAGATAGATTAAGTTAGTAAGGACGCTGGGGCATTGCAGGTAGAAAAGGCAGAGATGTGGGAAGAGAGCTTTGCTGGAGTTTGTAGGATGGGCCCTTGGAAGAGGTAACACTTAAGACTGGGAGGGTGGGGCTGGAGAGATGGCTAAGCCCTTAGCAGTACAGACCTTTCTTGGAGCAGACCTTTGTTGGGCTCCCAGTAGTCAACATTTGGCAGCTCACATCTGCCTGGAACTCCACCATCTAGGTGATCAGACACCCTCTTCTGCCCTCCATGGGCAACCGCATTCACATGCACATATTCATACACACATGCACACAGACATGGACATACACACACATGCATGTTCACAAACATGCATGCACACACATGCACATACACACACATAAACACACATACATGCACACAAATATATACACAAGGACATACACACACATGCACATGCATGCACACCGAAGCACCTAATTTTTTATTCACTTTATATCTCCATTACTGCCCCCACTCCAGGTCATCCTCCCACAATTCCTCTCCCATCCCCTTCCCTTTCTCATCTGCATAGAGAACCCCCACCCGAGTATCCCCCCAACCCTGGCACACCAAGTCTCTGTGGATCTAGGCACATTCTCTCCCACTGAGGGCAGACAAAGCAGCCCAGTTGGGGAAATGTATTTCACAGACAGGCAACAGCTTTAGGGTCAGTCCTGACTCCAGTTGTTGGGAAACCCACATGAAGACTGAGCTGCACATCTGCCACTTATGTGTGTTGGGGAGGGCTAAGTCCAGCCTATGTATGCTCTGTGGTTGGTAGTTCAGTCTCCGGGAGCCCCCAAAGGTCCAGGTTAGTTGACTCTGTTGGTCTTCCTGCGGAGTTCCTGTCCCCTTCAAGGCCTTCAATCCTTCCTCCAACTCTTCCATCAAAGTCCCTGAGCTCCATCCACTGTTTGGCTGTGGTCTCTGCAACCATCTGAGTCAGCTGCTGGGTGGAGCCTCTCAGAGGACAGCCATGCTAGACTCCTGTCTGCAAGCATGACAAAGCATTATTAATAGTGTCAGGGATTATTGCTTGCCCATGGGATAGGTCTCTAGTTGGGTTGGTTATTGCTTGGCTATTCTTTTAGTCTCTGCTCCATGAATTTCTTATAGACAAGATAAATTTTGGGTCCGAGGTTTGTTTGTTTGTTTTTTTATTAGATATTTTCTTTATATACATTTCAAATGCTATCCCAAAAGTTCCCTATACCCTCCCTCCACCCTGCTCCCCTACCCACCCACCCCCACTTCTTGGCCCTGGCATTCTACTGTACTGGGGCATATAAAGTTTGCAATACCAAGGGGCCTCTCTTCCCAGTGATGGCCAACTAGGCCTTCTTCTGCAACATATGCAGCTAGAGACACGAGCTCTGGGGGTACTGGTTAGTTCATATTGTTGTTCCACCTATAGGGTTGCAGACCTCTTCAGCTCCTCGGGTGCTTTCTCTAGCTTCTCCATTGGGGGCCCTGTGTTCCATCTTATAGATGACTGTGAGCATCCACTTCTGTATTTGCCAGGCACTGGCATAGCCTCATATGAGACAGCTATAACAGGATACCTTCAGCAAAATCTTTCTGGCACTGTGCAATAGTGTCTGGCTTTGGTGGCTGATTATGGGATGGATCCCCTGGTGGGGTAGTCACTGGGGAGTCCATCCTTTCATCTTAGCTCCCAACTTTGTCTCTGTAACTCCTTCCATGGGTATTTTGTCCCCTATTCTAAGGAGGAATGATGTATCCACCCTCTACTTGATTTTCTTGTGTTTTGCAAATTGTATCTTGGGTGTTCTATGTTTCTGGGCTAATATCCACTTATCAGTGAGTGCATATCACAATGATTTCTTTTGTGATTGGGTTACCTCACTAAGGAACACACCTAATTTTTTTACACTCCTTCAAAGAAGATGTGGAGAATGAATGAGAATTACCTCCAGGCACAGAGGGGCAGAAAAAGCCATGAAGTTAGAAATAACCTGTAGTGTGGTGTGTGTGGGAAGCTCTAAGAAAACAGGCCAGAAAGGACAGAGAAAGAGAGGAATCAGAGAGAGGCCCAGCGGGCTTGATGCTAGGAAGGCCATGTCAGAGTTGGGCTGACTCTAAAGTCAAGGGTGTGATGGGAGGGAGCTGGAGGCTGGTGAGACAGGAAGCATAAACCCGTAGGGTAAGTGAGGCCTCTGGGGAACTAGGAAACCAGGGTCATTGTGGCGCAGAGTGTTGACAGGATCTTGGTTCCAGGTCATTGTGAAAGTGGAGCAATGAAGGAACTCAGCCCCCAGCCACTTCCCAGGAACCAACCGACTCCACAGCCCAAGGCTGAGCAGCCACTGGGAAATGGTTTCTTATTGTTAGTGTTAGTGTTGTTGACAAGATTTGACTGTGCGGGGATTGTGGGAAGATCCTACAGAGCCATCTCTGGCCTAACATACAGATCATCAGACAAGGAGACTGCAAAGATGGAAAATGCTGTCTTCTTCGACACCCTCCTTGCAAACTTGAGAAAAAGGGGGTTTTGTTTTGGATGTGATATGCACTGCTCAGTTTGTCACCCTCTGGCCCCAAACAATGTCCCTCCTACCATCTGTGATGAATGTGTTAGGGAGAGGGGGAAGGGAGGAGAGAAGGGCTCTCATAAGCTCCCGATTGTCCTGCCTGGCCGTGGGCAGAGAGCTATGGGTGGAATTAGGGAATAAGGAAGAGAGGGGTGTGTGCTAAAAGGAAGACTCTTGAGAGTCCACATCCAAGGAGCTGCAACTGTGAAAGTCCGTTCTGTTCCCAGGACATAGTCGACAGCGAGCAGAGAGGACAAGACGTTGACACTCTGAGTTATTCTGTCCCTGGGGATCCAGAGGTGCCGGGGACCACGAAGGAGGACCCGCAGGTGGTCGATACCACAGAGAACAGCAGCTCCATCATGAGCTTCTTCAAGACACTGGTAAGTAGTGGTCACTGTTTCTCTCCCTCAATTTCATTGTCCCCGGGTCTAATTCTGAGAATCAAGCATACCTGAATGCTGTGGTACCAAGATTATCACCGGGATCATGAGACAAATTTCTTTCTAAGGGAGCTGCATTCATCTGGCTGTCAGTGACAATGGTTTAGAGTGGGAAGTCATGACAAGAGCATGGGGGTGGGGGTCCTAGCTGTGGGATAGGAGCTGTGCTATGGTAGGATCCATCAGTAACTGGTCCCCAAGTGCATCATACACAAATATCACTCTGACTTCAAAAGGTAAAATGGGGAAAGAGTTGGCAGGACGGGCACAGGTACTGTGTTTGGACAAACAGAACATAGGTTGACTTTGAATGTGGCCAAACTCTTGGTGGATACATAAGATCTAATACATTGCAGAATATAATATTGATTTGAGATGCTCAGGTCTCTGCTCAGCTGAAGGTGCGCTCCGGTTCCCACCTTTCAGAGCGATAAACTAGATCACCGTGAAGAGTCTGCCTGTATAAAATAAAAGTCACCCTCAAGAGACATCTTTCTTTTTAAACATCTACATTTCTCAAACTTTTCAGGTTTCACCTAACAAGACTGAAACAAAGAAGGACCCAGAAGACACGGTAGGCACCCTGAAGTGTCTATATGTTGGGGTTTATGCAGAGAATTTGGTTCCCATTTGTGTGTGAGCATCTGTTGGATGATATACATATCATGAATAGTACGTGTTAATATATGCACATACATGAATCTACTTAGAAATTCAATATGGATTTTCCTTAAAGTGTCTTGGGTTGTGACTGTGGTTTTGTTTGCTTAGATTCTGTAGTGCCGCAGGATTGGATCCAGGGCCTCTTGCCTAGAAGGCAAGCCCTCTACCCACTTAGCTACCCTGCCCTGGTTAATGATATTTTAGTAAAAATTTTAGCCCTATGGGCATAGTGGCACATGCCTTTAATCCAGCATTCAGGAGGCAGAGGCAGAGGCAGGTGGATCTCTGTGAGTTAGAGGTCAGCTTAGTCTACAGAGTGAGTTCCAGGAGAGCCAGAGCTACCCAGGGAGACACTGTCTTGAAGGGGGCGGGGCGGGAAATGATAGACTAATTCTTGCTAAAGAATGTCACGATTCCCAATTGTTTAAAATGCAATAGATAC
The DNA here is from genome assembly GCF_000001635.26 of Mus musculus. Lineage (NCBI taxonomy): Eukaryota > Metazoa > Chordata > Mammalia > Rodentia > Muridae > Mus > Mus musculus. Next base: position 170,386,631 of record NC_000068.7, on the reverse strand, counting down.
AAATTACTACTAACTATACCATCATTGTCTTTTTTCCCCCGTTGTGCTTAGAAAATGAGGAAATATAGTTTTGTTTTGATTTTTTGTTTTGTTTGTTTGTTTGTTTGTTTGTTTTGAGACTTGCCCTGAAGTGGAAGGCAGAAGCTCTAGATCTGGGGGGTGTTAATTTGTTTTCCATTTTCACATCACTTGGAAAGTGGATCTCTACTGCAAAGCAGTGTTGAACTGAAATGGTTGCCCCTGGACGCCGGCCATGAAAGGCCAGGTGGAGTCAGGGCCCTGCTGAGCCTGCCGGGTTACAGCCTACAAGTGTAGACCGGTCCTCTCTAAGTAAACTTGGACGGAAGTAACCATCTTTCGGATGCTTTTCCTTCTACGTGGCAGGGCTGGCGGCCTGTAATAGAACATGTGGACAGAGATGCAGGAAATGGCTTAGCCAGCCCCAATCTACAGAGTTAAGCTGTAGCAGGGATGGAGGGAGCGTCCTTTATTTTACCCTGGGAAGCTTGCAATTGAGCTCCATCCAGGACTTCAACATGGTGGCTGTGTGAGCCTAACTTATCGAAATCCAAGTCTCCACCTCTGTAAATCTGGACCCAGTTAAGATTCTGTCTACCAGACGCAGGATTGAGGGAAGGTGCCACCATGCCTTGCAAACTGTAGTGCTCTATTCCGATGTAGTCAACCTTATTTCCCAAATCGCATAGTGGATTGGCCAATGTTCTTCTCCCACTGAAAAATGGATTCCTTAGAAGTACTCATTTGCTATGGAGTCAGCTAAGGTCAAATTCAATGAATGGTTGGGCCAAAATGTTTCTCTTTTGTTTCTGTGTTTTTCAGTCCTTGGAGCTCCATACTTGGCACACTGGGCTGTCAGCTGTGGAGGATGTGGGTGGTTGGGTGGCTTCCCAAGTGACCTGATGCTCTCTTTCTGTTTAGCTGGTCCATGCACCAAGACCCATCCACAGTGCAGATGTGGTCCCCACAGAGCATTACCTTGGTGATAAAGTCTCAGTGTCCCACCCAGGGGGCTGAGAAGTCCCTACTGGGAGCCTGGATTTTAAATGAAGGTCATGAGTACAGGTTGTTTGTGATGCCCAGGAGCCAGCCTCTCTTGTTCTGTATGTCTTTGGGGCATCTTTTTCTTCTAAAGTTTCCCAAGTGCTGTTGAAAAATCTCCATCTCTGTCCCATTCCACCCTGGGTCATATATATATATATATATATATATATATGTATGTATGTATATGTATGTATATAATTTTAATATATTATGTTATGTAATTATTATTTATACATTATATAACTATATATTATATTATTTTATATATATTTATTTTATGTGTAGCGGTGTTTTGGCTACATGTATGTAAATGCACTACATACATGCAGTGCCCATGGATGTCAATAGAGGCCACCTGATCCCCTGGAACAGGAGCCGTAGGAAGTTCTGAGCTCCACGTGGGTGCTGGGAACTGAACCCAGGTCCTCTAGAAGAGCAGTTGGTACTCTTATCTGCTGAACCATCTCTCCAACTATCTTGGTGATTGCTAAAGTCCTACATGTTCCATGAAAAGCCTCACAGTGTTTGTAACTTGAGTCAACAGTTTGTAGTGGTTGTAGCTGAGTCACTTTGATTCCTGTCCCCTCCCATTTTGGCCCAATGAATTGATTCACACCAGAAACTTCCTTTGTCTGGGAAATCTGCCCATGCAGAAGTCACTCAAAATGTTTGTGGGTGATATTACTCCCATAAAAGTTCAAACACAGATTCAAAGAAAATTGGTTTGGGGATGAAAGTCATTTAATGGTAACATTTAGCCAAAAAAAAAAAAAAATCAAAATCAAGACGCAAAACATCCCTTGTTGGCAGGTGGTTTGTTTTTGTCTCTTTTCCAGGTTTACATATTTCAAGCTGTTAGTCAAGATTGCAGTGTGATCTTTTTGGTTGTGGTTATGTTTCATTTGATAGTTTAAGTCATGTGGTCACAGCACAAAATGTTACCGTCCTAGTTAAATAGGGAGAAGGGGGTTGCTTACGACTGGAGGGTGGGGTGCTGGGATGGGTTGGTTTGGTTCATTTATATAGGCGACCCTGTTAAAAACCAGTGTGTGCCTGAGATTCACTACTGTTTAGCGTGTTGTTTTTGAGAACTTTAAAAAGGTAAGTATTCCCATGATGCTTTGTGGGTTGGGAGCCATGAGTGACACGGCAGTAACTAATTGTCACAGTGTCTGGATATACAGAGAAGACAAGTGGGTCTGTTTTAAAAGCGAATCTCTAAGCTGTGTCTGATGTTGTCCAGAAGGCAACCAAGGCAGACAGTGTCTGTGATGGACACGCTGCTGGCCAGAAGATGTCGGAGACGCAGGCTAAAAGCAAGAAGAAGCGCCTGGACAGCCCCAGGCTAGGACTCTCCTTTAGAAAGCTCTTTAGGCACAAGGTCTGTATCTCCTCACACCAGGAGGAAAGAGGACCCTGTTCTTCACTCTGCTGCCTAGGATCCAGTGCCTACTGGCCCCTCCGCCCCTAGCCTTCCGTGCCTGTGATCAGCAAGCAGGAACTGAAGATGCTGAGGCCTGAAATTTGGGCATTTAAGTCCCCATAGCTGTAAACAAAAGTCTGGCTCCTGCTGAGTGTGGAGCAGGGTTCTGAAGTTCTCATCCAGTGTTTCCCAAATGTTGGTCGTTGGCATACCTTCATCAGTTTTACTTAAACATACTATTAGTCACTTGGTATTTTTATACTAAAATTGACTATTTCTATTTATATGTGCCTTTAAAAAAATAAAGCTTCATGTTCCTCCATATGAGGAAACCCAGAATCATTTCTCTTCACAGGAAATTGACCATGAATGTGTTTAATTAAAGTCACATTCTAGCTCATCTCTGGAGACCTTTGACTCCAGTGTCCTCCAGGCTTGGCTTAGGAAGGCACTGCCCTGTGGAGATTATTGGATCCGTCAGACTTTTCTGCAGAATGTTATTAAATGATTGGAAAGTCGGGAAGGGGAAAAGGGATGCTATTTGAGTTTTGCTTCATATCTAGATTGTAAAGTTATGGTATGCCACCCACTCCTTGGGAAATTCTCTTCTGACCTCAAGATAACAATATTACCTTTCTGTCATCCGCCTCACCTGCTCCCTCTGCCGACTGAGTTCATACCGAGCCCACATAGATGCCAAGCAGAAGAAAGCACTGAATGAGACAAACTCTTCCTACGGGAAGAAATACACAGTACATGCATAGAACCACCAATTCAAAGGGTCTCAGAGTTGCAGCCAAATGCTCAGAATTTATTTTTAAAATATTAACCACTTTCCACCAAAGTTAGTGAACATGTTTTTAAAAAAAACAAAACAAAACATTCCCAGATCCATTTTATAGAGTCCCAAGTGAAATAGAAAAATTTCCACAGCACACCCACATAGCAGAAGCTATAATTGCATATGCAAATAATAAAGACTCGTTTGCATATGCAAATAACACAAGACCACCTTCGATTCCCACCAAGGCTTGTTTCATTCTGCAAGGAGAGAAAGATAGATACTACAGTAAGAAAGAAAAGAGCACAAAAAAGTGGACTTAGGGTATAGAGAGAAGGCTCCCAGCACAGCTTCTGACGTTGCAGCTCCAAGGCACCCAACGTCCTCTTCTGACCTTTGAGGGCACTGGACTCAAGTGCGCACGTGTGCTCGCACACACACACACATACATCTTTTAAAAATCATTAAAAAGTAGCACAGGTTTATGGACATACTAGTGCATGCCTATAGTCCCAGAACCTAGGAAACAGAGGCAGGAGGATCATCTCAAATATGAAACCCAGCCTGGGCTACATATCATGCTCCATGATAAGCAGAGAAGCACAGCAAGCCCCTGGCTCAAAAATACAAATGAATGCATAAATAAGAAGTCTACAGCCACCTAGGTACATAGAACACAAATTAGTGGCAGCTAATGAGACCCATCATAGACCTTTATGCAAAGGAATCTGGTCTAACTCCCTCTTGGGGGTTACATGTGTCGTGGAAGCCTTGAGTGTTTGAGGAGTCTCTGTACACATGTGTGACTCCCTCCATCCCACTCCCTCTGCCCTGCATCGTGACATTCACTTCACGTGTCATCAAGTTTCACATCTGTAGCATCTTCCCACCATGACCAATTGTTCTCTCCATGCCTATCAGAAGAGGGTATCAGATCCCATTACAGATGGTTGTGAGTCACCATGTGGTCGCTGGGATTTGAACTCAGGATCTCTGGAAGAGCAGACAGTGCTCTTAACCACTGAGGCATCCCCCCAGCCATCATTTCTACAGCGTCCCAATATCAGTGGCTCATTTGGGAAGAGGGTGGAATCTAGACTCTTAAAACATTAAAGGAGGTTCTGTCTTCTGGGATTCTGTAACCCAGACACACAAGGCTCTGGGGGGTCAGGGTTGTGCCTTGATTGACACTTGATGGGTTTCCCATTGAGATGTGAATTAAAATGGGGGGACCGTTCCAGATTTATACAGTTCTCAATTGTACAGCAGTTTGCTACATATAGGTCTTTGGCTTTTACCTCTCTGTTGAGAACAGTTTCTACTCTTTTGATTATTATGTTCTCCTTAGAAGGAAAAATCCCCCCCCCCCAGGTTTACCAAGAGGCTGCTCTTCATGTCAGAAAAAGGGAATCAAAAACTTCTGAAGTTAAGCCCAAGCTGGGCAGTGGTGGCGCACGCCTTTAATCTCAGCACTTGGGAGGCAGAGGCAGGCAGATTTCTGAGTTCGAGGCCAGCCTGGTCTACAGAGTGAGTTCCAGGACAGCCAGGACTGCACAGAGAAACCTTGTCTCAAAAAAACAAAATTAAAAAAAATAATAATAAAAGTTAAGCCCAGTCTGGTAGTGCATGCTTCCAACCCCCAACACTTGTTCTTCTCACGTAACAAATCTGAGGCCAACCCGGGCTGTGCATCAAGTAGCCATGGCCACAATAAGACCCTTTCTTAGAAGCAAATACATAAGGAAGTAGATTCTCTTAGTGAACAACAAAATTGCCACTCTCCCACCTCTCAGTGAGGCAGCTGCAGGATTTTTATTAGAAGCCAGCCCTCAGGCCTCTCCCTTTCCACATCGCCATTGTTTTGTGTTCTTGTTCTGATGTTTGTACCTGACTGAGCCCTCCTGTGTCCCACATCCAAAAATTAAACCAAAGGGATCAATTACTAAGAAGATAGTCCCCAGAGACAGAGTCTCGAGGGTAGGGTCATCAAATAGAATACAGCATACACACTGAAATCCAGACTTCAGATATACAAGAAATAATTGTATATTGTCATGAAATCCATTCTTTATACTGTAACTTAAAATTATTACCAAAAAAAATTAGTATAAATTTAAGTATAGTCCATGCAATGTTTGGGGGTATACTAGAGAAGTTATTATTTGCTGGTTAGAAACTCAAATTTAATGGGAGATTCCTTTTTTAAAATTACGTGTGTGTGTGTGTGTGTGTGTGTGTGTGTGTGTGTGTGTCACATGTGAGTGCAGGTACCCAAGGTGTCCAGTAGAGGGCATCAGGTCCCCTGGAGCTGGAGTTACAGGTGGTTCTGAGCTGCTCCGTGTGGATGTTGGGGTCCAAACCTAGATCCTCTGCAAGAGCAGGATGTTCTTCTAACCACTGAGCTATCTTTCCTATATTGTCATTTTTAATTACAGTCTGATAACCTTCTAGAGCGGCCTGCTTCTGAGGCAGGCTGGAATCTTTACTGTCTCCTACAGAATCCAGAGAAAGGATGGTAAATTATCTAATATAGGCACCCGTGGGGGAAGGGGGAGGTGAGAAGGTGGGCTGGCAGAGAAGGCAGAGCAAGTGAGGCTTAGCTGGGCTCTGTCCCCGGAATCAAGGACTGGATGAAAACCGGCCATGGCAGGATCTGGTCCTCTCTCCTCTTTCTCTACCTGTCTCAGTTTAGAGTTAGGCAGATCACAGGCACCAGTGTCCTTATCTGAAAATGTAAACATTGGAAAGATGGCCTTTAAGACTCTGATCATCTAGAGTGTCTTGGTGTACACCTGTATATAATCCCAGCACTCTGGAGGCTGAGGCAGGAGGATAGCTGCTTCTGGCCCAATCAGAGCTACGTAGAAAGTCCTTCTATCAAAAACAAAACAACCAAAAAGAATCCAGAACCAAAAATATCCTGAAATGTTCTGAATTTGTCTGAATACCATTTTTATTGTCAGATATTTTTCTTTTAGTCAGAAACTGTCTGGGAATTTAAAGGGATCCTGTCTCGAAGTCCAGAGAGCAAAAGACGTGAAGTGAAGATGCTTGCTGTAGTGGAGTCAGCTCGAAAGAATCCGATGCTAGAACTTGAATGTCAATACTCACTCACGTCTGGATAAATCTGGGCTTTGTGAGTCCTTGTCCAGCGATACAAGGGAAGCAGAGACTAAGAGTTAATTCGAATCTACTGGAGGAAAGAAAAGGTGGATTAAACAGATATGTTGGTGCAGAGCTCTGTTCCCCGACTTGAGATGCTGTGGTAGAGGCAGGAGGGTCAGAAGTTCAGGGTCAGCCTTGGCTGTTTAGGGAGCTGAGGCCAGCCTGGGCTACATGAGGTCCTTTGGGGATGGGGAAGGAAAAGAAAAATAGAGGGGAAAGAAAAGAGAAAAGAAAGGGAAAGGAAAGCAATATGAGATGCCTTCAACTGGGCTTCAGCACAGCTGGGGGCGGGGGAGGGGGAAGGGGAGGAGGGATGCCAGGGAAAGAAGAGGGGGGAAGGAGCAGAACCAACCGCTACCTTCCAGAGAGGCTGTGTGTGGGCTGTGAATGGGGTATCTAAGGATAGGAGTGTGGTCTGCGGCTCTTCACCAGTGTTCAGACTCCCTTCTGCCTTCTCCATGGCCCGAATCTCCAAAGTAGAGAGTGGGAGAAGAAATTCAGAACTCCTATGGCCGACATATTATCCCCAGCCTTCCTTGGCTTCCAGTTTGGCTTGGGAAGGTGTGCAGGATTGTGTGCAGAGTCAGAATATGTCTGTGTCTGTGGATGGTAGCCTGGTCAAAATGATTTGGAGACAGGGGCCTTGGCAAAAACTAATTAGCTCTCTCTCTCTCTCTCTCTCTCTCTCTCTCTCTCTCTCTCTCTCTCTCTCTCTCCTCTCTTTCCTTCCTTCGACTGTGTGTGTGTGTGTGTGTGTGTGTGTGTGTGTGTATCTGTGTGTGTGTGTGTGTGTGTGTGTGTGTGTGTGATGTGTACAGGCACATGCAGCCACAGTAGACATGTGCAGGTCTGGGAACAACCCTCCAGAGTCAGTTCTCTCCTTCTGCTATGTGGGTTCTGGGTTTTGAACTCAGGTCATCGGGCCGTAGGCAAGTTTCTTTCCCCACTGAGCCAAGAGCTAGTCCAGAACTCCACTGTCTAATAACACACCTCCTCTCTCTAAAACCTACCCCCTAAGTTACTTACATAAGCACCATCACTAACAAGTCTCCCCCTTTTTTCCTTCTTGAAAGGAAAATATCTGGAAAAAAAAAGATTTTAACATAGAGCTACATTCACAATGGAAATGTGCATAAAACAGAAATTTTGAAAGAAGATTAACATCACACAGGACCCCAGCCGATGCTTATATTAACAGAGAGCCTTTTACTTTCGAAAGCATGACATTTTTCAAGTGTTTCCCTTTGCTTCTTAAAAACCAAACTTTACAGGATACTGAGAACTCACCCACGACTTCAGCCAATCTCAAGTCGGACAAAGCCAACTTCACACCCCAGGAGACCCGAGGGAAGACAAAGGCTACCAAAAGCTGCAGCCCCCCACCGCCACCTCCTGAACCCACCAGCGAAGGGAGAGACAGCGGCAAGGAGAAGGCAGGGCCCACCTCACTACCGCTGGGAAAGTTGTTTTGGAAGAAGGTGAGTCTGTCTGTGCGATGTTTGCAGGGTCCTTGGGGTCCTGAGGTGGCTCAGGAGTTATTTCAGGTGGGCCAAATGGATGTTGATGATTCTCAGAGATTATCTTCCTCCTCCTCCTCCATGATTCAACTTGTCACTGAATGGAGGACTCCTAATGTACTCCTGGGTGGAATGAGATGCCGGTCTTGCTGTACGCAGGTGCTTTGTGGGGGAGAAACAGAGACAAACGAGTAACAATTTCATTCATTGCATGGCCTGGGTCAGGCACAGAAGGCTGTGGTGTGGCGTGGCTACACTGTCCCTCTGTGATGGTCGGTAACCTGGGCTTCCTCAGCACACAACCTGCCTGGGGAGAAGGCGTTCTGTCTTCACCCCTCCCTGTCCAGATGCAACCTTCTGAGCTGCTTCTTGATCCCCATTTTAGAAAACAGGGGTGTCCACCACATCAACAGCAGGGGGAGGACTGTGGTGGCTCAGAAACGGTGGCTGGGCTGAAGTTTCACATTGGTGCCGAGCGAACCCCACTGTAACTCATGTTCAGAACCTGACCTGGTTCAAATTCCTCCAAGAGATGAATGAGAAGCCGGGGTGGATTCGCACAGCTGGAAGCACCTATCTCAGTGGCTTGTTGAAAACCTGTGGTGCCATTGGGCTCGCTGCCAGGAACAGTGGCAATACAGACACCACTGCCCGGCCCGCTTCACTCTCTCATGAAGGATCCAGCTGGACCCAGCCCCGAACCACTTTCTGGTTTACTTCTTGTTGTAGAAAGTTTTTCTTCTAGATGCTTCTCGGGACACTGGTTCCAGTCATTCAGGAACACATTGGAACATGTCAACTGATAGCTTTCAATCCTCTTTCTGCCTATACTTAGTCATTTAGAAGCCTTTTGCCAGCAGTATAATGTAGAAGACAGTTTCTAAATGATTTGCATGCACATATTAGTGACACAGGAAATTACTTCAGTGACCCATATTTGAATATTCACGTTTAAAGAATGATCATATAGTCACATATGAATGAGACATATATGTATTATGTACATATATTTATCATCTATATAGCTACATACCATATGAATAAGTGTATATGGTAGTTATACACATATTCGGCCAGGTATGATGGTTCATGCCTTTAACTCCACCACTCAGGAGGCAGAGGCAAGAAGATCTCTGAAATTTCGAGGCTAGCCTGGTCTAAGGGTGACTTCCAGGACAGCAGGACTAAATAGAGACACCTGGTCTCAAAAAACAAAACAAAACAAAACAAACATACAAAAACAAAAATTGTACATATATTCAAAGTAACTTGAGATCAACATAGATTTTTGCAACCTAGAGAGATGGCTCTATGGTTCAGGACAGGAACTGCTCTTGAAGAGGGCCTGGGTTCCATTCTGGCACCTATACTGATTGGTTCATAGTTGCCAGGAACTCCAGAGGACCTGATGCCTTTGACTTCTGTGGGCACACGAGCATGTGCGTGGGCACACACACACACAACTAAATCATTTTTGAAAGCAGATTATTGCTCAAGGTGAGGCTAGGTGCACCGAGTTTAGAAAGGAATCCAGCAAATAGGGAACACATTGCATAAAAAGTGGTCCCGGTGTGAGGCAAATTTGGATTCTCCAAGAAGCACACACCAAACAGAGAAAGTATGTGAATGATTGGGGGGGGGGGTTGTCTGTGGATGTCAAAGGGGTGGGGAGGCCACAGTGAGAGGCGGTTGGGAGAGGGGCAGAAGGGAGGGAGAGAGAGAGGGGGATGGAAGGGAGGAAGGAAGGAAGGGAGGGAGGGAGGGAGGGAGGGAGGGAGGGAGGGAGGGAGGGAGGGAGGGAAGGAAGGAAGGGAGGGAGATCTTGGCTTGAGGCTGGTGCTGGCAGATGCGCAGAGGAAAGATTATAGCTCAGACTGTCCATGCCGAGAGTCCCATACTGGACAGGAATACGTGACCCAGGACCCCTCTGTGCTCTGTCAGTGACAGAGTCATCAGAGACAGCACCGTGGAGCACTGAAGGTGTGACAGGCGAAATCTGTCCTTGCAGAGAGTCTGACACACCTCCCTGTCCCAGCCATCTGGGCTGCTGTCTCACTGACAGACCTTTCCACCCGCTGGGCCCACTAGGCAAGGAGGCCCCAGCAAAAGGCCAGACGCTCCCAGATCCACCCCTACCCCACCCACCCAGCTGTACGACCTGTTTTTAAACTTCGTCACCCTTTCAAATCTATGTTGTGCTGCCCGTTTATTCCTGGATGTGTGGCCTTCCATTGGAGTGTGGCCGGCTTACCAGGGCCTACTCTTTTAAAGAAAACTGACTCTCAGTCTCCCTGCAGCTGTCAGTTGCCAATCATACCTTGGCTAGGGTGGGACTTCCTGTCCACCTTCCCTGTCCGTGTTTAGTCTAGCTTATAGCTCCTTGTTCTCAGCAGTATACAAATCTTCCATGGGATTCTGACAGGTTTTTTGTTGTTTTTATGAAAGTGTTTACTGTTGTTAACAGCCTAGGCTACATTTTAGATTAAGCAATTAAGAGCCAGTGGCTACTGGGGGAAGCTGGGGTAATTCTGTTTTTCAGGGGTTTTTTTGTTTTGGTTTGGTTTTGGTTTTTTGAGACAGGGTTTCTCTGTGTAGCCCTGGCTGTCCTGGAACTCACTTTATAGACCAGGCTGGCCTCGAACTCAGAAATCCACCTGCCTCTGCCTCCTGAGTGCTGGGATTAAAGGCGTGCGCCACCACGCCCGGCTTGGTTTTCAGGTTTGAATGATTCATGCCAGACATTCCCTACCACAGAGAGGTTGAAAAACTGAAAAATATCCCCACGTGTTATTAAAATTATTAATGAAGAAGAAGTAACTTTAGTATAAATTTAAGTGTGTTCCATGCACTGTTTGGAACATTATTATTATTTGCCAATCTGAACTTCAGATTTAATGTGACATTAAGTCACTTGGCTGCTCCCTTCCAGGAAGCCTTCGGGATCTGTCTGGTCTCCATCTTGTTTATTCCATTTTTAGTCTGGGCAGCTTTGTATCTTACCTTCGAAACACTGCCTGCTCTTCGTCTGCACCCAAGCGAGCGTCTCTCTCAGCCACTCTGTCCAGTTTTCCTTCTGGCCTCTGCAGCTCTCTCACAGAGCATTCTGGGTAATCAAACTGTCTCTGCCCTTCCTCTGATGTTATCTGGAATATCTGCTCACTGGCCACGGCGGGCACCGAACTGTCACCTGGTCCTCCTGGTCTCTCAGCCATAGGCGTTTCCTAAGGACAGAGAAGAGGGGCAGAGGCTTGCTTAAGGCTCTCATCTGCCCCTGTGCACTGAGCTGGGAAACCAAGCCAGGGGCAGATATAGATACGGCGCAAGACCAAGACTTGGCTCATCACAGGCAATGCCATGCTTTCAGAGAGGGAGAGAGACACTGCCCATCCCCTCCATAGACAGACTGGCTTATGCACAGGAGCAACACTCACAAAGGCCAGAGACATCTTAGACGTGATGAATGCCTTAGGAAAGAGAAGTGCCTAACAGGCTGGTGTGGGCCGTTACCACAGTTCTGATCTCCATCCGTAGATATTCTGTGTATTTTGAGCTCTGTGGCTGCATCTGATTTATATCTGAACACCGTGGAAGAGTAGAAACCACACCTCGTGGCTGCTCCCTCTGGGGAAGCCCGAGGAATCTGGACTCGGTCCTGACTATTTGTTTATCAGTAGGAGAGCTATGTGGTAAAACCACTGTGCATCGAGCTCACCAGCTTGGTGACGTCATTGATGAAGTCTGAACGGTGGAGGAAGGTAAAGACCTCAAGAAAACAGGCTGAGGTTGATATGACCTAGAACTCAGTGTTACAAGAGTCAGTGTGGCCCTGGACTACAGAGGATGAGCCATTAAGGTTCTGAGACCCGCATCACACCCTGCCTACCCCATTCCAATTTTGGAATTTGTAATTGAAGCAGTGTTTACACTGACTCTTTGTATTGGGGTTGTTAGGGTCAGAGCCTGGGTCCTGGCAACTATTAAAGCTAGGCTACTCATCCTCGATCCACCAATAGTGAAAAGCAGGGCGGTATTTAATGGGGCTACATTTGGAGGAGGAACAAATAAAGAAGCCCAGTGACCCCGACTCCATCGTCAGGGGCTGGCGTGCGGTTTATGGTTACATTGAGAGCAAGGGGTGTGCTAAGTTGTCTTGATCAAGTCGTGGCCCTGCCCATCAATGACTCATCAGTGTGCTAATTTCTTTGCATATGCAAATTAGCCACAACAATCTCCTTGAACTGATGGATATAAACAAATCTGTGTCCCACCCCCACTTGTCCTGTCTGTGTAGGTCTAGGAAGCTAAGACAGGTGAGACTGATCATAAATTGTTCTGCGCTCTATGACCACGGTGTTCGGGACTTGGGATCTGAATTGATTTTCTCTTCCATGGGGTATGAAATGGTGGCTGGACTTGGCCTCTTGGCCTTTCTGAATCTTTATGTTAGCTGGATGTTTCAGTAGCTGCTGATGGGGAGGCAGAACCTTCTGGCAAACTTATGAACTTATACAAAGTTCAGAAAGATTTGGTGGTTCTTGGGTGCAGTCCTAAACACACACCCACCCCTTAACATTGCACTGTACAAGGATTTTTAATTTTTCCATATATATATGTATATTATATATATATGTATGTATATATATGGGATTGAACTATATTCCCTGACCTCTCCATCATATGTGTGTGTGTGTGTGTATGTGTGTGTGTGTGTGTGTGTGTGTGTGTGTGTGTGTGTATGGGATTGAAACTTGGCAAGTACTCTACCACTGAACTATATCCTCACCCCCACCCCCACCCCTGCCCCCACCCCATTTTGTTAGTTTGAGGCATGGTCTGGACCAAGCTGCTGATGGCATGGCTCTCACCTCAGAGTGAGCAAGGGTTTACCCTGGGGCTGTTAGTGACCATGGCCCAGGAACAGACTCAGGTTCTCTGAAACACCACATCCCAGCAGTAACAGTTTCATGAACTTTTCATCTTAACAGAACAAAGAAAGTCATAAATCAGCACACTTCTGAAATCTACTGCTGGAGACCTCAGTGCCCAGCAGCGTGGAGCATGGTCTCCGATGCTATCTCGCAACATCCTTAGCTCTGGGGTTGATGCAATATAGGAGTCCGTTTGTGAAGACCACAACAGCCAGTCGCTTACCCGTGGCCCCTCTTAGCAAATATTCACGATTGGAAGTTGAGAGCTTTGTTTTCTCCGTTTGCTTTCATGTGTGCTGCTGTCGATGCAGCAGAGATGCTGACACCATGTTGACTGAATAGATCTAAACAAAACTACGGTCAATGTAAAGAAAAAAAAAAAGAATATAAATTCAAGTGGTCTAGGACAGTATTGAACTCAAAGACACTGTCAAAATTGTTCAAGTATGGGGGACGCTCAGTTGGGCTAGTTTTCGGAATAAGGACTGTTAGGGCCGATGAGATGGCTCAGTGGGTGAAGGTGGCTTGCTGCCAAGCCTGATGACCTGAGTTCAGTTCCCGGGACCCATCTGATGGACAGAGAGAACCTTGGTTGACCTCTGACCTCCAGGTGCATGCTGTACCACACATAAGGAAACACAGAAATAAAAGTAGCATGGCGTTTACAAGTGTAACATAGCAACCTCAGATTGGTCACAGACCCACTAGGTAGCTATTCTTAACCTTCCATTCCCACCTCCAAGTGCTGGGATTTTACAGGCATGTGCCACCATGCCAGGTTCATGTGATGCTGGTTACCAACTAAATTGCATCCCGAACCCCAAAACACACAGAAGGGTCTGGAAATCTAAAGCCACAGTGAAGATTAAGGAAACATCGGTGTTCATTCTAAACACCGCCCATCCTACTCTGTCACCTATGCCCAGCTGACAGTGTCTTCTGAAACTGACAAGCTAAGAACTTTATAGACGGGAACGTCCAAGACACAGACTGGCCTTGCTGCAGAAAGCTGGGGCGGGAATGAGACTTGAAACCCTGTGTACTCTACTCTTAAACAGAGCGGTTGTTTCCTCGACACAAGGTAGACAGTATATTGACTCCTGAAGCCACTGGGGGGGTTAGGCTTGAGGAAGTCTGGCTTTTAAAAGTATCCTTTGAGTCTTTGCCTGTGTGTAATATTAAATAGCTTCCCACTGGCCTAGAGAGAGGGGTTGGCTCTGTCTTGGTTACTTTTCTATTGCTGTGATAAAAATGCTATGACCAAAAGCAAGGCGCAGGGGACTTTACTTCAGGCCACACTCCATCACCAAGGGACGTCAGGGCTGGAACTCAAGGCAAGAACCTGGATGCAGGAGCTGAAGGAGAGGCCATGGATGGATGCTGCTTACTGACTTACTCCCTATGACCTGCTCAGCCTGCTTGCTTATAGAACACAGGGCCACCTGCCCAGAGGTAGCCCCACCCACATCAGACTGGGCCCTGCCACACTGATCACTAAACAAGACAATACCCTACTACAGACATGCCTAGCCACCGAGGTTATAAGAGGTATTTTTTTTTTCAGTTAGGATCCCCTCTCCCCAGAAGTCTAGGTTTGTGTTGAGTTGGCAAACACCAACTAACTCACATGCCAAGAGAGCACCATTCCTTGTAAAAAGCTTCCGGCTGTAGCATCATTTTCTCACTAACAGAGGCCTCCAAGAATGTTATGTTCGTCTGTGCCCAGGATGTCATCGCTATGGAAACAAGATGAGCAGAAAGAAACAGACCAAGCTGATGATCCTGGCTAGACAGACAGCTAGTTCACAGTCACCAGACAGAGGCATGGCCTTCAGTATGGTATCCTCACTCTCTAGCTGTTTAACCCCAGCAAGTGACTTGGCTTCTCTGTGCATTTCTTACACTGTAAACGGTGGTTATATACATACTGTTTGAGATGCTTTAAGGAAGATAAGATATGGCAGGTGCCAGAGGGACGAGTGTAGATTATCCCTTCTCTCCTTCCCTCCCTGTTACTACTAAACAGGACTAAAGTCACTTCCCTAAGTGGTTTTAACTTAGAATCCAAGAAGACACAAAAAGATGTGTGAGCATACTGGTGTCATCTGCGATGTGTTTTGTTTTGTTTCTGGAAAATTCTCAAAGTAGTCTGTATCCACCCACACTCCACACACCAAGTTTTCAGAACCGCTGAAGGAAAGATATCAAGATGACCTCCAGTGTCATAGCCAACTGGTAGAAGATAACATTGACCTTTGGAAGAATCAGGATGCCCCCTCTATTTGGGGCAGTACTCCAGATGCCAGGAGCCTCCATAGGATAAAACAGTGTCTGAATTATAGTGTGTGTGGAACCCCCTGGCCTTTCATGGGCTTTTCCAATCAGGTTGAACTTGAACAGGACAGAGTTGGCCCAGACTGAGGGCTATTGTAGGAAGCAGCCTCCAGTGCTGACCAAGGACTACGGTCAGATAGGGCTGGAATCCTCTTATGGGGCAGGAGTGCCTACTTGCTCCAAAAAGACCTGGGGCACACTTCTCTAGTTCTCTCATAGAACTCCCTCAAGATGTTTATGTTTTCCCTAACAGTAGCTGTGTTTTTAGGGGCTATATTTTTCTCTTGGGTTAGGGAGGTAGCTCAGTTGGTAGAATGCTTGCCCAGCATGCAGGGAACCCTGGCTTTGCCCCCCAGCACCACATAAGTTAGTGCAGCAGTGCACACTTGAAATCACAGTCCTGGGAAAGCAGAGGCAAGAAAATCAGAAGTTTAACGTCATCTTTGAGTACAGAGCGAGTGCAAAGCTAGACCAAAACATATGATATTCAGCAATAAAAATAACTGTTGTTACATATTATCATATAGTTACATTATTGTTCTGATTTTATAGGCTGCTAGAAAATGCGAGACAAATACGTTCTTTCCCACAGCCGCAATTCTATGGCTCTCATTTTCTGTGATGTTCCTGTCTCATGCATATCCTACCTGTGACATTGTATTCATTCTCTGTTGCATTTTGAAATACACAACTAGCTATACTTGCTATATGGTTGGCCTTTGTGGAAGCCTCCTTTGAGTTCCTGCCAGAACAAGGTCCACATTTGCAATTTAGTATCTGAGAACTGCCCTACTGGTCTGGTAGACCAGATAGCCCAATTTAGCATCCGAGAATTGTTTCACTGTACTGGTAAACCAGATAGCCCTTTGCTTTCACATGACTTATGCTGGTAAGACTTTGACTCTTGATTTTGTTTTTATCTTCCTCTAGTCAGTTAAGGAGGATACACTTTCCACAGGTGCAGAGGAGAACGTAAGTGACTGGGTGCCATCTTAAATCATTCCACTGTCATCTTCAGTGTGCTGGGCCATTGGGTGCTCAGCATGGAGATCTCTGATTTGCACATCCTGTGTAGACTCTTTCATCCCTTTTTACAATTAGGGACAGAAAAGTGGAGGGACCAACACTGGATCAATTTTTTATGATTACCTATGATAAGGAAAACAGTAAGAGCAATGTCAGCACATTCTCTTGTCTAGTTTGTCATCCTTTGGGGATGAACGAGTCTACTGCACAGAGTAATGGCTTTGCACATCTGTAAGGGATGGGGTTGCATCTTCTGCTTCATCCTGCATTGATTGCTCCTTTACCTTCGTTTCCATGGTTATCCAGATTCTTGCTAACTTTGGGTGGTACTCAGGTCTTTTGGTTTGGTTTTGCTTTTTTTTTCTTTTTTGACTGTTGATCTGTCACTGTTTATTATGTCAGCACTGTAACTGAGGAGGAGCTCATCTCCCCTTTGTATTTGTACAAGGAGCACTGCACTCCTATAAAAGATTTTAAAATGTACAAGAAAACACAATTCCAAGTGCTGTAAACATAACCAACAACCAATTTCTTCACCTACACATCCATTCTATAAACACAAGGTTTCAACTTGAGCCCATGTGTTTTACATGCTAAAAACTGGGCTTCTTGGCCCAGCAGAGGTCTGGTGATACTGGCTGGCCCTGGGTGTTGATGGGTTACAGGATTTCACTTTAGATGATGACCAGTTTATATCTGACTTGCAACACCAGCCATCAGGTTCAACAGAGAAATGGCCTGATCACAGTGAGTTCTCATGTCCAGTTCCTTTCTGGAGAATCTAGAGGTGAACGAGACTATTGGGAGAGACATGTCCCAGATTTCTGTTTCTCAAATCTACCTTGTGAAAATTTCAACCCTGAGCAATTAATCAATGGGGCCTTGGGAGCTTCAGCCCCAAGACAGCAGCTCTCAGTGCTGAAAGCAATGCAGAGTTTGAACATTTTTTTAAAGATTTATTTATTTATTATATGTAAGTACCTGTAGCTGTCTTCAGACACTTTTTCTTCTTCCTCTGGCTCCACTCACTCACTGTAACTGTCTTCAGACACTCTAGAAGAGGTCACCAAATTTCATTACAGATAGTTGTGAGTCATCATGTGGTTGCTGGGATTTGAACTCATGTCCTTTGGAAGAGCAATCGGCACTCTTAACCATTGAGCCATCTCTCCAGCCTGACTTTGAACATCTTTATGATTGGCATAAGTGACTTCACAGCTTCTTAAGATACAATAGGACGTGATCACATTGCCCAAGCAAAATGTGGCGGGATCCTTTTGGAGTCTCTCATGTTCACTTACTATGAACAGTGTGTAAGCATTCAGTTACTAGAGCCAAGTGGATTCTGGGAATCCAAATATTTTCCCTGAGTATTAGTCATGATGGGACTGGACATTGGAATGGCTGTGTATGATTTCTTTTATGTACTTTTTATTTTCATTGGCATATATATTTATATATACATATATATGTATATATACTGTATGCATGTCTGTATACATGTATATACACACATGTATATATATATATATATATGTGTGTATATATATATATATATATATATATATATATATGTATATATGCACTTCACATGGTATAAAATTACACAAGGACATTTTCACTCAAGCATATAGCATACTTTGAGCATGCTACCCTCACACTCCTCTCCCCTCCTCTCTCTTCCCATTCCCTTCCCCAGTTTCCATTGTTCCTCTAAATGTGTTATGATTCTTATAGGAAAAAAATCCTGACAATGTGTTGGCTTTGTTATTTGTTGTTCTTCCCCTCTCTTCATATGTTCTTTTGTTCATTCATCGACTCTTTCTTTCCTTTCGTCTTTCATTTCTTGAGGTGAAGTTAATAAGTCAGCCAGGTTCAGGCCTCTCATGATTCCAGAAAGTTCTTGTGAGTTTACTGGATATTTTCTAAGAACCCAGAATCTTCTCACCTGAAAAACATCAGTCAGCTTGGAGGTTCTGAATTCTCTAAGCTTTGGGGGAGAAACCAGTGTATCCCTTCATCCCAGGAGCCCCATAGTCCCTGCGGTTCAGGTGTTAAACTCCGGAGTTGATCTGAAACAGCGCTTGAGCCAGCTACTCTCTGCCCCGGCACAGTCTCTCTGCCTCTGGCTCTAGGCTAGCTCTAGCAGTGAACAATCTTGGTCTTCCCAGCTCAGGTTCTCTTGTCTCTGGAGCCACTAGTTCCTTCTCAGCCATCCACCCCTGTGGTCGGCAGTCACAATCCCCCTCAACCCAGCAAATCAAAACTCTAGAAGCTTATAATTAAACAGTCAGATTTATGTATCAATAAATTCTTAATTCACAAGATGCCCACACAATAAATTCAGAGCCAATTGATAACGGTACAAGCTGCCCATCTAGGTTAGACAAGTTACCCCAACTATTTTATCCCTATATGATGTCATATCTATCTGTGGCTATTTAAAACCATGCTGGTTCTGAATCATCCTGTCCAACATCCTCCTTCTTGCTTCCTTCCCTCTGTTCCCTCTCTGCAACTCTTAGCACTGCCTCCCTTTTCCCTGCCCAATCACAGGCCTCCCACTGCACTAATATTTAAATTAATTAGACAGAAAAAAATCCTGCCACACCATCTCCCACCCTTCCACAGCAGTATGGCAACAGCTCTTCTGTGGCCACAAGGTAACAGATGTAAGGATGAAATCCCAGGAGACCAAGGACAGCAGAGCCAAAGGATGCAGAGGGTCCAAGTTCTTAGAGGATGGCAGAGCCTCGAATATGCTCAAAAACATTTTGCTGTTGGTCGTTCTGTTTCACTGGCCAGTAGGAAAACCCCCCATCTTCCTCAAAGTGGCTGCTACCCTCTGGTATGACTTTAGCCAAGTTAGCCCACTGTTTGTAATCCTTATTTGTAAAATGGGGATAACATTACCTTTGTAACCTTGTCCCAAGGTGTTATGTAAGAAGGGCATTGTATGACAACAGACATGGAAAGTAGTCTAAATGGACTCATAAGCGTTGGGTGCTACATGGTCATGGAGTAGACAGGTTTAATATCAACACGAGTAAGAACCGATAGCGTTAGCTGAATTTCTGTGGTGCCTGTTACAAGCCTAAAACCTTGACATGTGTTGCCTGATTATTGGTGATCTTTCTTAGTCCCTGTTCTATTGCTGTGACAAGACACCATGACCAAGGCAACTTATGAAAGAAAGTGTTGAATTGAGGGCTTGCTAATAGTTTTAGTGGGTTAGTCTATGACCATCACGTTGGGAAGCATGGCAGCAGGCAGGCAGCATGGTGGGCGGGTGGTAGCCAAGAACTCACATCTGCTCTACAAGCAGGAGACAGAGTTAATCGGAATGGGGTATCTCAAAGCACCCAGTAACATACCTCTGCCAACAAGGCCACACTTCCTAATCTCTCTTAAATAGCTCCACCAACTAAGAGCCAAGCATTCAAACATGCTAGCCTCTACAGGCTTTTCTCATTCAAACCACCACATGATCTTTACACAGGCTGGATGTAATTTCTCTGAGGCAGACTGGAGAGAGCCTTACTGGAATGGAGGGGTAGAAGAGACTCCTGTCTATGTCTATACCTTCATAGGGAAGGGAATTTGCCAACTGGATCCCTGGCTGTCTATCCATCTGTCTGTCTGTCTGGTGTTCAGCAATCATATGTCTGTGAGCTCATTATTTGCATCCTGCATATTGCCTCTTGAAGATTTGCCTACATAGAAACTAGTCACAGGTTCAAACCCACAGCTACTCTGCAGACAGAACACCCAAGACTCCTTCATAAAACATGCTTTCGGGGAATATTTGGCTTTGAAGGGGTTGTTTTGTTTTGTTTTGTTTTCTTATTACCTGGCAAAATAATCTAGGCGGTGTGTGAGTCACCAGTAGAGACCGTAAGGCTTGAGGAAGTAGAATCCAGCTTACAAACTGTGGATCTCAGTGAAGAGACCCAGCCTGAACCCACAGACGTAAAAGTCAAAGAAGAAAGCAAACCCCGGAAGACCCCTCTGATGGCGTTTCTCAGACAAATGGTAAGCCACTTCAGGTCCCTGCAGAGGGGACATGCCTGCCCATCTTCTGAGAGTAGGGGGTCCATGTGTGAGCCTTCACTGTGATGAGGCATGGGGTCTATGGATGGGCTCACGAGAAAATTCCTTTCACTCTTCTCATTCCATCATAAGGCTTGCTTCTTGCTAGCATTCCTTAACTCTGATAATTCTCTTTTTAGGAAATTAAGAGAGACTTTCTGTTGTAGGTTTTGACAAAGTATCGACCCAGAAGTTAATTTCATTACTGGCTTTGCACTCTCTCTTTGATGTTTGCTTCAGTTGTTGGTAAATGATTCTCACTGTGGTAATGAAGTGAGCTTTCCTCTTATTCAAGTGAATTGTTTACATAAAGAACATAAGGCTATATAAAGATGGGGCTGGAGAGATGGCTCAGCGGTTAAGAGTATACACTGCTCTTGCAGAGGACCAGAGTTCTGTTCCCGGTGGCTTATAACATCCTGTATCTCCAGAGGGATCCAATGCCCTCTTCTATCCTCTTAGGATACTGCACACACATGGTACATATACAGTCAAGCACACACACACACACATATATACACATTTTTAATTAATATATTTACATACACATATGTACATAAACATATGTATATATGTATTTGTATATATACATATAAATTGAAACAAGCCCTTAAAAGCCATATAAGGCATTTTCTGGATTAAATATTAAATAGTGTAACTTATAGCCAGGCATAGTAGCTTACACTTGTAATCCTAGCACTTAAGAACCTGGAGTGGATTCCTATGTCAAAGCTACACTGTGCTACACAGTAAAATTCAGTCCACAAAACAAAAAAGGCCAAAGCCGTGGACTGACACAAAGAATTCCTAAAGTGACATATGAGATATGAATGACCTAGGTCATTGGAACACAGCCATGCTGCCTGATATTCTTACAGGGGATGTGTCTGGCTACATAGCTTCCTTGGTGAATTTGCCAAGCTCTTAATCTCTGTGGAATGGAAAGAATGTGGACAGACAACTTTGGGTCCCCGTGACTTTCAATATCTAGGAACTTAAACAGGCACAAGAAAACTAAAGTCACAGGGCGAGAGCTGCAAAGAAACCATTGCATAATTCTCTATTAACGAAGAGCAAGGCCTCCACCATCTGTCCCACCATCCATCCCACCATCCGTCCCACTATCTGTCCCATCATCCGTCTCTCCATTCTTCTGGCACCCCAATTTTCATATTCAAGAGTCTAACCAATGTGCAGATAAAGAGAAAGGCAGCCAAGCCCTTGCAGCTGGAACCAAGACGTATTAGCAGGTATTAGCCCAAGACGGTGTCCTTCTCTTGTTGGCTCCTTGTTGGCAGGGAGGCTGTAGAAGCAGTGGGCAGGCCGAGGCTGATCCCACCCCTCTCCATGTCCATTTGCTCTAAAAGAGAGTTTGAGGCCAGCGAGATGACTCTGCGGGAAAAGGCACCGGCTATCAAACTTGACATCCTGAGTTTGGTCTCCCAAACTCAAACAGCAGACAGAGAGAAATGGCATTGGCATTGTCCCCTGACCTCCAGACGTGCACTGTGGCACCCAAGCACATGTGTGCGTGCGCAAACACGCACACTGCACAAGCCTGTTGATCTGGGTTCCAGCCCCAAAACTTGTTTGAAATACTGCTGCTGTGGCAATCATCCGTCATCCCAGCCCTCCTACTGGGGGAGGGGAAGTGGAGACAGAACAGTAAATGGCAAGAACTGACTCCCAAAGGGTTGTTCTCTGGCTTCCACATGGGTGACATCATACCTGAGAGCCTCCACACACACAGGCACGGGCACACGCACACGCCTACACACAAAGGGGTGTGGGGCATTTAACACAGTCATTCCTTGGGGAATAAAGCCCAGTAAAGGGGAAAGAAAGAAAAAGGATCTTCATTGTTACTCTGGCTCACACTCAAGGAGCAAGCTTCTGTATCTCACACGCAACCTTGCCTGCGTGAACGATGTACACACGTGTTTGGAGGTCAGGGGGC